>NC_080077.1:32285298-32885298 GCF_949987535.1 Balaenoptera acutorostrata | reverse complement strand
AGATCCTTTTTGACCCACCTCCTAGAGAAATGGAAATAAAGACAAAAATAAACAAATGGGACCTAATGAAATGTAAAAGCTTTTGCACAGCAAAGGAAACCATAAACAAGACCAAAAGACAACCCTCTGAATGGGAGAAAATATTTGCAAATGATGCAACTGACAAAGGATTAATCTCCAAAATTTACAAGCAGCTCATGAAGCTCAATATCAAAAAACAAACAATCCAATCCAAAAATGGGCAGAAGACCTAAATAGACATTTCTCCAAAGAAGATATACAGATTGCCAACAAACACATGAACGAATGCTCAACATCATTAATCATCAGAGAAATGCAAATCAAAACTACAATGAGATATCATCTCACTCCGGTCAGAATGGCCATCATCAAGAAATCTACAAACAATAAATGCTGGAGAGGGTGTGGAGAAAAGGGAACCCTCTTGCACTGTGGGTGGGAATGTAAATTGATACAGCCACTATGGAGAACAGTAGGGAGGTTCCTTAAAAAACTAAAAATAGAACTACCATACTACCCAGCAATCCCACTCCTGGGCATATACCCTGAGAAAACCATAATTCAAAATGAGTTATGTACCAAAATGTTCATTGCAGCTCTATTTACAATAGCAAGGACATGGAAGCAACCTAAGTGTCCATCAACAGATGAATGGATAAAGAAGATGTGACACATATATACAATGGAATATTACTCAGCCATAAAAAGAAACGAAATTGAGTTATTTGTAGTGAGGTGGATGGACCTAGAGTCTGTCATGCAGAGTGAAGTAAGTCAGAAAGAGAAAAACAAATACCGTATGCTAACACATATACATGGAATCTAAAACAACAACAACAAAAAAGTGGTCATGAAGAACCTAGGGGCAAGATGGGAATAAAGACACAGACCTACTAGAGAATGGACTTGAGGATACGGGGAGGGGGAAGGGGAAGCTGGGACGAAGTGAGAGAGTGGCATGGACATATATACACTACCAAACGTAAAATAGATAGCTAGTGGGAAGCAGCCGCATAGCACAGGGAGATCATCTCTGTGCTTTGTGACTACCTAGAGAGGTGGGATAGGGAGGGTGGGAGGGAGGGAGACGCAAGAGGGAGGAGATATGGGGACATATGTGTATGTATAGCTGATTCACTTTGTTATAAAGCAGAAACTAACACACCATTGTAAAGCAATTATACTCCAATAAAGATGTTAAAAAATATATATATAGTGCAAATCCTAGAATAGAATACTGTGTTTATATTACAGAAATAACTTATAAAACTATTTTTAAATAAGTGCAAGTTTTTATTAAGAAAACAAATTTGGTATTTGAATTAATAAGACCAGAGCTGCGGGATTTGTTTTGCTCACCACATTAAAACAGTGATTATCCATCCACTCCTTGTCCCCAGGAAAGAGTGAAATATGTGTGAAAATTAAATGGGACATGGCAGGTGGACACTTCTGAAGCCTGGTAACAAAAATAGCAGACTAAATATTCACAGAAGCCCCTTCTCTGATACAGCAAAGTTGTTCTAACAGGATCTTCCTGATAGGGTCAATATCTCATTACTCTTTGCAACACTGAGTGGTTACAAATTAGCTCACAGAATCAGCCTTCAGTAAATCTTAGCCTCCTTGCCTTCCCAGACTAGCAACTCATCCTTGAGTTTAGAAAAGAATAAGCAGAGAGACGAAGGCAATACCCCTCTGTGCCATCTGCTGAAACAAGAGAACTGAGAATAATGTTCAGAAAGTGGGCTTTAAATCTTGCCTTTTATCTCTTGAAGCAGAGAGCATGCCTTGTGTGAGTGGCCTGTTAGGATGACAGTACGCAGAAAGGCAAAGCAGAGTCAGGACCCCGTTTCTAGTTCTAGCTGTTTTACAAATTGCATGGCCTTGAGCTAATCTCCAAAATCCAGAAACATCAAGAGATTTGGAAAATACATGATTTGTGAATTAATGGATCAAACTCAATCATCTCTGCCTCATTCCAGCGCTAGTATTCTATTATTATGTATGCGTTAAGAATTTTATCTAAAATACTTATCTTTAAATTAATATTTTTAATTTAAGAAGCTATTACTGACTTCAGAATCACCATGGAATTACCAAGCCTCTTTGTGCAGTGGTTCCTAAGCCTAGATGATCATCAGTATCATCTGAGGAACTGTTTAAAAATGCAGGTTCCCAAGCCTCACCCACAGCCTACATAACAAGGATCAATGGCAGTGGGCCCCGGAATCTGCTTAGTATCAAAGTTCTACCTGTGATTTGAATGATCTGCCAGGTTGGGCAGTGCTGCTTTATCAGTGCTTTTAAAATGATCCCATTTCATAACACAACTCTATCAAAAACTTGGAATCCATATCGAAAGACAAAAAGCTGAGTTTTCCAGAGAAGATTATTAACACTTTACAGACAAAAAGAACAATAGCCCTGGATCTCTGAGAGTCAGATGATTTAAATGTCTTATCAAAGGACAAGGAGCAGGTGAGTAGCAGAGGTCGGGCAGGAGCCAAGTTCTTCTGACTTCAAATCCAGTGCCAAATTCACTGTATACCAAACCTTCCCATCATTTAAATTCACACAGTAATTATTTAATCAAGCACTTACTATGTCAAAGACCCCATGCTATCATATACAGCAGTAGGTAACGTGTCTGGGAGGGCAAATTTCCTCCTTACCCCTCTTGAGTTCTTTTGGCTGGTCTAACAATTAAATTGACACAAGACAAATTGACAGGAGAAAAAAAATTAACTCATACGCTTGGAGGTCTTACAGAAATGGGACCCCAGAAGTGAACAAAGCTGGCTGTTTATATATGATTTTTAGGCAAAGAAACAATTATTTAAGAAGATTTAACAAAACAAAGGGGCTTGTGCTTGGGGTAGCAGACTTCTAAAGAAGTAACAAAGTTTGTTTCTTTATACAGCTTACTTGGCCTTGAATTCCCTAACTCTGGTGATAAGGATGCTTTGTATCCTCCTGGAGGAAAGATGATACTTGCACATGGGAGATTTATTTCCCACTTTCAGGGGGAAAGGGAGAAATGAATGAGCTTTTTTAATATCATTCTTTTCCACCGGCTGTTTCTCAAGTAACTTTAATTCAAAATAAGCAATATGCCATTGTGCCATGTCTTGGGGTAGCCTGCTCTGAGTCCCAGCACATGTTTATGAGTTCTATGTGCTGGGCACCATTTTAAGCCTTTAAAAAGAATTAACTCATTGAATCCACAGAACAAACCTATGGGGTAGATACTAATGTTCTCCCAATTTTATGAAACAACTAAGAACAACAAAGGCACAGAGAGGATAAGCAACTTGCCCAAGGACACACAGCTAGTAAGGGACAGGATTAGGATTAGAACCGGGTGCTCAGCTCCAAAACCCAAGCTCTTTGAACAGTAGGCAGTACTGTGCAGGGAATTAACGTTTGTTGAATACCCTGGAGTTGAGGGTGCTACACATATAACCTCTTTCAATCCTCCTGATGAAACAGGTTCAGGAGTGTCAGTCACTTACCCAAGGTTGCATGGGGCAATAAATAAACTGATCGAATGCTGTACCACTTACAACGTTTTTAGATGCAAATGACAGAAAACTCGACAATGATGGACTTAAACAAAAAAGGGAATGTATTGGCTCAAACAACTGGAAAGTCTGGTGATAGTACCAGTTTCAGGTACAGCTGGATTCAGGAGTCAAATGATGTCACCAGACCTGATTTTCTTGGTCTCTACTTCAGCGTCTTCTGTCTTAATTCCATCCTCTGTCCCCATGTGGAGTTTCATGGAAACATCCACTCAGTCAGAAAACAATCTACTACCCAATAGCCAAAAACCAAAAGTTTTTACCCTGAGACTATGTGTCTACTACTGAAGCAATCATGCAGGGCTTATAATACACTGACTGGCTAAGTAAGCCTGGATACAGATGCTGAGAACCAAAAATAACAGCTGTTCACTGAAAATCAAATGCCAGCCGAGCCTGACTCCCTATAAATACAAATTATTTGTGAGTATATTGATGGGTTTTCTGTCAGAGTCCCACAGCACTTTCTTCATACTACCTCTAGTTTCAAAGCTTTTCACTAGAATCCAGGGAGAAAAATATGTGGTTAAGCTTTCAGTCGGGTTGCGACCGAAGTATTTTGTTCCTGTCTATCTGCCACCTCAGGCCCATGCTCCTCTGCTGTGTGGGGACCCGGCTGGGTGACGGGAATAGCCAGAAGTAGTCTATGATTAACCACGCAGACACTGCCGCTGTTGTCTGCCTGGGGCTCCACCCAGCGGCAGAACACAGGGTTCTTTCTCCTCTTTTTCCTCTCAAATCCCAGAATCCTACTTGGGTTTTGGACTCTCCTCAAGTCTCTGGTCAGAAGGAGGCCGCAGAGTCCTTTAATCTAGCATTCACCAGAGCAGATGTGGTCATTGCTTCTCTGGTCTCTTCTCCTAATCCTTTGCTGAGGAATCCTTACCAAATATCAGGGTTTCGGTCTGGAGGGAAGAAATCTCTATCCTACTCAAACCTCTGTTCTGAGACATTTTGCCTCGTCTTTCCACACCCCCAAAGATCTACACTTTGGAAGACAAAGGCCAAGAAGAGGCTCAAGGCTGCTTCCCGGGTCCGTCTCTCCCCTGAGCTATGAAGAACAAAGAAGAGAAAGGAAATACCAACATAAAAACCAGTAGCTGAAATTCCCAAAATATTTTCCCTCCACTCTACCATCTATCAAATGCCCACAGTGTGGGCGTGTATACTGTTTGCCTACCTCCTTTACTTTTCACACCCAGCTACTCTGGCACCACTGCCCAGGCCAGGAAACCAAGTCTCAGAGAGGTGAACTTCCTTGTTCACTGTCATAGGGCCACACCCGGGCCTGTTTGCCCTCAGACCGCTTCTTCAGCCTTTTCCTGTTCTGCTCTGTACGGTGACAGGGGGCTGCCTTTTTCCGCTCCCATGTCAGCTGATTGCCAGCTGGGGCTGGCCAGTAGGAGGCATTGATGGGAGACGGGAGGGCAAGAACGAGGAAGAAGCCAGTGTACCTCTCATCACCTCTCTCCCTTTGCCTGAGACATTTCTCCGGCAGTTGCTGAATTCCCTCAGGCGCTCCAGCTCCCACTAGACTGGCCTCTGTAGCCCTAGCTTCTGCAGATCCCTGCCCTGGGCTATGGTAATGAGTGATGACCAACCACCTAGGCTTGCCTGGGACTGAAGGTTTTCTAGGACACAGGGCTTCCAGTGCTAAAACAGAAAGTTCTGGACAAACCCAACAATTGGTCGCCCTAGTGGTAATACCACCTCCTCCATCTACCTCCTCAGCCTAAGTGGTAGTGCCTACCTGGGTGCCTAATCTCTGAGTCTCTAACTATGTCCCAGGTGGCTTCTTAGCCTCCATCACCTGCTCCACTCATTCCCTCCATTAAATTCCTCTATTGTAAGAAAAGGTTCCTATTTCCCTGGTTAGAAGAGGTATTTATACTGGTATTTCCTTTCTCTTCTTTGCTCTTCATACCCCAGGGGAAATAAGCTGTGAGTCTGATATAGTTACCCAGCTAGTAAGAGACAAAGGTGGTATTTTTACTGAAGGCTGTGCTCTTATCACCACATTGCAGTCAATCAGAAGAACTGCACTGCAGCTTAGGGAAAGATGGTCCTCCACACCTGTCTGCCCCCGTCTATATAATTTTACCATCAGGAAGTATAATTTTATTTTACCTTTGAAGGATTAAGTCATGGTAACAAAGCTTACAAATGAGTTACTTTTAGCTCTAGCAAGTAAAACACAGCTTCTGTATCTGCTCTTCTGAAGTGGAGTGGCAAAGAAAGAGGGGAGAGGGTACTACTCACCATCTTGTCAGCTCTGCTGAGAGACCAGAAGCTTCTGTTTCAAAGGGAAGCAGCAATTATACTTATGGGAATGTCAGAGGTCACCCAGACACAGGCGGGGAGTTCTGGTTGTCAATCATGAGTACACATTTCTGGATACCACCCATCTGGCCAATGAAATGGTCCCCACCGTGGAACACATCTGTGTAATTCACACTATGTGTGTAGCCATTGCTATAGTAACAAACCACCAGAACTCTTTTTTTTTCATTTACTTTAAGTTCCTTTTTTTAGGACAAATATACATTCTATATTGGAAAGAAAAGAAAAAAGTTTGTTAGTAAGAAATATGGTCAGATATTCAGATGTAACGTAAGCTCATCCTAAATACATTCCAAAATAGAGATGGAGGACATGTGTCAATCAGTTCAAACAGCATTTACTGGTTGTGAATTCCACCTACTTCAAGGCAAAAGAATGTCCTAAAGAGGCATGTTTCAGATCAGTCTACTTCTTATTCATGTTTAATTTTCTTGCAAATGTTGAAACACAGAACAGTTCATGCTAAGCTATAAGCCACAAGATTGAATCCAACAGTTTCTAAAAGCAAGTCTAGGTGTCCCAATTCACAATAACCTGCCTCCAATTTTATTTCAGTTAGATGCTTCATGGAACAGCTTGAACTCAGGAGAGTACAGCAAGAAATTGCTTTATTTGTTTTTCTGATCACAACCCCCAAAGGAGCTATAGGACAGCCCCCTTTCTTGCCCCTTAAAAACACATCATGCAGGAGCCATAGTTCGCTTGACCTCTTCAGTTATTAAAAGTTCAATCTGGTTTACTCGATTCAAAACTTCATTGCAACTTAACACTCAGCCCCTCTGCTCCCCAGGGCCAGCCAGGCCTCCACCGGAGGACCTGGAGTTGGGAGGGCACGTGGTCTGCTCCCCTACTTCTGCTTTTAGCTCCTCTGGGCTTGAGTGTCATTCTCGTCCTCACTTGGTTGTTGACAGGGCTCCCCACTGCATAGTTCTCTGACCTGAGAGATCTGCTCTTGTGTCTTCCTGCCCCTGGGCTCTTGATGCAATATCTCTTCGCCTGGTGAAGATCTATGACCTTTAGGGCTTTAAATGCAATTCAAACATTAATAAGAACAGGTCCATTAACATTCTGTTAGATAAATCACGACCCTTTGTGATATACTTCTCCTCTTTCGGGTAATATGGTATATCCTAATCAATTAAAAGTAACATGAAAGACTGTAGCCTTTATACATGAAGGACAGCTTGCCCAAAGATAGAATCCTTGGACAGAATCCACAGATAGATTTCCTACATTCCGTAGGACTGGCTCCATTGTTCCCCAACAGTAAATGCGTCTGTGAAGAAACCTGTGGTCAGCTGATTTTCTTTTTCCTCTTGAGAAAAGACTTGGTTCTTTTATACTTGGCTGATCAAGGCTTTTTTTGTTTGAAGTCCAGTTACTTTACTAAGACATGTTTTTGTGTTGACTGATCTGGGCCAGCTTTCTCTGGATCACAGCATACCATTTCAATCTACAGATTTACATCTTTCATTTCAGGACAATTCTTGAATTGTATCTTTGAATATTTATTGTATTCCATTGTTTTGTTCCGTTTTCTTTAAAGATGCCAAATATGTGCATGTTGGATGTTCTTTGTCTTTTTTCTATATCTATCATGGGATGGGATAGAGGCACATTTCCCTGGCTGGCTGATGCTGGCTTCTAACTTTATATACTTGTTCAAGTGGAAGTTATTTGTTCGGTTCTATCTGATGAGCAGGACGCATCCACACTAACTCACCAGGGCCTCAGTTCTCCAATAATATGGTCTGTCATCAGAATGAGCAGCTGCCAATCACTGCTCTATCACCAGAAAGGAGACTGCATGAGAAGTGGGCTCACGTCTCATTGGTTTCTAAAGTCCTGAGCCTCTCTTTCCATATCTTTCAGTAAAGCAAAATGATCCAACATGAGTTACAAACACAATTTTGTTGTTAGTATTGGTTGATGAGTACCAGGTTATTTTTACATTTAATTCACGCTAGTTGCAGTGCAAAAAAAGAAATCTGGACCGCTGTTTTCCTTTTTAAACTCTTGGAACTTGAATTTTATCATCTGTAAAATGGGTCAATAAGATGTATCTTGCAGGATTCTTGTAAGGATTAGCAATAAGATATGTAACCTTCATCTATGATTTATGATGTATGGTAGATGCTTGACAGCTGGATAATTATTGATATTCTTATCATCTTATCCCATTGCTTCACTCTTATGTTTAAAGAGGAGCGATCTCAATGGAAATCAAAAATGATTTTTGAAAGTTTAGTGCATCCCAGGCTTCCCTGGTGGCTCAGTGGTTAAGAGTCCGCCTGCCAATGCAGGGGACACGGGTTCGAGCCCTGGTCCAGGAAGATCCCACATGCCGTGGAGCGACTAAGCCTGTGTGCCACAGCTACTGAGCTTGCACTCTAGAGCCCGCGAATCACAACTACTGAGCCCACGTGCCACAACTACTGAAGCCCGTGCGCCTAGAGCCCGTGCTCCCAACAAGAGAAGCCACCGCAATGAGAAGCCCGTGCACCACAACAAAGAGTAGCCCCCGCTCGCTGCAACTAGAGAAAGCCCACGTGCAGCAACAAAGACCCAATGCAGCCAAAAATAAATAAATAAAAAAAACTTATTTTAAAAAAGAGTAGGGAAAAGATCTTATTTATTTGTATTACTGTATAGCAAAATATTAATTAATCTGTTCAAGAAAGATGATTTAAAACATAGCTTGAAAAATCACTTAAATGTTGAGCAGTAAAATCCAACAAGATATAGCACAGGTTTTACAGTCAGAAATTCCAGATGTGCATTCCAAACCCATAATTTACAAGCCATATGATTTGGGGTTAAGCTACACAACTCTTTTGAACTTCACGTTTCTCATTTGTAAAATGAAATTAATTTATCTCATAGGATGTTAGGATTAAATGAAATAAGAGAACTGAAAGGGCTGTACAATTTTAATTATTGTCTGCTCTGTGCCCCAAAGTATTAGTATTATAAAAATAACTCTGTGGTTCAATATTCATGTTTGTGAGTCTAAATTCCTGTAGTTTCCATATTCACTGGGGGCCAGGGTGGGAGCTACTCAGAGTAGTAATGATTACCTTTGCCTACTTGTTATCTAAGAACCTGGGAGCTACAAAAGGGAGCCAGAGATGCCCTACATCAGCACACCTGTCAATAATGTATTTGAGATCTATTAATGTTCCTTTTGCACAAAGAGTTTCAGCATCTGGTCAGACCAAGTGTCCTCAGATTGGTTCAGCTGACATTAAGACCTAATAAAGAAATAAGGCAAAGAGCACTGGGAACAAGATTCTTTCTCTGCACCCATGCTGAGAGCGAACAGTCAATTAAATCCTTACTGTTACAGCTGGGGAAAGGTCTTTACAAACTTGACATTTCTCAAGCTTTCTAAGAGCTATTCATATATGGTTCCTGCATTCAGCCAATTGTCTCTCATCCAGAAGCACTCTGTCTAAAATGCCTTTCTTTTACACTTTCTGCGGATGTGAAATTCTTAAAAGCTGTGAAACCATTGTCTCCACAGGATTCCAGGTGTGGTAACTTATTGTTATGCTCTCCTAATATATTAGGAGGATATATTCATAAAAAGGCTTCAGCAAGTAGTTTGTATTTTCTCCACATCACAGTCAGGGGACATGTGAAATCAATAGTGCCACCATTTTTGCTGTCTCATCCGTGACTTCTAGGCACAGCACACAGCCATCCCTCTGTGAGATCACTCCAGCCAAAACAAGCTCTATGTCATTCTTGATGAAGAAATCCTTAAACTAAATCAATCACTTTATTCTTCTTGAAGCTATTCAACATCTGCCAGGCTTGCTATATTTTATTAATATTTTAAAGGTAAACTTTTTGAATGTCTACAACTCACACTGGAAAGGAAAATCTATGGCATTGAAATCACTGTCCTGAGGACAATTTTTAGAATGTCAAATATTTCCTGATTTTCAAGTCTGGGCTAGTTCATTGTGATGACTACATGCTTTCATGAGAAGCTCCTGTTTCCTATCGCTTATGCTTCAATTTATGGTATTGGAACAGTGTCTAGCAATGATTTGTCTAATGGATTCAAGATAAAACTTGCCAACAGCACAAGAAAAATGCCATCTACAAAATGGAACTATACTCAAACTAGAAAGCATTTGCTATTATCCAGGGATCAAGAAGAATCTCTCCCCAGATCCCTCCCTCACTATAATTCTTTGGTACTTTTATAAGTTGAACTAATCATGTGGGTTATAGCATTTGTTTTGAATGAGTATGATAGAACTGTGAGATAAAAAGCATTTGGATGGAATAAAAGTAGAGAATATAGAAAATTATTATTTATTGAATAAGTGAATGGATTATTAGCTATAAATCCAATGTATCCCTTTAGAAGGATTTTAAAAATAAGATGCTGGGGGCTTCCCTGGTGGCGCAGTGGTTGGGAATCTGCCTGCCAATGCAGGGGACACGGGTTCCAGCCCTGGTCTGGGAAGATCCCACATGCCGCGGAGCGGCTGGGCCCGTGAGCCACAATTACTGAGCCTGCACGTCTGGAGCCTGTGCTCCGCAACAAGAGAGGCCGCGATGGTGAGAGGCCCGTGCACCGCGATGAGGAGTGGTCCCCACTTGCCACAACAAGAGAAAGCCCTCGCACAGAAACGAAGACCCAACACAGTCATAAATAAATAAATAAAAAAAAAAAAAAAATAAGATGCTGGAAGATTGCATAACCATTACACAGATTATCCAAATGGTTACCTTGGAAACATGGGGAGTTGATTTGACAAATGTGCCTTCACTAATAATAACCAGAGCATCCATAGAAACAAAGGCCAATGCCCATAATAAGGTGTGCACAGCCACTGTATTGGCCCATGTCAATAGATGGTACAGATTTATGAAAAGACCAGATGTAGGCACTGTTAGGACCGATCAAATAGGGCTTATTTGTCAGAGTTCACCAAAGAAGTAAGAACAGTCAAGACACACAGCAGCAGGACCACCATGGATGGCTGCCCAGGCTGTGCACTGCCCAACTCTAGAGGAACCATTCAATGGCAATGCTCTGTGACTAGGACCTTCTGCAATTCTGTTGGGCAGAGAGAACTGCATTATCCCAGGCAGATACAGCCTCTGGATCCACCCCCAATACCTTACTATAGGGTTTTCAAAGTTACAGATGACAGTGTTTACATGAGTGACTCTCTAGAAGCATAACTGCCCCTCTCTAGTCCCAGCTTTACGTGTATCTGTCTAGCATATTTCTACACACAGGTTAGAAAGATACATTCCAGAGAGCACCACTTCCAAGGCAGGCACACCTCATCAATCTCAGCGTTACGTAATACACAACACACATCTTGCTCAGGCATAAACAAAGGCCTCATTCATCATCCTTGCTCTCCCCAGCCTGGTACATCCTGGTCTAGGAATATTTTTAGTGCTGCAGATTGGGTCATGTCGCTAACAAATCCCTTAGACTAGCTGAGTTTATTCTGAATGCTGAAAACTTAGGAGCATAGGTAGAAAAATTTAGAGCATTTAGGAGCATTTTCCATCTCCTGTTAACAGGAGATGGAAAGAGTAAACGGGGCCATATGTTCCCACACTAGCCATAAAATATAAAGGCCCAGAGGAAGACAATTGTGGGGAAGGGTTCATGTTGAAATGATGCTATACTCCTGGTCTTCTTATTAACCAGGGAGAGTGGTCAGCTTTAGTTGTCTGCAACAGACTGTAAGCCTTGGCAGTGGAAATTGCATGGGCTTCAGAGTCTTACAGAAATGAGTTTGAGTCCTGCTTTTACAAACTTAGTCCCTGCCCTACATCAGGTCAGGTGCTTGACCCCTCTGAGGATCTGTTTTTTCTGCCTTTGATACTTTAATAATACTTAACTCCCAGGATGAATAGTAGGCTTAATGAGATGGGTATAAAACTCTTGGTACAGTTCCTAGCATGCGGTAGGTGACTAACAAATAGCACCTATTAGATTTATTACAAGAATAAACCATAAATCATGAGAACAATTGCACTAAGTGAATAACTATATGTATGCTTATAATACTAACTGTGCGTGCAGTTATAACATTATATCTTTATAACAATTTGAAGAATTAATTTCAACTATACAAGTTAATAGAATATCTGCTCATAATCATAATTTCTCTGCAGGTTTGTTATTAGAAGCAAAGCTAATATCTGGAAAACGCCTCTGAGTAAGTCCTAAATAAACAGATGCTATTATTTTACACAATTTTTAAATCGTAACTTTACCCTGTGCAAGTTGCATCTCATTGCCATGAACTCACGGAATATGTAAAAATGTGTTGTTTTGCTGAATTTTTATTCTAATGAAGTGCTTTGCTGGAAATTGTATAATCTGCCTTCAGGTTTCTGGGTCAAAATGAAATGAAAAGCCATAATTTCTGTTTCTTTGATGAGGGAATTAGAAAGTGGAAAAAGAAATATTCTAGACCAAAACGGGGATGGTGGTGGAATAAAGAAAAAATATTGCAACAACAAAAAAAATAGAGTATCTTCTCCCTTAAAAACAACTGAACACTACATATGAAGTCATTACTTTAGTCACTCTCTACTAGCCCCTATTATTTCTGTTATCCTCCTTACCTCCTAAGAAACAATCAGTAGCATGAGATTTTTTAATATTTATTAATTATTTTTGGCTGCGTTGGGTCTTAGTCGTGGCTCATGGGATCTTTCATTGGGGCGCACTGGCTCTTCTTTGTGTGCGCTGGATTCTCTCTAGTTGTGGCGCGAGGGCTGCAGAGCACATGGGCTCAGTAGTTGCAGCATGAGGGCTTTGTTGCCCGACAGCACGTGGGATTTTACTTCCCCTACCAGGGATCGAACCAGCGTCCCCTGCATTGCAAGATGGATTCTTAACCACTGGACCACCAGGGAAGTCCCAGCATGAGATTTTTTTTATTTTACTGAAGTACAGTTGATGTATAGTACTATATAAGTCACAGGTATACAATATAGCGATTCACAATTTTTAAAGGTTATACTTCATTTATAGTTATTATAAAATATTGGCTATATTCCCAGTGTTGTACAATATATCCTTGTAGCTTATTTTCTACCTAATAGTTTATACTTAATGCCCTACTCCATAGTGACCCCCGCCCCGTTCTCTCTCCCCTCTGGTAAGCACTAGTTTGTTCTCTATATCTGTGAGTCTGCTTCTTTTTCGTTATATTCACTAGTTTGTTTTAAGTATCATGAGATACTGATATTTAAGCATAAATATATGAAAAAGTATATATGGTTTAAATAATTTTTATATCAGTTATCAAATGCTATGATACTATATGTACCATTCTAGTAGTGTTTTTTACGCAGCAGTTTTTTGAGATCAGGCCATGTTGTTATACTTAAATCTGGTACATTCTTTTTAACTCTTCTATTGGGGCACTCCAATCTGTGAACACACCACATTTTATTTATCCATCCCTGATTGGTATACTTTTATATTGCTTCTAATTTTTCACTATTAAGAAAAATGTTATGAACAAACTTGGCACAGGTGTAAAATTTTGTCAAGGGTATATGCCAGAAGTAGAACTCCAAGGTATAAATATTTTAAATTTTACTGGCTATTGGAAAATTCCTTTCTAAGGTGATCACATCCATTTACATTCACACCTACAGTTTATAAGTGCTCCTGTTTTCAAGTCCTCGTCAGCCTGCGAGGTTTTCATTTTGTTGATGGTTTTCTTTGCTGTGCAGAAGCTTTTTAATTTGATGTAGTCCTACTTTACTTTTTTCTTTTGTGCCTTTGCCTTTGATGTCAAATTCAAAAAATCATCACCAGGATCTGACCAAATTTAATATTATCTAATGTTTAAATTTTGCCAGACTGGTTAATGAAAAATATGTTGTTTTTCTTAACCTTTCCCTATATGTACTAGATATGAATCCTTTGTTATATAGGTTGCAAATATAGTCTTTGAGTCTGTCACTTTTAATTTTTTAATAAAGTCTTTTGGGGATACATTTTATAATCAAAGGTAGGCATATTTGCAAATGTTTCTTAACTGTTTTTTGCGTTTTGTGCCTTAAATACTTTCTTACTTGCCAATTATAAATATATTCTAGATATTCTTTAAGTAGTTTTAAGTTTGCTTTTCATTTAGATCTATAATACAGTTTTATTTGCTTTTTTGTAGAGATGTAATTGGTTTTTGCTATATAGAGGGCAGTTGCCATAAAACTATTGAGTAGTTCATCGTTTCTTCCAAGTTCCCACATGGCTATGAATCTGTTTCTGGGCTCTCTGTTTGGTTCATTAATCTATTTGTTTATTCCTGCACCAAACCACATTATTTACTCTAGCTTTGTAATAAACTTTGAGGTCTGATAGGACAAGTCCAGCTCATTAGAGTTCTTTTTCAGAATTGTTTTGATTATTTTTGCATATTTAGTTTTCCATGCAAATTCTACATTCAGTTTGTCAACTTCTATGAAGAGTCTGGTGGGGATATTGATTGGGACTGCACTTCTTTTACATATTAATTTGAGAAAGTGCAACATCTTTGTAATAATGTGCCTTCCTTTCAATGACCATGGTATCTCACCATTTATTGGGGTCTTTATGTCCTTCAGTAACATTTCATAATTTTCTCTATAAATGTATTCTACTCTTTCTTACATTTCTTTCTTGTTACTTCATTGTCTTTACTGCTATCATAATTGGGATTTTCTAAATGGTAATTGCTCAGGTATATGGAAGCCATTGGTTTTAGTCTGTTGATATCCTATCAGACTCACTTTCAGATTAGTTCATGTACTTCCAATAGCTTACCATTCATTATTATATGTTTTTCAGGTAAACAGTTACATTATCTGTAAATAATCACATTTTTTTCTAATCATTATACCTTTTACTTCTTGTTTTTGACTTGTTGCCTTACTCTAGTACAATTGGAATATTAGCCAATGACAGCCAGGATTCTCATCTTATTCCTGGTTTTACTTGCAAGGCTTTGAATGCTTCACCATTAAGTATAATCTTTGCTAGATATTTCTAGTAAATAACTTCCATCAGACTGAGGAAAATTTCTTCTATACCTAGTTAGCTGTTAGTTGTGTGTGTGTGTGTTTTAATGAAGTATGGTTATTGAACTTTGAATTTCTAATTAGTTCTTTCTTTGAACCTCTTGTAATTTATTTCCTGAGTGTAATATTTTCTTTACAGTTTCTGATGATAGCATTAGATTCATTTTACACATCTTGTTCTTAATGATTTATTAGCTCTGTTTTTTCAGACTAAGTTCTGTGTTTTGCCTCTCTTTCATTGGGTGGCTTTCCCTGGTCTCTCATTCTTAACTTTGGGGTAATCTCTCTACTATGCTTCCTGTGGATGGTCAGCTGCCTCTGTATACAAAGCTTATCTGCAGGGAAAAGCCAAAGCTAATATGGGGATTGGGCTCCACTAGGCTTTAAACGAGTGTGGGAGGAGGGCAGGATGCCCCTGGTGGGACATCGTGGCACCTGGTCTGAGCTTAACAATTCCTGTTCCTCTGCCTGTCACCAAGGGCTTGGCCCTCTGCCCCAAGCATTGCTTCTCTTGGAAATGGATACTCTTTGTCACAGATTCCTACCCTAAAATAGAGTGTGTGCGTGTGTGTGAGCATCTGTGTATGTGTTTCTAAGGGGTCATCCGCCAAGTACTTTTGAAGACAATAACCCAATCAAGTATCCTCCTGACCGCCCCCTTGGCCTCCTCCAGCTTCTGGTTTCCACCACTTCTTAGCTTGAACTTCATTTGGTGTTTCTCTTATTTTTTGTGGTGTGACTCCCTTGGGTTTACGCACATGTTTGGTGCTGCTATTTACCTCTTTAAAATCTGATTCCATTTAAGTAATTTAGGGATTCGTCACAATTTTTTAAAATTTTCTTTCTTTTATTAGGGTGAGTGTGACTATATATATACACACACATACACACACACACACATTCATTTCTAGAGTTTGTTGTAAGACATCAGAAATTATTGCATGCTCAGCCTGCTATTTTGAAACCAGAGCATCCTATATTTGTCCACTGGGGACTTTTCCTAAACTTGAACCTCATATCTTGAAGTTTAAAAAAATCAATTGAATAAGTTGGAAGAATAGCATCAAATATGATTTGATCTCAAAATGGCCTCTGTCAATCTAAATATGGGTTTGGCGTTTGACCAATTTAAAAGCTATCTGAGAATCTTTGTGTTTGGGACTCACTGACTCCATCTATTATTTCTGTGACCTTGAATAAGTTGTTCAATACCTATGAACCTCCACTGGGTTGTTGTGAGGGTCATGTAGAAAAATTTACATTAAAATGGCTTATAATTGGTTAAACACTGTGCATGGAAATGATCATTGTTAGCATTACTCCATTATCTTTGATTTCCCATCTGACACACCTGAATTTTCAAGTTGTTCACATGTTGTCAATACATCTTGTCTACTTACAGCAAAATATATTTGATGGAAATATTTCCATGCTATTCCCAAAAGCTGATAACATATTGTTTTGAATATACGCTTTACATTGACTGAGAGAAAGAATAGTACTGTGGATTTTAGTATGGATTTTAGAGTCAGGCAGATGTGAGCTCTAATCTTCACTTCCTTTCTTCCTAAACCCTTTATTGAAACAATCACAGCTCCATGGCAGTTACAAGCAACTGTGTATTCCTTGACACTGTTATTCCTGCAATAACTTCAGCTGACTAGAAGGATTAGGAGAACATCTCTGTGTCTCATTAAAACCCTGTATTTGAAAGGCTGGTGCAGTTGATTAAGAATGTCTCTAAGAAGATTATTAGAATATCCCGACAAGAGGAGTTTTCTGGACTCTCATTGTGCAAACACATCGATCTTTTATTGAATCTATCATTCAATCTTACTAAATTACTAGTGCAGCTTCACATCAGTCCATCTAAATTTACTGAGGATTTACCAGATGAAAACAAAAAAGAAAGAAAGAAAAGAAAAGAATGGATCCTAGATTCCTGCTCTGTGTGCACCAATTCTTTTTTTCATCGTGACTTTGTGTGAGTCTTTATTGGACCCTACAGAGCTGAGTCCTTGTCTCTGTTGAGGTCATGCGGCCTGGATACAAAGAAGTTCATGTGGCAACATCACATCGATCAACCACAAAGGGCTTCTCCAGTGCAAGGAAATTTTAGACACATTGCCTTTCAATTGCTATCATTGTAGAGTGTTGTTGTTTATTATGTTTCGTTTAGAGTGTTGGTTTATTTGGCTAGGCTTCTTAGAAAGTCCCAGGAATACAGTGTCAGGAAACAATAATTCACTCTTTGCAAGCAGTGAAATTGCTAGAATATTCTATAAGTTTGAGATCGATGGTGGGACCAGATGATCTTTCAGGTTTCTGACAGCCCTGAAAATCTATAATTCTACAATGAATTAACATGAATCTCACAAATAGGACATACCTTTACTGATTCAGTGGTAATACCAGCTAAGAGGGAAAGGCTGTTGTATCTGATAGGATTTTTCTTTGTTACTCCTTGTAGTTTACAGACAAAAGAAGTTAGAAGATGACTTGGCATTGAGTATTGAAGAAATAAAAATCAATTTATTGAAAAACCTGGTTTTTTTGGTCATTTTTACTATTCTGTGTGTGGATTTGAAACATTTTTAAGGAAATTGTGTTTTGTTGTCCTCCTAATATATCAAAGTCATTTTCTTAAAACTATCAGTGCCTATCATATCTGTTAAGTGTGATTGAATACAAGCAGTCCTCAGCATACAGAAACCTAGAGCATCAAATAGCTCCTGTGCTTTATTGTACATTTTCAGTGGCAAACACACGACCTTCTGACTCTGTGAATGGAACTGGTCATTCAAAAGAAAAACAAACGATATCTATTATTAATCACCAGGAAGCTAGGATCTTGAAACCTAGATAATTAAATCCTAATGTATGGGAATTAAGATATCATGCAAAAGACCCACACATTCAATATGGAACCTAAATGGTGTCCATTGCTCATTGGAAAGCTGTGTCGTTCCTTGAAATTGTGGCAAGAACATGGGACTTGGAGAAGTCATACTACCCACGAGCTGTGTAACTTTTCCAAAGGAAATTCAAGTGAATGTGTCAAATGAAGACACTCCTTCTTGTAACAATCTATTAGGATTCTTGCATCAATTGAAAAATACACTTTCTAAATGACTGTTAAAATTGCTTTATATTTACCTCATTATGAGATTTCAGAGCAATTCAGAAAGTATATGCCTCTCCAATATCAGAGCAGGTTGAAACCACCCTGGGCACCGAATACAGCTGCACAGGCAGGCTTTTGACATGATGGGACTGCTGTCGGGGCACCAGAAGAATCCAGCACAGCTTCTAGACTCCAGTGTTGCTTTGTCCCTCAGCAAAAAAGTATCTGTTGCTCCTCCACCACTGTGATCTTTGTCCATCTTGTTTCTACTATAAGTGCCACTCCTCACTTGTAAATGCCCATGCTCTTGTCTCTGGCTCTTTGACTCTCGTTACTTATAGTTTTTTTACTCAAAAATTTATCTCAGCATGACCCTATGCTGTGCATCATTTCAGCTTCTATTCCCATTACCACTGAAGCAGTTATTTCTTAGCTCACATTCAAGAAAGAGAATGTGTTTAATGCTTCATTTCTTCAATGCAAAAAAACATTTTCTGAACATGATATTCGGCGGGCTCCTAGCCTTGGATATGGATGTAGGCAGAAAATTCAGCTTGCAATGGTTATATAATGGTGCACTGTTTCCTTATCTGCCATTAGTCGAGCAACCCAGGTCAGAGCTTACAAATTTATTTTCGAAAGCATCTAACGCTAAGAGAAGCAACCATCCAACTCCTTTGTGGTTACATTTTTGAGCTTCTTGACATTTCACAAACACAGCAGCCACCAAGTCATGCAAAGTGCTGCCTTCAAAGAGAACACATTTTGGGCGTGTGTGAAATTACAGGCAAAAGTTTCACTTGCCACTGCAGACCATGGGCTTTTGGCGTCCATGGTGAGATTCGAACTGGAGTCTTAGAGCTTCCTGCTTGCTCCAGGAAATGGATGACCAAATGTCATACATCCTAACTCCCTGTAAGGTTCTTGGGACAACCCAAAGTCTTGATATCCTGGATGCAGGAAGCATAGGTTCGTTCAAGTAATTTTCTATTAGTAAGGATTTATAGTAGGGCTACATGTGGTAATACGAGAAGGCAACAGGAAAAATCAGGACTCCTGGGTACCAGGAGACTCACTACGGGTCCACAGAGGTGGAACCCAGAGTCCACTCAGCACCCATGGCTTCTCTAGAGATCAAGCCAGCTTGTCTCTGCCACAGAAGCTTCAATGCATGGATCCTACTCTACACTCTGCCACTGATACAACCCACCTATTCATTCCTGTCTCCTTTTCTGTGTTTCTTCTCACTTCTTTCTGTGGCTTACCAAATGATTCATTCATATCTTGACATTGCTTTTCATTTGAAGCTGTCTCACAGGTCAGTGGAGAGTTTATGGATGCGTTGCTGTGGGATGGGACACCAACATCAAGTCCAGTAGCAGGGGCTGAGGAGGTTTGGCAGTGGAAAGAGAGCTGTCTGGTCAGAAATCCAGGGCTACTTTCCTCTGCAAGGAAGTGAGCGTGGCAACATCTCTTAGAAATGGCCACGCCTTGTGTCCTGGTCCAACCACCACGGTCTCTCCCCTGGACCACGGTGACGGTCTCCTGTTTCCCCTCCCCTCTCACCACAGCCCTTTCCTCACACAGAAGTTAGTAAAATACACTTAAAACTCAGCTCAAATCATGTCGTTCCTCACTGAAAATATTCCACTCTGAATCAAATCTAAACTTCTAGGTCTATGAGATCCCACATCTCTTCCTAAGCTACTGCCTGATGCTTATCTCCCACCTCTCTGCCCCGCCCTCCACCCTGCTCCAGGCACCTATTGTTCCTCAGAACACCAAGCACTCTTTCCCCTCAAGACCTTTTCACTCAATGTCCTCTCTCCCTGGCATGTTCCTTTCTCAGACATCCATGTGCTTACTCTCTTATTTCTCTCAGGGCTTTTTTCAGAGAAGTCTTCTCTGACCTTTTATCTAAATTATGACCCTCATCCCATCACTATTTCCTTGAACTCTTCATATTGTATATCTGCTTCTTTGTTTATTGACTGCCTTCCCTCCAAGAATTTAAACTCCATGATGGCAAGGAACTTATTGGTTTGATTTACTCTTAATTTACTCTTGTATCCCAGTATCTACAATAATGCTTGGCACATAGGAGGTGCTCAATAAATGTTTGTCAAATAAATGTATACATGAATGAATTAAAAGGTACCATGGGCATGAAAGAACCATGATTGACATGTCCAGAACAAGACTACTGGAGGAGATGGATGAGTAATTTTAACCGTAGTGAAAAGTTCTAAGATTTGGGTAAACAAAGAGTTCTACCATGTCTACTTTGGGCAGTTGGGAAAGGCTTGACTTTTTTTTGAGACCTGAAACCTAGAAAAAAAGGCATTTTAGCTGGGGGCATCTGCACAGATCAGAAGGAAATAGAAAGCATGGCATGTTTGGAGCAACTCCTTATCATAACTTCAACTGCAAAATAACAGAAAACCCAAACTTAGACTGGACTAAGCAATAAGGAAATGTATCGTCTCACCTGAACGGTAGCTCATAAATAGGGCATGGTCCAGGAGCAGTGTATCAGGTCTCCAACAATGCTTTTCTGAAATTCTTGTGGCTCTGCCCTCTTCCCTTTTTTGGTCTTATCCTTGTTCTTGTAGCAAGATGGTTGCACAATGTCCAGATATCATTTCCAGCCAGGGGAATACCCAGAAGCAGAAAGGAGCTGTCTTTTCCTTGGGTCTGTATTTTAAATGAGAAAATAATTCCTAGAATATTATCAGCAGACTTCTTCTCACACCCCACTGGCCAAAACTGGGTCACTTGGCCTTTCCTAAATATTCATTAGAAAAGAGAATTCAGGACTACCATGACTGGCTTGGACAAATTACCTGGGGAAAAGACCTACGGAGAGTCAGTCACCATTACTAATGGAGTTTGGAGGGGAAGGGAGGAAAGAAGTGGAGAGCAAAAGTCAGAAAATAAGTCTTCGATGTCTCGTTATGGAGTTTGAACTTTACCATGATGGCTACTGGTAAACAATGATCAGTTTTAAGCAACAAAGTTGTAGGTTCAGTTTCCCAATGTATAAAGATCACTAAAATGGCATTGATTAGAGGGAGAAAGACTCATGACTGTGGGAGCTGTGAGGCCACTGCAGCAATACAACCGAGAAACACAGCGCTTGTATGAAGATAACGGTACTAAGGATGGACTGAGAAAACTCAAGGAGGTGCTAGCACGCTGGGACAATTCAGCAGGGTCTGGTGACCGAGTGAGTGTTGGGGTTTGGAAAGAGGAAGACTGAAGGATGAGCTGAAGTCTCTGGCTTGGGTACCTGGGTGGAGAGTGGATGATTCACAGAACTAGGCAGTAAAAGGGAAAGATTTGATGGGGACGCGATGATTACTGTTTGATGTTCTCGGATAGAGATGTGTAAAAGGTAGCTGGAGATAAGCACTTGGAGCTCAGAGAGAGGTCTGAAAATGTGTTTACTTCCTGATCATGGACTAGGTGATAATCGCAGAGCTGGGTATGTGAAAGTACAAGATGCATCAGGAGCTGTAGAGCCCCTTGAGGAGCTTACAACTTTATTGACTATTTTAGAAAATAATCGTATGTTCCACAGGAGTGCTTGGAAGCATAAATCTTTTTCAGTCATGGCAACTAGCCGATTCCAGTGGGAGTTTTAAGTGGAGTTTTGATCAGTGAAACAGAGAAAGGCCCTGGAAAGCAAGGGGACTGGCAAGAGCCCAGATATGAATTAAGACACAAACTTAAACTAAGCATTAGAACCAGCAAGGAGCAGGACTAGATGGATGCCCGCAACATTTTGATAAAAGAGTCAATACATTTATGTGACTAACTAAATACAAAGCAAGGCGAAGGACTTCAACATATTGGATTTTTTTTCATGATCGGAAGAACCAAGATGGGGAAATCAGTGCAAGGAATCGATTGAGTTGAGAGGAGTTAAAAGAAAATGTAATTTTTAGATATGTTGATATTGAGAAGGCGGGACATTCAGCAGACAGACGAAGCATAGGAGAAAGATCAGAGCCAGGGATGGAGTTCTGGGGGTCCCTTTATGCATGTAGTTGTGAGGTCTGAGTCACAGAGACTACAGCTGGTGCCCCTGGAATCGTGCAGTGCTCTGGCGCACATTATAGGCATTGCAGTTGTAATTATTGAGGATATTTTTCTCAAATGGATTTGAACAGATGGTCAGTTAGATAAATATCAAACTGAATTTAATATCCTATGATTTCCCCCAAAATGCTCATTAAAATATGTAAGGATTTCTTACATGAGAAAGACAGAATCTGGGACAGAGAAGAGAGAAGAAAAGATACTATGGAAGTAAAAGAACCAGAAAAAGAAAATAGCTACTTCCACATGACTGTGAATGGGGAAGTATACTTGAATTGGTGTACATTGAATCAATCTTCCACAAAACAAAAAAAACTATATTTTAATTCCATGAATGTGGAGATTAAGTTGCATAAGAACCATCTCTGACAGGGAAAAAACCTGGAAACTCGGAGTATGCGGCTCTTTTGGTGCAGCAACTACCCAGTGCCTAGTGCAATGATGTGCTTAATAAAATCTTTTGACAATAATGCTAGAGGGCAGGTGTCTTTCCTGTTGAACCCACTTAGCCCATAAGCAAATAGATAATTAAATGCTTTAATGAGGAGGAAAGGAAAGAAAAGATAAAATATGTGCTTAAGAGAATCAGGATTTAACTACTTGCTGCGTATTTATAAATGTCTAATCATATGCACTCATACACACAAATACACACATACACACACAAACACACACACATGAATACACACACAGTACCACACTTCTTGATTTAGTTTAACAGCTAAACATTCAGTTCTGATTTATAAGGTAGTGGGGGCTGTCTATGACCCTCAGAGGAAATTCCTTCTATAATGAGCAAAAGAAAATAAATTTTATCCTATAAACAGTTACACTAACATAGACTAAAATCTATTGGAGAGTTATATGAAGACAGAATCCTAATCAATAATTCTTATATTGACAATCCTAACAATGCTCAACAGAAGACCAGAAGATTTTGTGGCATGCTGTATCCTCTGTCAGACTAGACAAGTTTAATATAAATAGATGCACATATCACAAATGCAAAAAAACACAAATTAGTATACTGAAAGTATTGCAAGGTATATTAAACTTAAATATATCCAAGAGAAAATACTGGTGCAGACATTGTAGTAATTAATTAGTAGAAAACTTTATTTATACAGAATGTGTGTTCCATGGGGTTGGGGACCACATCTTTTTACATATCACTGTATTAACACATAGTATAGAACCTGGTACAAAACAATCAATCAACAAATACATGAATTAATTTAGACTTGATTATCCTAGGAGCTACGGTATTAACAAGCAAAATGTTGGGTTGTTAGGTTAATTTTAAAACTAAAATGTAAGAGTAAGGCAAACATACAGATCACATTTAGAAGTGTGTCATTTATCATTTATCATTCACTCACTCATACCTCATTCTGGAAAGTATTTAAGAAGCCTTTAAAAATATAAAACAGGAAAAGATACATGCAGAAAATGGGAGGAAAAGGAAAAGTGGAAGGAGGATAATAGAATAAAAGGTAGAGGGTAGAGTCTGTATACAAGGTATATGCCTTAGAAGTCTGGGTCTTTGCCAAGAGTGCCAATGGGGTTCTGTCTGAAAGGACAATGCCGAGAGAAACAAAACATGCACGTAGAGCCCACAGTGCCATCATCATAAAGTACAGCAGGCCACCATCCACCTTCTGCTCTCATACATCGAGCAAATACATTATTTAATATTTAATTTCTTGGGAAAATGCACTACAAAAATGCGTTGCCGAGACTACGATATCATTTTCTTTCAAAGCAAAGTGATTACATAAAGTCCTGTGCTTTCGTACTAGTCCCTGTTTTGTTCTCCAAATGAGTAGTAAGTGAATTTTCTAAAATGAAGCTTAACTTTTTTACAGCCTTCAAGGTTTATAATAGAGGAAAATGTGTAAGGAGCAATTTAGATGGCTATATGCTTACTTACATGTAACGTTCAAGCAATAGGAAGAAGAACCACTGGCATAATTAACTTGTGGATTTCCTTGGCCAACGTGCACTTATATTCTATATTGAAAAGTCATATACAGGGTTTGTAATGGTCAAGGTGAAAAGAACTACAAGCGATAACAAGGAAGGACTGTGGCTTGAGATTTCATTACTGACACAGCAACTGGACTTGAATATGGGCTCACTGGCAGCCTGTCGAGTGGCAGAGAGAATGAGGGCAAGAGAGACTGAATCACCTGTGCCTGGCAGAGAAAATGGAAACACAGTCGGAGAAGTGAGATGCAGAGTGGAGAGGTTCTCTTCCTGGAGTAGTGTCGGAATTATATTCTGTTTTCTAGAGCTGGCTCAAATTATATAGAGCTCATCTATTAAACTCAGACAAGAGATGAAAGTAAGGAAGTGCAAAACCTGCCATTGCTTCTTATTTGACCTGCATGGTGGCTGGATTCATACGTCTTGCCATACTTCTGTATTCTGAAGGACTGTGAAACAAATTATCAGGGCCAGGTGTGAAACTTGGAAGATGAGTCTAGCCCCTAGGGGTTTTAAAAGGGAAAAGTAATCATTGGAAATCTCACTGAAAGCTTGTCCTCCTTGGCCGTTCTCCTTTCTTCTTCCAAATTAAGATGTACTGTGTTCCTTTACATACTTGAGATTTGCTATAGGCTTTACTTCAGAATCACTTATCTATTTCAAATAAACAAACATTCAAGAACTTTTCACATAGTTCTCAGAGTCATTTCTTTCAGCTCTTTGAATCTTATTCTTGAGATAACATCTAAAGCTCAGATTATCATACTGAGTGAAGTAAGTCAGACAGAGAAAGACAAATATCATATGATATTACTCATATGTGGAATTTTAAAAAATGATACAAATGAATTTATGTACAAAACAGAAACAGACTCACAGACTTAGAAAACAAACTTATGGATACCAAAGGGGAAAGATTTGGGGGAGGGATAAATTAGGAGGTTGGGATTAACATATACACAATACTATATATAAAATAGATAATCAACAAGAACCTACTGTATAGCACAGGGAACTCTACTCAGTACTCTGTAATAATCTATATGGGGAAAGATTCTGAAAAATAATAGATATATGTATATGTATAACTGAATCACTTTGCTTTACAGCTGAAACTAACACAACACTATAAATCAACTATACTCCAATATAAAATAAAATTTTTTTAAATAAATAAATAATTGTTTAAAAGATAAAAAGAAAGAAAGCTCAAGTTTTCAAACATGTACGGACATAAGACATGTCTCTGTAACTTAACTGGACTTGTGCAAAAAATACTCCAGGAGAGAAAACAACTTACTTTTTACTGTATACTTTGTTTTCATTTATTACCTGCTTAAATAGTGCTACAGACTGTACTATCTATTATTATGTGGATTATATCATTTTTATCCCCCCCCCCACAAATCCTACAGGTTGATTATTATTATTTTATCCATTTACAGATGGGGAAATGGAAAGGCTATGTCAATTAATAACTTTCCCAAGTTCTCACATTAAGTTGTACCATCAGAATCTGAACTCAGGTTCCTTAAAACACTAAAAACAGAACTACCATACGACCCAGCAATCCCACTACTGGGCATATACCCTGAGAAAACCATAATTCAAAAAGAGTCATGTACCACAATGTTCATTGCAGCTCTATTTACAATAGCCAGGACATGGAAGCAACCTAAGTGTCCATCAACAGATGAATGGATAAAGAAGATGTGGCACATATATACAATGGAATATTACTCAGCCATAAAAAGAAACGAAATTGAGTCATTTGTAGTGAGGTGGATGGACCTAGAGTCTGTCATGCAGAGTGAAGTAAGTCAGAAAGAGCAAAACAAATACCGTATGCTAACACATATATATGGAATCTAAAAAAAAAAAAAGTGGTTCTGAAGAACCTAGGGCAGGACAGGAATAAAGATGGAGATGTAGAGAATGGACTTGAGGACACGGGGAGGGGGAAGGGTAGGCTGGGATGAAGTGAGAGAGTGGCATGGACATATATACACTACCAAATGTAAAATAGATAGCTAGTGGGAAGCAGCCACACAGCACAGGGAGATCAGCTCGGTGCTTTGTGACCACCTAGAGGGGTGGGATAGGGAGGGTGGGAGAGAGACACAAGAGGGAGGAGATATGGGGATATGTATATGTATAGCTGATTCACTTGTTATAAAGCAGAAACTAACACACCATTGTAAAGCAATTATACTCCAATAAAGATGTTAAAAAAATTAAATTCAATTAAATTTTAAAAAAAAAGAATCTGAACTCAGACTGATTCCTGACCCATGTTCTTAACCACCAAGTTATAGTTCTTACATTACATTACAGCCTTGCTGTAACAAACAAAATGCATATCCTTGGAAAGGAAAGAAGCTTACTTGATGCACTGATATAGTAAAGAGTAGCCAACTTTGAATAAGGAGTCAAGATACATAGGTTCTATTCATGACACTAGCTATGTGAATTTAATCAAGTTAATTCACCTCTTTGACCCTCAAATAAAAAATTTCAGGACTCAGAAAAGCTAGTTGAGTTGAGGCACACTTAACTCCTTTCAGGTTTTGACATTCTTTGTTTTCTAACAAGATGCCTGAGGTAATTTCATCCTTCTCATTATGTACCTCCTGTGAATGACATGTCCAATTGGACAGAAATTCAAACTGTGGCATTTCTGTAGCAAAGCCCCATGAACTCAACATTATGAGTAATAATAATATGCGGGACAGTTATCACGGTAACTAGCAAGATTCTCTTAACTTATCACTTGGCAGATTTTCTTTTCTTATATTCCTTTGTGACGTCTCATTTTCACTGTGTTACAAAGAATCAGAGTTTATAGAATTAATTCATAAAAATCAATATTTTGCTGTGGCAAACACTTACTTTTCCTGTCAATCAATATTTCACCACCTTATTTATCTTCTGTAAATGAGAAAGCACAGCGTAGGTGAGGACACTGAGGTAGAGAAGTGTTAAAAGATTAAGGTCACACAATAAGTCAGTTTAAAAAGGCAAAAAATAGAAACAGGGGTTTTCTGAGCCACAACTAGTCAATGACAGACCCAGTAATGAGGCACAAGCTTACATTAGCTTACAAAATAACCACGGGCACATTTCCCCTGAAACCAGGCCATGCACTCAGTGCATGACCTGGTGCATGTGCAAATTAATTGCTGGCAGCAGGAGGCCCTGGTACTTTTCAACTCTGGTATACTAGTAATTAAAACAAACAGACACACGTCAATTTTTTTTTCAGGTAAGAAAACCAGAACACAGGTCAAGCCCTAATAATTTCTTGGGTTTTAGAGTAACTTATAATATGGGGAAAAAGACACTGAAACTTTTCATTTGCAGTATAACTTGTGTAAGTCCCCTCCTTCCAGAAATTTCTCTTCTGTACATAGTATACACTCAGTCAGCACGGGGAATATTTGTTCAGCCTATTTATATGTACATTGGATACAATGCCATTTCTTACTCCATGTGGAAATATTGCGAGAATCCTTAAATTGTTGTTTGATGTTTCAAGCCAGAAAGAATGGCTCATTCTTTAAATAAAGGAGTTTGGATGATAAGAGTTACACTTGTAAGTGGAAAGAAAGCCGGTGGGAGCTCTTTGAAATTCCTAGTGTTTTATTTTTACGATTGTTTTGTACTCCTTCCCATAGAATCAACTATAGAGCCGAGTAGCCTAATAAACATGAACTGCACTGGATTAAGGGGTATAAATATTGTCTGGATGGACCAATGGATGGAGATATTTTAAAGGTAGGCGCTCTGAATAAGCTCTGTATCAAGTCCTGAAGCCCAGTGGAGTACTGTACACCCCATGGATGCCAAATTACACCAGATTTTAGTAATAGCAATGATATTAGCTCATTTACTCATTTATTTATTTAGTACACGTGTACCAAGCCCCTATTCTGTGATAGGGAAAGCAGGAGCCTGGAGATACAGAAGTAAAATACATATACTCTGCCTTCAAAGAGCTCACAATCTAATGGGGCAGGTAGCCAAGAAAAAGACATTGCTACCCCAGATGCTAAGAGCTGTATACAAGGGAAGCTCATTATGTTACAGGGATTTGGAGAACGGAAACCTGGCCATGATGAGGGCTAGGCAAGTGGGGAAAGGGATTGTGAGGGAGGAAGGTGGCACTTGACCTTGATTTGAATGAAGAATGGGAGTTATCGAGGCTAAGAAAAGGAAAACGTGTTTTTCGAGGCTGAGTATGAGACTGCAAGCACCACGAGGAGGGAGAGAGCACAGAGTTTGGGGGTTTAGGATGAAATGACTATTGCGTGCCCAACTCCTGGGTAGGCACCATTCCCATCTTAGTCTAAGTGATGGTACTCTGCAGATTTGTGTGACACATCAACCCTTGTCATAGCTGTGAGTTCAGAACTGGTGAGAGATAGGGGAGAAGAATAGTCACCTCATCTACTAAGATAAAAGAGAGGAAGAGAAGAATCTATGTCAATCCATTTTTTAAATTAATAGCCTTTATTTTTTAGAGCAGTTTTAGATTCACAGCAAAACTGAGTGGGAAGTACAGTTTCATATACCCCATCCCCATGTATAACCTCTTCCACCCAGCAACTGGTACATTTGTTACAATCAATGAACTGACACTGACACATCATTATTGCCAAAAATCCACAGTTTACATTAGGATTCACTCTTTGTGTTGAACATTCTATGGGTTTGGACAAATGTATAATGACATATATCTACCATTATAGTACAGATGAATGAAACAGAATTGTTTCATAGCCCTGAAAACTTCTGTGCTCTACCTATTCATCCTTCTCTGCCCCCAACATCTGGCAACCACTGATCTTTTTATTATCTCCATAGTTTTACCCTTTTCAGAATGTGGTATATAGTTGGAATCATACGGTATGTAGCCTTTTCAAATTGACATCTTTCACTTAGCAATATGCATTTAAGTTTCCTTCATGTATTTTTGTGGCTTAATAGCTCATTTATTTTTAGCACTAAATAATATTCCATTGTCTGGATTATCAAGGTTTTTTTGTTTGTTTTCTTTTTTTGTGCTTTTTTTTTTTTTTTTTTTTTGGAGAGGGCAGAAAGGTGAGGAGTCTGTCCCATGAAGTAGGAGGATAATTTTTTTTTTTCTAAACGTCTTTATTGGAGTATAATTGCTTTGCAATGGTGCATTAGTTTCTGCTGTATAACAAAGTGAATCAGCTATACATATACATATATCTCCATATCTCCTCCCTCTTGCGTTTCCCTCCCACCCTCCCTATCCCACCCCCTCTAGGTGGTCACAAAGCACGAGCTGATCTCCCTGTGCTATGTGGCTGCTTCCCACTAGCTAGCTATTTTACATTTGGTAGTGTATATATGTCCATGCCACTCTCTCACTTCGCCCCAGCTTCCCTGTCCCCTTCCCCGTGTCCTCAAGTCCATTCTGGGAGGATAACTGTGTTATCAAATCTGATAAGTCTGCATTGTCTGCTATATCTAAGTCTGTGATAAAACCAATGATTGAGGTAAAAACCTGTGATCTACCTTTGGGCCTCTCTCCAGCTTGGCATCAACACTCTTTAGATGTCATCATTCCAACAGATAAGAAGGTAACTGATGTCCCGAACAGCAATATCAGATTATGCCCCAAGGTAAGCCTGTGGAATTGGAGTTCTAGGAAATATACTCAAAAATCAACTGCCCAAATACAGCCTGGAAATATTCCCAATCATAATTAAACTAGCTTTTTCTACATATCACCATTAAAGGTAATTTTTAAATAACATGTTTATCTGGGGCAGAGGTAGAACCTGATAAGGGGACCAAGTTGCAGCAAGTAGGCTAGTATGGGAAGACTTTCTTTCCCTTTAGGCCTGAGATTCTCTTCCTTGGGCCAGAGATACCAGTGCAGGTAGATGAGGGGCCCAGCAGAAGCAACAGCTTGGCAGCTTGGTCCAGGAAGTCCCTATGTCTGTGACTTCCCCTGCTCCCACCCTTTAGAGACACCAGGGCAGGAAAGAGGTACAGTAGGGGGATCCCACCATGCCCTTCCCCACTGAGAGACCTCTAGTGGCCCAGCCTGGGGAAACCCCTGCCATCTCCCTCAGGCAGCACCAGCGGGGACCTGTGAGAGCCCCAGTGGCACCTGATAAACCAAACGGATCAAAACAACACCACAGGGCTTCCCTGGTGGCGCAGTGGTTGAGAATCTGCCTGCCAATGCAGAGGATATGGGTTCGAGCCCTGGTCTGGGAAGATCCCACATGCCTCGGAGCAACTGGGCCCGTGAGCCACAATTACTGAGCCTGCGCGTCTGGAGCCTGTGCTCCGCAACAAGAGAGGCCGCGATAGTGAGAGGCCCGCGCACCGCGATGAAGAGTGGCCCCCACTTGCCGCAACTAGAGAAAGCCCTCGCACAGAAAGGAAGACCCAACACAGCCATAAAAATAAATAAATAAATAAATAAACCCAAAGTTTAAAAAAAAAAAAAAAAACCCACAAAATCAGTAAAAATTAAACTGCCATTGGAAGAACAGCCCTCAAAAGTAGGCCAAGACCTGCATGCTGCTGCTAAAATAAGAGAATTGAATAGGACCCAGAATCTGCTACATAATAGACAATATGCCTAGAATACAATAGAAAATCTCCTGTCATATCAAGAACCAAGAAAATCACAACTTCAGGGTGAAAAGGTAATCAATTACTGTAACACTGAGATGGATCAAATGTTGGAATTCTCTGACCAGGATTTTAAAGCAACGATTATAAAAGTGTTTCAACAATCACTTACAAATTCTCTTGCAACAGATGAGAAAAAAATATCTCAGCAAAGAAATAAACGTTATGAAAGAGAATCAAATAGAAATTATAGAATTGAAAAATACAGTAACAGAATTTTTTAAAAAACCACTTGCTGTACAGGCTCAGTAGAGTGGTGATGACAGAGGTTAGAATCAGTGAACTTGAAGACAGAACAATACAATTAACCCAAACTTGAAGACAGAAAAATAGAAAAACAAAGAGAAAATAGGCTTAAAGCAAAACAAAACCAAAAAACAAAGCTTCAGGGACCTGCGGGATAATAACAAAAGATTCAACAGTAATATTGGAGTCTCAGAAAGAGAGGAGTGACGGGGGGCGGGGCAGAAAGAATATTTGAAGAAACAATGGCTGAAAACTCCCCAAATTTGGCAAAAGATACAGCCAAGAGGCTGAATGAAACCCAGACAAGATAAACACAAGGAAATTCATATCAAGACACATAATAATTAAACTTTTGAAAATGAAAAATAAAAATAAAAATTTGAGACAAAAATCCAGAGAGAAACAATGCATTACCTTTAGAGAAACTCCAGTTCAAGTGACAGCGGATACCTTGCCTGAAACCAAGGAAGCCAGAAAAAAGTGACACAATATTAATCAAGTGCTGAAAGTAAAGAACTGTCAACCATGAATTCTGAACCTGGCAAAGATGTCCCTCAGGAATGAGTGAAAAGAAAAACATTCTCAGATGGAGGAAAAGTAAAAGAATTTGTTTCTAACAGACACACCCTTAAATTTTAGATGAAGGGAATTCTTCAGACTAACAGGAAATGATTTTTTTTAAAAAGAAATCTTGGAATATCAGGAAGGAAGAAAGCACAGAGAGGAAAGAAATACGGGTACATACAATAAACTATCTTTTTCTCATGAGTTTTATAAAGTATGTTTGATGATTGAAACAAAAATTATAACACCATCTGACATCCAAGACAATGATATTTAAAAGTGGGGAAGGTAAAGGAACTTAAATGGAAATGATATTTCCATACTTCACTCAAAGCAGTAAATGTTGAATTCAGGAGACTGTGATAAGTCCCGTATTTATATTGTAATCTTCAGAGCAACCACTATGAAAATCATACAAAGAGATTCACTCAAAATTACTATGAATTAATCATAGTACAAGTATGTTTGGGGAAAACTGAATAATAAGAGGTGGGTTTTATCAATGTCAATATCCCTGTTGTGATTTTATGTTATACTTTTGCTAAATATTTCCATTGGGGGAAATTGGGCAAAGTGTACAAGAGTCTTTCTGTATTATTCCTTACAACTGCATGTGATTCCACAATTATCTAAATAAAAATGTCAGTTAAAAAAAGGCATGTCAATTACATTTTATAATTTTACTATGTTGTAACACGTTGCAAAACACCTGTGCTTAAAAAAATGTTTGCTGTATTCCATTAACTTAAATCAATTCATCAAATAATAAAAACAGGATAAACTCATATTTTCTGCCATGTACATGGAATAAACTTTTGGCATTTGGAGAAGAAAGGAACAGGATATTCTCAATTTTTTTACAAACATTTTGAGATAATGGTCATTGTGGACCCATGAATTGAGAATAGTTGTCTAATCTTTCACCACAAACTTTATACTCTTTTCATAATGCACAAATGAGCAAGAGTCTCCAAAGAGAAGAATGAGTTGCCCCAGGGAAGAAACATTCTCATAAATCCCCAACAAAGTGGTTTGAAATGCTCTGTTGCTATGAAAAAAAAAAAAAAAAAGCCCCCTTAAATTAAACAGCAGGAAAAAAGGAAACACAGTTTGCTCTTCTGTTGAGATTAAATCTATTGCCACTGACTTTTTGAATTTGATTTTTGCACATTATTTGCATTTATTTTCAAGTTTTTCCTTAATCTTCAGCCTTAATCCCGATTGATTTAAGAGCGGTAATATAAATTATTGGGTAAAGGCCCACATCACAGAGTAGCACCTGTTTTGGAGCCATAATGGACTCCAGTACATTATGCCTAAACAGGCAGAAAGTCTTCTTCTATTTCCTTGATCGAATCAACAAATGGTGTGTAGCAACGTTAACAGATGTGACTAGACTGGAATCATATTTTGCTATTGCCCAAAATGTATTGAATATGAAAAAACACATCGAGTCTCATATCTTTGAACATCAAAGGAATGGTCCCTTGTGTATCTACACTTTTTATTGTCTTTACAAAACAAGATGAGTTCACAGTAGGCTCTCTTTTGTCTAGAATCTCCATGAACAGTCTATTACTCTCTCAGAGCAGGACAAAAGTACAGGTTGCCCAGTTCATTCTTCGAGTCCAGTCCTCAACTGCATCGTGTTTGCAGCACACTTACAAATTCTGAACCTTGTGGTAGTGAGCTTAAAGAGATTAGAAGACTGAAAAGAGTACCGAACAAATTAGCAGTAATTGCAGTGGAATCACTATCTCACATAACAGGGCTTCACGGAATCTATAACATCCATGCTTATGCTTGGTTGCCCTTCAGCGCTATATTTCCACTTGAGTAGAATTGTTTACTGCCCTGACCATACCTTCTTAGAGACCCAAAGGCGAAGTTTTCTTATTTCCCTGGAAACATGCAATTTTTAAACATTTTTAATATATGCTTTTCTCTTATCTTGTCCTTGTAGCAGGATGAACCTTACTCTGCACTACCATTATCTTCTATCTTCTCAGCAGTTCAGCCCAACATTCTAACAGCACAGGATTCAGCCTCAGTTACAGTTTTTTTAAGTGATTTTTTTTTCTATATTGGTCAAAAAGTAGTGGTAGATGGGTGGGAGTTATGTTTATGTCTCTGAGCTGTAGCTCAACAATGATGAACTATCCTAAGACATACAAGAATTTCTCACACAGCATCAATGATGGTCAACATTCAGACTTCTCTTTTTTAAAAAAAAATTGCTATAAGAACACTTAACATGAGATCTACCCTCTTAACAAATTTTAATGTGTTCCGTACAGTGTTGTTAACCATAGACACAATGTTGTACAGCAGGTCTCTAGAACTTATTCATCTTGCATGACTGAAATTTTATACCCATCGAATAACAGCTCCCCACCACCCACTGCCCTTGGCAACCGCCGTCCTACTCTCTGCTTCTACGTGTTTGACTCTTTTAGACATGTCCTTTAAGTGGAATCATGAAGTATTTGTCCTTCTGTAACTGGCTTATTTCACTTACCATAATGTCCTCAAGGTTCATCCAGGGATGGATTGCCTTCCTTTTTTTTAAGGAAGAATATGTATATTCTACATTTTCTTTACCCATCCATAGGTGAACATTTAGGCTGTTTCTACTTCTTGACATTCAGCCTTTTCTGAAATATTTATAGTTATAGGGAACTCACCATCAATGGCCACATTCTGAAAGCACTGTTCACTCTTCTTCATACAACTCTGCTAGAAAACTCTTTAATTGGGCTAAAATCTTCTCACGAACTCTAATTCTACACCCAACACAATACAGGATAAATCTAAACCATGGGCTACAATCTTGAATGACAGTGAGTGATGCTTTTGGGGAGTAAGAAAAAATTTGATAGAGATGTGAAAAATATAATTATCCTATTAGAAAAAGTATGGCTAAAAAATGCTGAAAGATGGCTATAAACTGATGTTTCCCTCAGTTTGTAAGGGAGAATAACAGTGACTGGTGAAATGGAAGACACATGCCCTGTACAAAGGGTAACTGCTACTCCTCTCCAGCTGTTTGCTGATATAAATGAGATAGAATTTCTAATTCTTCAAGAGTTCAGAGAGCAAGATTTTCAAGCGAAATCTTATGATTTTAAGAGTCGGCAGCTAATTCAAAACATTTAAAAAATTTATTTGGGCCAACAGTGAGTTGGCCAAACATCATACCTCTGTAGACCACCATCTTGCTACCTCCAGTCTGAAGGCTGGACCACACATCAGCCTCTGAGCGTTTGAAGACAGACACTGAGCCTCCAGGGATATCTTTTCTTCCAGATCAAATGCCACCACCTTCATTAACCATTTGGTATATAAGTGTTCCAAATCCCTAACCACCCTGAATGGCCTCCTGACTTGTTTTGATTTGCTAAAAAACCTTTCTGAAGTACAGGATTGAGAGAGGTATAGAGAACTTCACAGAGGCTCTGATTGGCTGGCCAGGCCAGCTATTCTAGAGCTGCACAGCATCTTAACTTATGGGTCCCTCTTTTACCACCTTCTGGGTGTATTTTTAAAACTCTGTGGCTACTGATTGGGATGCTGTCTGAATATTATTTGTTTCTTTCTCATCACAGGAATGATGTGGTCTAAGTGTTATTTATTATTGCCTACTTATCTCCTCAAATCATCTTCCCTTTTAAAATCTCTGACTATAAATTCATATCTATTTTGTCTTAGCAAATTTTAAAATCTATATTCCAAAATCAGAAATGCCATCATTTTTATGCCCAGAATGCAAATTTGTATTTTCTGAAGCATGTCTATACCTAGAATTCCCTTCCTTAAGGTTTATTAACCCTAAAAGGATCATTTATCCCTAAATATTCCAATTGCTTCAACTTCAAAACACAAATATGCCTTTTATAGTAAAAAAAAAAAAAAAAAAGAAGTAAACTCTGGCTATGTATTAGGCCTTTAACACACATTATTCTTTTATTTAATTGTTCCAATAACCCCGTGAAAGAGTCTTATTATCCCAGTTCCTAGATGAGAAAATCGAGGCTTGGAAAGATTGCGTAAACAGCCCAAAGTTGAACAGCCAACACGAATAAAAGCTAGGAATTCAAACTTGGGCCATCTGATTTTAAAGCCAGGACTCTTTACACTACACCACTTGTCTAATTCTTTCTTGTGGGTTAGAATTAAGTCCATAGTGTTAATTCCACTCATTGTTTCATTTATCTTTCGAGACATTCAGTTGTTATAAGATGTTTGGCTTTGTGCCAAACAGGATAAGGCTTCCCGCAACTGTCAGGAGAATTAAAAATCCTCCCGGACTTTTGGCATTTACCTCCATGCAATATGATCCTGAGCCTAATCTGTATTGGTTGGAACACACTGGGAATAAATGAGCACTCCCAACCCATGTATAGTTTCACCACGAGTAAATACAATTGGAGTTACAAACAATAAATATAGGAAATAACGTCGTTAGAACTTCAGTCAATCCAGAGTTAGTAATTGCCTGTGAAATATGTGCAAACAAATGAATAAAATGACTTAGAATAATGATTTCTCTCTACCGCAGACACTGCCGGCTATCTACTCAATATCCATTTTCTCCTCTTTTACAAACAGAAATTCAATTTTGTTCATGGTGAAAATGTATGATGAGTTTAAATATATTTTTTTCAGCCTGCGTTTTAGCTATGCGATGGTCTTGTGACACACTTTATGGCCAATGAGATGTAAGTGGAACTTGCTGGGTGTGACTTAAGGGAAATCTCCTGAAAGGGAGACTCACTTAGCCTGTACCTTTTGCCCTTTGCCCTTCTCCTTCTTCTGCCTGGAATGCAGCATGATGCTGAAGGTGAGAAGAGCCACCTTGCCACCATGAGGCAACAATCTTGAAAATAAAAGCCACATGTTAGGGGTGCCTGAAATCAGAGTCCGAATCCCTGATGGCATCGTGGAGACGATGGTCTGCCTACCTACACACTTCTCGGTATGGGAAAAAGCACTAATCGCTTATTTGTAAAATGGGTTTTCAGTTATATGCAGCCAAACCCATTCCTAACTGATACCTTGAACAATGACTGACAAGTATTAGATATGGCTTTTTGTATTACCAAAGTGGTGAAATTCCACACACAGATCTTAGTCTTTTTGAATCTCTCCATGACACATCTGGCAACTCAGTGAACAGTCTAGATTAGGCAGAGGTGCTGAGAAGATCAAAGATTCTGGAACCTCTCCCTATACTTGAAGACTGTGAGAGCAGGGAGCATTTCCATCTGTTTCCCAGTTGTCCACCAGGGCCTGTTACTGACATGCATAGAAAGTTAAATCTTTGTCCAGTGAATGGATGAATGGATGAATTTATAGTCTAGTTGGGGAGATTAACAAGTAAATAGATGATTCCAAGGGAACAAAATCTTCCTTAGCGTACCTGTATAGGGCTTCCTGGAGGAGATTCTTTTCAAACTGGGGCATGAAAATTGAGGCACTAGTAAAGTACAGGGATTGACTTTCCAAGGACAGGGAGTAGCATGTGGCAGACAACTGTGTACAGTTCTGTAGGCTTATAGTTTAGGAATCCGAAAAGACTGTGATGAGTCTGGGAAGGCAAGCAAGAGTTAGACCATGAAGGGCCAGGGTACACACACACCAAGCACAGTCTTCTGGTCTAGTCTAATCTAGCTGCAATGATAAAATAATTTCAAAGTATTCTCAACCTCCCCATCTGCAATCACAAAGTATAGTCTTTAAATTTCAGGAATTTTGTGACTTGAGTGTACAAACGTCTTCAATCATACTTTTTGACTTGGGCTATTTTCATTTCTGTTCTACAGACCTACAACCTGCATCGTGAGTGCATCTACCAATAGTTTTAGGAAAATCTCTTCCACTATTGAAGTGGAACATTTTGAAGACCCTCCTGTCTTAAAGCATCAGGGGTTGCCTGGAAGTTTTATCTCCTTCACTGGGAAACCCTTTTAGTCATAACTGTCTTCCCCAACCCGTGAATTTTTATCACATGACTGCAGCAGCCAGGGTGAAACATTTTCCCTGCTTCCTGTCTCAGTAGGGCATTGTGGTGTACTGCATCAAGGTCATATACATATGGCTTCACTTTGCCCCTGTTAGGGCAAGCAAAAATGAATTGAAAGCAGCAGGTTAATATTTGTCCATGATTGGGGTAAAGGTCACATAAGCAAGTCAGTACTTTTCTCCATCTTTGTCTACCTGTCTCTCTGCTCCCCAAACCCATTAACCATCTTTGTAATTTTTCTCTTCTATATCTGGCACCCTTCCTAGAGATTGGGGTTGTTTATTTGTTTAATCTGAAGCACCCTCAACCTTCAGCGAATCTGGGATGCACAGAGTTAGCCTGGTCTTCCTGTGAATCTCATCACTTTGCCACAAAGCTTGATAGGGAGAGAAAATGAAAATACCTTGCATATAAACTCACTCTTTCCTCATCTTTCTTATAACTATATTCTCAGGTGCATATTTCTAATATGCCGTCTTTATCATAAACTTTATAGGCATTAAAACCTGGCCCCTTTTATTAAGGCACATGGTTTGAATGACAGGAGAAAGGTGAGAATTTCCCATTTCATTTTGCTTTACCATTGGCTGCCATATAACTTTAAGTGAGCTTTGTAATTTTATAAAAGGGAGTGACAATCTCAAAGACTTAAAAATTAATAAGTATTTCTGATCTCTTTATATGTTTTCCATCTCATTTTAGAAGTAAAAAGAAAAAATGGAAAGGGAGCGATTACATGCATAAGTGTGAAATTAATATTTATGAATTAATATCTGATCTAATTAACTGCTATCATAATCAACAGATTTGTCTAAATACCAGCAAGGTCATAGATGGGGGTCACAGATTATTTTGTTTTTGTAACAGTGGGTTTTATTTCTTATCTTGATGACAAGTTTGCATTTGACCCTGCCTTACGGCTTAGATTCCAATTTACGTATCTGACTGCAATTTACCTTAGACAATTTTCTAACACATTTCAACAGCTAATATTTTTCTTAATCTGAAAATTTGAAGGTGTGGAACAAACAGCTTACTGCTGTTTCTCCTGAACATATTTATGGATTGGTCTGCTTCTGAAAATAATTTATTGGTCTGTTTTTCTACTCCTAAACAATGGTTTTAACAACTCACATGAAGACATTTTTCTATTTTTTTGTTGCCAAGTGCAGGCCGTGGCATACTTTGTTTCGTGCTGTTAATATGTATTATTCAGAAAGCAGTGATCGGATTGACGTGGTTCTATTAGTCCAGGAAGTGGCATTTATGTATAATCCATGTGTCACTTTTTAAAGATGTAAAATGATGAACCTCAAAACACTTGAAAGTCAAGTTTAGTCTCTCTTGATTGAGGCTTCAGTTTTTGTCATCAAAAACTGTTAAATGGTTCATTTTCTTATCAGCTGAAAAACAGTCATAAAGTATTGCAGTAGCACACTGATGCCTTACAAGCATTACATTTATGTCCATAAGCACTGTGTAATAATAAGAAATATAAATTGTTCTCTGATGCTGGTTCTTGTTAGTACTTGATCTTTGACCCCAATTCCTGATTCAGAGCTTCAAAACCTTAGAATTTCTTGAGTGATAGGAGTGTCTGAGACAGAGCTCCTAAGTCCCTTGGAATTTCCTAGGTGACAGGAGCATCTTTTGTTCTAATGAGGTGATTTTTGGTGGGCTCCTGGTTGGGGGTTGGTCATCAGAAAGACCAAGGCATGATTAGAAGCTTGGAACTTTCAGCCTCACCCAGAGAGGGAAGGGACTGGAAGTAGAATTAATAATTGATTATGTCTGTGATAAAGCCTGCATAAAAACCCCAAAATTATAGGATTGGGGGAGCTTCCGGATTGGTGAACTCATCTATGTGCCTGGAGAGTGGTGCACCCCAGCTCCACAGGGACAGAAGTTCCTGTGCTCAGGACCCTTCCAGACCTTGCTCTATGTACCTCTTCATCTGGCTGTTCCTCTGTATCCTTTATCATATTCTTTGTTACATAATAAACCAGTAAAGTAAGTGTTTGCCTGAGTTCTGTGAGCTGTCGTATGTAGTAAATGATGGAACCCAGAGAGTTGTGGGAACCTCTAATTTGCAGCTAAGTCACACAGAAGTTGTGGGTAACCTGGGGACTCACTACTTATGACTGGCATCTGAAGCAGGGGGCAATCTTGTGGGACTGAGCCCTTAATCTGGGGGTCTGTGCTAACTCCAGGCAGTTAATGTCAGAATTGCCTGGTATGGAAAACCCAAACATTTGGTGGCCAGAAGTGAAGTACTAAGAGTGCAGAAGTATTCTGTGAGTGGAGGAGAAAATGTTTTTTTCCCAGACATCCTCTGTCTCCTTGACCCTTGGCATTTACTCTCCCACAGCCCTCAGGAATTCTGTGGTCAGCCTTCCAGCCTTCAGGGCCTTTCTCAGCCAGCCAGTCACAGGGTAGGAGTTCTTTCAAGACTGGCTTGGATCCCATGACTCCTAATAATCAAACCTTACAGAGAGCTCAACTTGTGTCTTGGATGCATGAATCATTCATTAACTCATTCCCCCCAAACAGTTATTGGGGACAATTATTAAATGTTTTCATTTAATGACTCATCTTTAGCGAAACCAACTCCAAAAACAGGTTCTGCTCAAGCATCCCTCTGAGAATGCCTTCTTCACCTACTCCCTATTTTTTTCCCTTTCTCTTCATTAAAAAACTACATTCAAGCCTCATCTCAAGTCCTCTCTATAAGCATGTAAGGAATTTTATCCTCTTCTGAAACTAGCAAAGTCCCTACTGTCATGCTTCCCAAGTTCTTTTCCAATTATGTTGGTGTTTATATTTAGGTTTCCTTATACTTAAGATTTTAGAGTTTAGAGAGACTACAGAAAAGTGCTCTGCACAGAGTAATTAACCAGTGTTATTGATTCTCTAACAGGAAGCAGAGGTTTGTTATCATTAAGTTACCACTGAAAGATAAAAGTTTTGCAGCTAAAGTAATCAACATTTTTGTAAAACATGTGTATTCCAAAGCAAACCCTTAAAGGGAGCACAAGTAGAATTTTGATTTGATTATGTTTGCTTTGCTCATTCTTTTTTTTTGTACATTCTCCCAGTAAAAACTAGACAAACAACTTGTGTGACATGATAATGAAATAGTTATTGGACTTATAACCCATCAACAAAGATAGATTGGATTTTCTCATTTAATTCCAGGAACAAAATACATACCAATGCCATTATGACTAAAATATGTGATTATCTGCTAGTGTGGGCTGAGTGAAACCACATAAGAATTGGATTTAGGCATCTCTACTGTGGTTATGTGAGTTTGGAGGAGAATACAGAGAGAACAGAGCATGGAGTGAATACATTAATACAATTTTCTCTATTTTGAGAACCATTAAGCCCAATATTAAACTATCTTTGGTAGAAATTCTTAACTGAGAAATATAATCCTTTTCATGATTTACAAAAGTTTAGGAGTTTTCAGGTTATACTTAGGTGACTGAAGATGCACTTTAAAAATAGAATGAAGATTCTATCAGCTAAGAGAGCAGTTATGAGTACAAGCATTCAAAAATACGTCTTTAAAAGATATGTACATTATAAACTATAGTTCTATGTTTGAAAATATAAACAGTTCCTACATACAATGAAGCTACTCCATAATGCTTCAGTAGAATTATACATAAGTAAATGCTTCAGAACATTACAATTCAAGAAAGAGTACATGATAAAAGGTGTAAAGCCCTACTTCAAATATATACAGTATGTCTTACCTTGAATGAATTATTTATCTTGCAGTGAAACTGAAAAAACATTTTAAAAAGAAATCAAGTCAGTACAGATGCCCAAAAGGCACATGAAAAGATGCTCAACATTGCTAATTATTAGGGAAATACAAATCAAAGCTACAATGAGATATCACCTCACACCAGTCAGAATGGCCATCATCAAAAAGTCTATAAATAATAAATGCTGGAGAGGGTATGGGGAAAAGGGAACCCTCCTACACTGTTGGTGGGAATGTAAATTAGTACAGGCACTGTGGAGAAAAGTATGGAGGTTCCTTAAAAAACTAAAATAGAGCTACCATATGATCCAGCAATCCCACCCCTGGGCATATATCCAGAGAAAACCATAATTCAAAAAGATACATGCACCCCAATGTTCATTGCAGCACTATTTACAATAGCCAAGACATGGAAGCAACCTAAATGTCCATTGACAGATGAATGGATAAAGAAGATGCGGCACATATAGACAATGGAATATTACTCGGCCATAAAAAAGAATAAAATAATGTCATTTGCAGTGACATGGATGAACCTAGAGATTATCATACTAAGTGAAATAAGTCAGACAGAAAAAGACAAATATCATATGATATTATTTATATGTGGAATCTAAAAAATGATACAAATGAACTTATTTACAAAACAGAAACAGATTCACAGACTTAGAAAACAAACTTAGGGTTCCCAAAGGGGAAAGGTGAGGGAAGGGATAAAGTTAGGAAGTTGGGATTAACATATACACACTACTGTATATAAAATAGATAATCAACAAGGACCTACTGTATAGCACAGGGAACTCTACTCAATACTCTGTAATAATCTACATGGGGAAAGAATCTGAAAAAGACTAGATATATATATATGTATAACTGAATCACTTTGCTGTACCCCTGAAACTAACACAACGTTGTAAATCAACTATACTCCAATATAAAATAAAAATTAAATTAAAACAAAGAAATCAAGTCAAAATAAACTCCAACTGCCTCTAAAGTTAACCTTAATGTATATCAGGCTTCATTATGTCATTAAGACAGAAATAACGCAAGATGCTAATAAACAGGAAAACAGTAGCTTCCATGCTCTTTAATTAATGTATATTGTGTAATCTACAATTTTACTGTGGTTTGGTTCTTTTAGCCTCAAAAGGAAGCCAAGATGTTTTCTTCCTAACATTATAGGATTATAGGAAATAGAAATTTTTAAAAGTTGAAAAAATAATATGAATAAGATACACATATTTAAAGAAGAATTAATACTTTTAAATATAATGGGAAATTAAAACCACTTTTTAATTAAAATTTATATAATTTTTTATAATATAAATTTTAAAATTTATTATATACAAAAAATAAGCATGTTTAAATGTTCAGCCTATTTTGCACCCTAAATATCTGTAGGGAGGCTAATTTCTCTTCTGCACCCAACAGAGGCCTGAAGATTTCTTCCCTGGAGAGGATAAAAACATAAAGTTTTTGGTCTGGGGAACACCAGGTTCAGTTGAGGCAGCCCTGCTATAAGGAAACAGGAGGATTAAGTGACAGTTATGTGCGGAAGAGTTTACATACATTCAGCCTGAGACTACAGGAGAATTGTCCCAGTAATCTGGTTATCTGAAGAAAAAAACATTTAAGGATACAGACATCCAAGTTCCCAAAAGATTGTCCCAACCAGATCCTTCTACACTGAAGCCCAGAGTTAACAAGCCCTATATCCCTCTAGCATTCTACTGCCCTACTCTTAAATAGGAGTGGATTTGGAGGATGGCCTCAAATTAGGAAAATAGTGGCCAAAACAAATGGGTCAGTGGTGGGGCAGGGGGGAACCAGTTTGGAAAAAAGAGAGTCTAAAAAGAGTGAAAAAAACAAACCAAAAAAAGTTCACAAAGAAGGAATAATCCTAGTATAGTGTATGGGTCAACTGTCAACATCATCTATGTGTTTACAATAATGTAAACACTGAATATGAATATAATCAAATTCTGTATATCCGTACTGGCAGGTGAGGAGATTTATGTGTTAGGAGGAAGAAAAGTCTTATCTTCCATAGAAAGTAGTTAATATATTATTCCTAAAATTTTTTAGATCCTATTTTTAATGTAAAGATTTGGAAATAAATGCCAAATTAATCAGTGAAAAGAAGTGAAAGAGTCTGTCTCTGAGGAGCAGGAAGTGGAAACCAAGATTGAAGGGCTGCTGGGTTTGGTTTAACAAACCTTATAGGACTATTTGACTCTCTTTGTTCTTTGCAGCATTTTTGACTTGGGCGCTATTTTTTAAAGTAAATTTAGAAAATTAATTAAATGAAAAAATTTGGTAGCAATAAAAGGAATGGGAAGAACCAAACTACTTCTAAATGGAGGAGCTACATTTGTACCTATTCCCTTACACAGGTTTGGATTTGCCTTTGGGATTAAAGTGTGACAGGGATGTGGTTGGTGTATCAGGCGCTAGGTTTTGAACACAATGTCTTTGAACACACTGTCACGCTAGTAGTCAAGGAACACCCACGGTAGCTTGGGAAGCACCACACATGTCTGTATAGTTTGTTTTAATCAGGCTTGAGGTCCTGGAATACTATCAGTCAGCAGTGTCTCCAAACCACAGTGCAGTGAATTCTGTTTGAAGGGCTCTATAACACATATAAATCAGATACTGCTGACTTTGCCTAAGTCATCTAGGAATTATGTCTATATGATTCTCCAGACCTCAATACCTGAACTAATAACCCATCATGGAGTCGACCATGCAATAAAGGAGGGACAAAAGAAAGCAGACAAAATTTCAACTACCAAACACCTATCTAAGGGCTTTACATATTTTATCTTATTTAATCTTCACAGCAGTACTACTGAGTAGGTGTTTAAGATGAGGAAGTTGAGCAGTTAACTAAAGTCATGCAAATTAAAAAAAAAAAAAAAGGTAAGCTAAGATTTGAGCTCTGTGTACCTGATTCTCATGTGTTCCTTCTACTAGCGTTGCATTCAGGGTCTATGGAGAATTAAATATAATGAATATTGGCAAGGACGGAATGCTTCTTGAGGTGATGCTTGGAGCCTTAAAAATGAATTTCTCTGCACATTAGATCCTTTTATTTCTTCTGGGAAAATACTTCTTTGACAATGAGAAGGAAAATACTGAGTACTTACAGATCTTTGTTTTACACCTTGATCACCAGAAATATATTTAATTGTAAACAGAGATCAACCTCTACCAGAAAACATGCTCGTCAACTCCAAAATAAATTATCAAACCCTGCAGAGATCAGGGATTTGTATGACAAGTAAGACGGCTTTGCTAACAGTAATTCCTTGCTGATGGGTTAATCTCCCACTCTGACAGACTCAGAGGCCTTGTAGATTGAAAGGAAACAATAAATAATCTTTCCTGATGTTGGTAAAGGCTTTTCATTCTACTCAATTTACACACTTACGGGAAAGCAAGCTTTTGCTCTTATGTTGGTGAATAAAAGTGATGTTGAAATCTACATATGTCATTTGAAATCTACATGTCTGTATCTGTGACATATAAACAGGGAAAATACAGACTTAGGCAGTTGGAGATGAGAGATTGAGAGAGAGAGAGAGAGAGAGAGAGAGAGAGAGAGAGAGAACCAAGCAAGAGATGGGAGTTGGTACTCAAGGTTCAGGATCTAGGAATTGTAGGTTCTCACAATTATAAGGTTCATTGGAGGTCAGGACATGGACTGGTTTTACCATCAGAAAGCTTATAGGAAAGATCTTTGGCCTCTTAAAATCTGTAAAAGGACCGTCCTGAAAGAAGGCACTCAGGTAGACCAACCACATCTCCTGCTCCCTCCTCCTGCTCCGACCCGCAACCCAGACTCCCAGTCATACCATGTTGGAGTCCAAACGATGCAACATTCTCTACTCTTACCCACCCCTGTGAGTCTTCTTACAGCCTCAGCTTTTCTGCCCTCACTGCCACCCAACTAAAAGCCTCGGGCGGAAGTTCATTCTGGGCTTGGATAGCTCTAACTGCTAGCTATGTTGAGTCAGAAATCTTCCTGTAATAACAATTTACTTATCCTACTTGGCAGTCTAAGGTGTATTTCATATACCATGCAGACTGCAAGTATTTGAAGATATCACATACTTTTCTAGCTGCTTTGTATTATATTCATATGTAGATGAGATCTGGCAAGAAACATCTATACAGGCAGATTCTAGGATGAGTTAAGTGCGCCATGACCTAAAACGCAAGCAGTCTGTTCCTGATTAAAACTCAAACATCTGGCTCTAAAAGTTGTTATATAAAACACTGACCCTTAAAAGTATACGCCTTTAAGACTAGTTCAATTGACATTGATGTTTGGTTGACAATACCTTTACACTTCTTGTAAACCTTTTTATTCCTCCTACACAATTCATGCAGTCTGATTTTTGTGACAAAAACAATGCTTTGTCTTTCTAATCCTTTTCCTCTCCATATCAAGCCTTTTCAGCTATTTCTATCACCTTTCATTTCAGCCACTTCACAATCCTGATTGGTCATCCGAAAGTATTTCTTTAGTCCACTGGGCATAAACTTTAATTCAGGGTACTTAAAATAAGGGATAAAAGTTAAATAGGAGCTTAAATTCTCTTAGACCAGCAGTTCTAACCAGAAGCATGCTTCTGAATTTCTTGGGAAGCTTTGTGAAAATACACATGCCTAGATCACTTTCCTGGGGCGTCTGATCACGAGGTGGTCTGTGTATTCAGCAAAAGTTTCCCAAGTAATTCTAATACACACTCTTGGTTGAGAACCATTGTTTAATGTTGATTCTACCCTTTGTGGCTTCATTTATCATTTTTCTTGACTAAGGACAATTTGGGTGGTTTCACTTTGTGTCAGTCACTCATTGAACATTACAAGTCTGGCCCCACTACCTAAGAGTAAATGGGATTTCTAAGGAAGATAATATGGTAAGAGAAGAGTGGAGAGAGGAAGACCAAACTATGAAGAGTGCACACACTTCGACTTAGGACAGGAAAATGGCTCATGGCAAGAATTGATTGTGTGGAGTGGTTAGGATACAGGTAAGATCCCTGGAGTTTGAGAGTAGGCAATGGAAACACAGAGGCAGGTGAAGCCACAGTAAATCCACTCTTCCCTGGCCCCAGCTCAGGATGCCCACCATGCCTGCTCCATTCTCCAGAGTACGCACATCTTCACCCACAAGCCAAAGGGAGCAAAGAACTTGAACCAAGCACCCCATTCTACCCTCAGGTCCTTCAGACTCTCTCTTTTTTTTTTTTTTTTTAACATCTTTATTGAAGTATAATTGCTTTACAATGGTGTGTTAGTTTCTGCTTTATAACAAAGTGAATCAGTTATACATATACATATGTTTCCATATCTCTTCCCTCTTGCATCTCCCTCCCTCCCACCCTCCCTATCCCACCCCTCTAGGTGGTCACAAAGCACCGAGCTGATCTCCCTGTGCTATGCGGCTGCTTCCCACTAGCTATCTATTTTACATTTGGTAGTGTATATATGTCCATGACACTCTCTCATCCTGTCAGACTCTCTTTTTAATCCTTTGAATACAAAAGAGCTGATCCCACCCTCTATCCATAAAGTAATCCATAGATTTTAAGTCTTGGTATGGTGCAGGTCTTTGAAATACAAAGGACAGTTTATGATTACACAAGATCCAAACCTAATTCTGCCTAAATCCAACATCTGTACTGTCAAGCCTGATATTATACTGTCTCTCCTTAAGAAAATTTGGCGATGAAACCAGGAAAATAGGTGAATAGTTTAAAAAAAAAAAAAAAGGTTCTGGAAGATAAGAATGGCACAGGCAAGGTTTGAAGCCAGAGAGCAGGAGGCCAACAGAGAGACCATCTGTTAGATTGTTACTTTTGTTGGTTCTTCTCTCCTTTTAGACTGAAAGATTTCTGGAGATTAGGATCTCCCTCACCACATCTGATATTATACCCTGCACATTTTAAATGCTAAATAAATGTCTTCAGATGGTTGATGGTCTCAAACTGTGATCTCTTTAGAGGCCCACGGTTCAACAGGATATGAGAACTCTAGGGTTAAAAGTGATGAAAGGGTGGCAAGCATAGGACAGCGTGGTGAAAGACTGTGTGAAGAAGCTCAGTAATTATAACCTGGCATCAAAGGCATTGTGGTGGGTAAGACAGAGGCAAAGACTGGAAAATAGCTACATTCTTCACAGAGAACACATTGCACATGGCGACCATAGCGAGCACAGGAAGAATGTGGGTAAAATTTCCTGCTCTGTTCAGCTTCCTTGCTAGGCTAAGAATTCAGTGCATTTTTTTCTGCCACTTTAGCTATGTGCTATGGCCTGCTAGAAAAGGGGGATAGGTAAGTATTGACCTGAATCAGAGAGGTTGTGTTGTAGCCATTCCCCTCAAATGCAATGAGCCTCCCATTGTGACAATCTCTGTCTGGCATGACCTCATGTGGGAGACTACGGTACAGTCACAGGATGAGGCAGAGAGGTGAACAAAGGTAGAAAATAAAACTTCTGAGAACTGAAAGGTACAAAGGCAGTAGTGACTGTAGCTTATCCACAGATGTTGAGTAGAAGTGATCCAGATGTTTCAGTACCTCTTTGCTCTACTGAACACCAAGTGATTGAACAAAACCGCCGTAACTTATTATAAATTCCTAGAACTTATCTGGTTTAAAAACCTTTAAGCAAATCTCAATACAACTTGAAAGGGCTCAAGGCACTGGGCTGAGTTTCCTGGTCCTTTGCTGGCTGCCTGCTGGCATTCTCAGATCATATACATTGTCTGCTAATGCATACCCTGGGAATTAGTTCAATGATTTTTATGAGTTCTATCTTTCAGGTATAAATTTCTTAATTTTTTAAATCCCAAATAGCATTAGATATATAGGAGTAAATTCCTTACCCTTTAATACTTTGGTTCATTTAACTGGCCTGTATGACTACCTGGAAGAAATGGACAAATTCTTAGAAAAGTACAACCTTCCAAGACTGAACCAGGAAGAAATAGAAAATATGAACAGACCAACCACAAGTAATGAAACTGAAACTGTGATTAAAAATCTTCCAACAAGCAGAAGTCCAGGACCAGATGGCTTCACAGGTGAATTCTAGCAAACATTTAGAGAACAGCTAACACCCATTGTTCTCAAACTCTTCCAAAAAATTACAGAGGGAGGAACACTCCCAAACTCATTCTACAAGGCCACCATCACCCTGATACCAAAACCAGACAAAGGTATCACAAAAAAAGAAAATTACAGGCCAATATCACTGATGAACATAGACACAAAAATCCTCAACAGAATACTAGCAAACTAAATCCAACAACACATTAAAAAGATCATTTTTTAAAAGTCCAAAATTAATCATTGTGGAAGTCTTGGGTGTATGAGTATTTCAAGGGCATATAGTATTTCAAGCTGATGAACTCACGCATCATAAGTGCATCTGCATGGCTTCTGAAGATGCTATGTGCTTTCTCCTCCCCGGAGACTCTCCTTTACCCTTTCAAATATGCTGAAGTCTTCTTTGTTACAATACCCTTTGTTCTAATGAAAAGAAGCTACTCACTCATTGGCTCAGGAGACCCTTTACTCACAATAGCTGGTATTGAACCTAGACACAGTGATGCTTATTTGGCAGTAGCCTGAATTTAAATAAAAAGAGAAATTAACCAAATCAAATCATGTTTGAGCTGCCAGTTTTCAAAAGATTGATATGACTATCTTTGCATTTAATTCTTGGCTTTAAGACATACAATTAAGGAGGCCTGGAATACATCTAAAAAGAGAGGTACCTAGCCCTTTATGATTGTAAACTGTACTTTGGAGTAGCGCTTCCTGCAAGTGAAAGGGCTCCTCTAGCCCCCAGTCTTTCTTCAAGGAAGATTGTCCTGCCAGAAGGATACACCAGCGCCACAATCCCTCCTGTACTTGAGGCTTTGTCCCAATCACTCCTTTGTACCTGCCTATGAGAAGTACAGCCTTCCTCTCCATGGCCCTTATTCCCTAAGACTATAGAGGTTATCTCTCATTGTTTCCTTATTCCTAAAACCTGCTTAAAGATGGGTGGACTAATTATTATCTCGATTGCATTATCTTGAATGGGGAGAGAATAATTTATAACTCTTGGAACTAAAACATTCTTATAATCAGTTCTTTCTAATCAGTATAGCTTTGCCAATAATTCATTTCAAAGCAATACTTTCTGGAAGAAAACAAATTCACGATGGTTCCCACTTCTAAAGTAACAATAATATTGTTTGGGAAAATTTTATGTTGTTCTGATAGAGATATTCAGGAACAAGCATTGGCCAAGCATAAAAGGTAGAGGGGAATTTCAGGCAGAAGAAACAATAGACGCAGAGGTAAACAGAGGTTCAACAGTTTGCCATTAATAGGAAGCTAAAAGAAGTTTGAAATGGATGATGAAGTACCATAAAATATATACCTAAGAGTCATGAGAAAGAGGACAGAGAGGTAAGGCAAGGGCAAAATGATTTTTAAAAATCTGTTTTTTATGTTTAGGGGCTTAAATTTTATTCTAAAATTTGTAAGAGTTACTGAAAAATTTTACTCAATGGCTGACATGGTCAAAGTTTGAATTTTAGAACCGTTAGTCTGGCAGCGGTGAGAAGAGTGACTTGGAGGGCATCAGATTGGAGACAGAGAGACAAGTGTGACCTAGGGGAAGTTAATTGATCCCTCTGAGCCTCAGTTTCCACATCTGTGGAGTGGAGAGTAATAGAACCTATTTCATTTGTGGCATAAATGAAACGGCACATGTAAAGTATAATGTGTCTGAGATTTGGGAAGCAATCGATAAAAGATTGTTATTATAAAGCTACCTAGACGGGGTTGGGGTGGAGGGTTGAGGTGGAGTTGGAAGGAGTTAGCAGGAAGGAAGGGAAAGGATTTATTTGTTTATTCATTTAAGAAATATTTCTTGAGTGTCTGTTCTGTGTTAGGCACAGTACAAAACAATGGGGTACACTTATTATCTGATAGAATAACCATTAATAATGCCATACACGCCTTGTATCTTAGCCAAAGTTACTAAGCTACCAACTGCAAAGGGGCACTTGTATTGAAAATAGTATATGACTCACATTTTGAAGGTTTTTTTCTATTGTATAGTTAGAAATGAAGAAGAAACTCTAAAAATTATCCCTTCATTAATAAATTCTTTAATCCCATATTCTTTGTCAACCTCTTCTATCAGTGATTTCTTTGTAATATCTATTCACATTGTCTCTTTTGTGAGTGAAAATCAAAGATGAGCACTTGTGCAATGCCTGGAAACTGACACGCACGACATCAATTATTTCTTACACTGATTTGGCAGTTGAACAATAAAAGTGAAATGTACCCTTTAGATGAAAATTTGCTCTGCATTTTATGTAGACAGTTCAATATTATATCCTTATTTTTTCTAGATCCACAAAGTAAACAGATTTTTTTTATGCCATAGACTATACAGATCTTTGTCCTGTAAAACTTTTGTTCTAAACAACTAAGATCCAGAATTGAATAAAAGGTTTTTACAATGTTGTATATTGTTGTATTATTAAAACATATTTCAAGAAAGCTAAGATAGTATCCGTATGAGATGAAATGAAATAAACCTACAAGGTTACTATATATTTATACATAAACTTTACCTAAGGATATTTATAAATCCACAAAGTAATAACACAGGTATGTTACCTTTACTGACTTCTTAATGTTAGTTTTTAAACAAGGCAGTTGAATCTTTTTTGACACTTGAATATCCTAAGAAAATTTTACTCTTTTTTTCTTCCAGAGATTTTTCTCACATCATTAGGTTTAAAGACTAGATCTACCCATCCCAAAGATTACCTAATTAATTTCCTCTAGTACTTTAAAGCAGAGTCATTGCTACCAAAATCAATCTCTACAGCCTCACAGTTTTCATTCTTCAAATAATTTTCCTCTTGCTACCTCTTTTTCTAATAACAGAATTCCTTCTACAGTATATCACTTCTTCCCCAGGGCTACCATTATCTCGTTTGTCAAAAACTCATGATGCTTAATGGAATAATTTGGTAAAGAAAAACCACATTACATCAAAACAGAAGTCAGTCCAACATCTTCCTAGACCAAGTATAGGAGGTCTATAGTATAGACCTCCTATATCCAGAATAATATCCAGGATAATAAGCAATTTTAAATAATTACATTTAAAGGGTGTTGTTATTTATTAGACATTTACCAGAGGAGCAAAAATAACTAATACATATGAGCTATCAATAAATGTTTATGCATTTTTGAGCAGCTTTAACTAGAACTTACACGACTAAAAACTTTAGAAAAAAATAAATCCTTCCTGGGAAAAGTGTGCAACAGTTTGAATCATCAAAAAGAAGGTGGAAAAGATAAGGAACATTTGAGGATATAATCCTATGTGACAAAATACCATAGCCTTAATTTACCCATCTCCGTTTAAGTCTCTTCAGAACTTTAAAGAGGATTAAATTTATTTTTGTTCAAAAAGAGATTTTAAAACATTTTTAACTTTCAGAAATATCTTAATCATTCCTAGTGTTTCTTACAAAGAATTAATTAAGAAATGCAGCCTGTATAAGCCTTCCATTATATTTATAGGTTACCATTATTAAATATAGAGATACCAACTCTTCATAATATGTAGTAGAAGGCTGTGATCATCTTAATCAACATGCTTGTTTATAAGTAAAATTTTAAAAGCAGTGTATAAATGTGTCCCAATTTAAATTTGGTCTAGTTTCAATGTTCATTTTGGTAGTTTTAAACAAAAGTTCATACTAAAAGAAAAGTAAGATTTTTACAAATGTAAGAACCTGTTTGGGAACATTTCTTTTTAGCTACATTGTCTAGGAATAGATTTGCATGCAAATATGTTTAACTAAACTTGAACTATAGAATGGAGGGAATATAAGTTGGGGAGAAAAAAAGTACGCAAAATGCCTATAGACATGTAAAAGTAATCCTATTTAGTTAGAAATACCTACACTGTAACATCAATTGTGGTACCGGCTAAGTCCTTCCTTCTTTTAAAATGAGAAGGAACAGATATTTCAGTAGATTAAATAGCACACATACTAAAAGGAGGCTAAATTTATGCAGCAACCTGCTTTATTCCTTAAAATTCTATCTTGAAGACACAGAGTTGTTTTATAATAACTCTAAAACAGTGGTGTTTGGGGAGCTTAGTCTGAAGGAAAGTAACAAGAGTAAAGAATACATATGTGTGTGTGTGTATACACACACATACGTTTACACATATACATATTTTTACATTATATATTAAAATTGTTAGAAGTATATATATGTGTGTATACACACACACACACACACACACACACACACACACACACACTTGTAGAGTCAGGGTAGGGTAGGACATTTAAGAGATAGAGAATTTAATTTTTCCAGGAGAAAAAAAAAAAGATATTAAGGTTGCGTCTTTAAGTTACATCAGCACACATCAGCATGTGTTGGCAGTGGCGTGATGGCTCTCAGAAAGATATGTCTTAATCCCTGGGAACTGTGAGTGTGACTTTATTTGGAAAAAGGGCCTTTGCAGATGTAATTAAGGATCTTGAGATGAAGAGATCATCCCAAATTACCCAGGTGAGCTCGAAATCCAGTGGCAAGTGTTTTCCTAAAAGACACACAGAGGAGAATACAGTCACAGAGGAGAGGACCATATGAAGGTAGAGGCAGAGATAAGAGTGATGAAGCCGCAAGCCAATGAAAGCTGACAGCTACCAGGAGCTGGAAGAGCCAAGGAATAGAATTTAGAATCTAGAGCTTCAGGCAGGAGAACAGCCCTGCTAACACCTTGTTATTGGACTTCTGTCCTCCAGAACTGTGAGAGAATAAATGTCTGTTGTTTTTAAGCCACCCCATTTGTGGTAATTTGCTATAGAGGCCACAGGAAACTAATACAATATGTATATGTATTGTGTGTGTGTGTATGTATACATATACATGTAAATATATAAGTACATACATTCATATGCGTACGCTCATGTATTAAGACACTACTAGTACACCTACATACATACCACGCCACATATCACATGAGAGTCTATGAGGCGAGGTGAAGTTACCTGTGTCATACCATGTCTTAAAGCCGAGTTTAGCCTCTGCTAGCCGTAGAATACAGTTAATGTGCCGAGGACCATGCTAAGTCCTTCGGAAGGAACAGTGACCTTCTCTACTCAAGGAACATCCCGGGGGTGAACACACACAAGTAATCCCTTTAAATGCATTACGATGACACTTGCGAAGCTTGCATGTTGGGAGGCTGAAGAGCTGCTAAATTTCAGTGTAGGAGGGGCAGGAGTGGAGATCACAGTAAGTTTTCCAGAGGAAGAAACTTCTAAGTTTAGTGAAGCCAGAAAGGTGAGTCAGCGTGGTGGTGGTAGCAGCAGAATGGCAGGGTGGTGGTGGTGGGGGGGAACCTAGGGGAAGGACAGAGAGGAGGAGGGTTCAGGCTGAGGGAACAAAATGTGTATGAAAGAAGTTCTGTAAGGCTGCAGTGGGAAAGAGGCAAGAGATGAGACGGAGGGCGTTGGCAGAGACCAGAGAATGGCGTCTTGTAAGTTATTCTAAGGAGTTTATGCTTTACCATGAGGGCACTGGGGGCCACTGGAGGGTTTTAAGCCGGAGAAGGACATAAGAACATTTAGAAAAATCACCATCTGTGGTGTGAACTAATGTTGGGAAAAGTTGGAGCCAGAGATACTTTTTTATCCGGCTACCGCAGCAGCCCAGGCAAAAGATGATGGTGTTGTGGATGAGAGGACCAATACAGGGATGAACAGGCAATTGGCACTTGGGTGAATATGGGTTAGAAGAATAGAACAGAGATATCTGGGTGTCTAACCTGAGTAATTGGGTGGGTAGTGGGGTCATTTCCAAAACCTGGCATGAAAGCCAAGGGGCAGATGTTGGAGGAGGAGATGAGTTCAGAGCTAAAATGTGTGACGGCCACCCCAATGGAGATTCCAAGGCAATTGGATATGTGGGATGGGAACTCAGACTACAGATTATCTGGGTTAGAGATACAGACTCAGGAGTCATTAACACACAGATGATCGTGGAAGATATAGGAACAATTGCAAGATCCCAGGCGAGCAGGTGCAGTAAGAATTTGAAGGCACACAGGACAGAACTCTCAGGAATACCATGTTGTAGAGATAGAGGAAGAGGAAGCCTCAAAGGTGACAGAGGAGGAACCAAAGAAACAGGAGAAAAAACACACAAGCATAGGTTGCAGAGACCCAGAGGCAACAGTATTTTATGAAGATGGGAGTGGCCAGCAATGGTAAATGCCCCAGATAGTGTTATAATGACTCAATTTTCAAGTGCATTTATCAATAAGGAGGTGATTAGTGACCTTAGTGAGACACATTACAAACAGAGCCGAGGAGACAAAAGCTGGATTTCAGTAGCTTGAGGTGTGGTGGGTGGAAAGGTAAAATGGTGGCGGTAGCAGCAAATGTGGTCAGTTCTTATAAGTGATTTAGCTGTGAAGGGAAGGAAACAGAAAATGGGGCATCTGAAAATTTGCTTCCTTTTTAAGATGAAAGAGGTTTTAGATGCCGATGGTCAGAGCCATCTTTATTTTAATTTTATTTATTTATTTATTTTTCGCTTATAGGTGGAATCTTTTTTTTTTTTAACATGAGCCATCTTTATTTTTTTAATCTATATACCTGGCATTCATATAGATTTTAGAATGTTAGAATAATTCTAAAATTGAAAGGAATCTTAAAGGTAAGTTAAATTCTTGCCTAATAGGAGCATCCTTCCTATAAAGGCCTCTTTAGAAGATCATCCAGACTCTGCTTGGACACTTTCTGTGGTAGGGAACTCACTACTTCGTAAAGGCTCTGGTTGCATTGCTGGACAGCTCCACCACTTAAAAAGTACCTTCTTAAAATGACACAGATATGCTTTGCTCTGATATGGAGAACACTTAATTCCAGTTCTGCCCTCTTGGCACCATGTGTAAATATAACTATTGCATGTCCTTAGTTTTTCCAGTCTGTCAACCCTCCCCATCACCCTGGTTGCTCTCCTCTGGGTGAATTCTACTTTATAAATTTCTACTTTAAAGAGTAGTGCATCCAATTAAATAATTAAAAGCAACTTTTCAACTGTCATCTTGTCGATGTTGGATACATCAGGACTGTACTGCCTATGATCTGAGTTTCTGTTAACACAGCGTGAGTCTGTTGTCAAATAAACAGTTAAGAAAAAAAAAAAGCTACACTTTGCCCCTTATCCTGTCAGGCATGATACTGCATTCACTGATTCTCCTGCAAAGGAACATTCGGATGATCCTCTTGAGAGAGCTGATTGCCATCCTCACAATGACCTAGCTATCATCTTTTCAAAAATGCCGTAGCCAAGCTGGCTTTTAATAGCATCCTTATCATGACACTAAGTGGTCAACTAGGCCACCCAAATAGTGCTTCGAAAGGACCAAAGCCTAATCTTGTCTTTTTCTTGGATACCTGTACCCTCAGTGTTATTGCACAGAAGGTCAAGGAATCACCTAACCTGTCATTAAAATACAGTGCACAGGCAATAAATATTTTTCAATGTGCTTTCCATTAAATACTTTATGACCTTTTTGTAGAAATAAAATAAAGCTTTTCAATACAGTGGCTTTCTTAGAATTTAAATGTTAAGGCCTTTTGAGTTAAGCACCATTTTCCCAGGAAAGCATCATGATGTGTAATGGAAAGTACCTATAGTAAATTCTGTGGAAACTTGCATGTTCTTCAGGAGCCCATATATTTGATCATTTTGATTTTTCATTCTTTTATTTATTCAGCAAATATGTAATGAGTGCCTCCATGTGCCGAGTACTGTGCTAAGTCCCGGGGAGAGAGCAATCAACCAAATCCATGAGATTGCTGCCCTCAGAGGGTGTACATCCTATGGAGACATGAGCATTATTACCCAAGTTAACACGCAAAGAGCGCTGTTTTAGGAACTAGGATGGAGCAGGGTGATGCCTAATTTAGTTTGAAGAGTCAGAAAAGTGACTTTATGCTGAAAAGGATGAGTAGGTGTTTGGGTTTTTTTCTTGTTGTTTATTTGTTTGTTTCCAGAGAAAGTGGGGGAAGAACACTCCAGGCAGAAAGAACATAAAAACGTTCTATGTGAAGTTCCCAGAACTGTTTTTTGGTTGTTGTCATTTTGTTTTGTTTTTTTGTTTGTGTTCCTTCCAGTTTTAGTGAGATATAATTGACATACAGCACTGATGTACAGCATAATGATTTGACTTCCATACATCATGAAATGATTACCACAGTAAGTTTAGTGAACATCTGTTATCTCGTGTAGATACAAAATTAAAGAATTAGAAAACATTTTTTTCTTGTGAAGAGAAACAGGATTTACTCTCTTAACTTTTATATATAGCATACAGCAGTATTAATTACATTTGTCATGTTGTAGATTACATCCCTAGTACTTATTTATCTTGTAACTAGAAGTTTGTACCTTTTGACCACCTTCATCTGATTCTTTCTTCCCCCATCCCCACCTCTGATAACCGTAAATCTCACCTCTTTTTCTATGAATTTGTTTGTTTGAAGTTCCTGGAGCCGTTTTAAGCCTTAATTTTTCCCTGTGGCATAAAGATGACTGAGACACCATGGTTTGATCTGTGCAAGTGTGAGACATATCTATAAATTAGTTAGTGAATAAATTTTGCAGGTGTTAAAAAATAGATTCTTTGGCATGCAAATAAACCCAGCCTCCTCAATCATATGTATAAAAGGAGGACATTTTCTGAAGATGCCAGCTCTTTCAAGGACGATATCAATATTTTTTCATCTGCTAGGAACTGGCACTGTTTTTTTCCGTTCAGGCTTACTTCGTTAAACAGCAGGAAATGCTCTGAGTCAGAAGTCCCCTCCAGGTTAGCATTTGGGGGATCTTTTTCTAAAAAAATTCAGCATTATTGAGGTACAATGGACAAATAAAATTGTAAAATATTTAAAGTGTATGCTGTGGTGGTTTGATATACACATACATTGTGAAAGAACTCCCTTCATCTAGTTAATTAACATATCCATCACTTCACATATTTCTATATATGTATACACACACACACACACACACACACACACACACATATATATGGTGAGGACATTTAAGTTCTACTCTCTTTGACAATTTCAATTATACAACACAGTTGTCAACTATATTCACCATGTTTTACGTTAGATCCTCAGACCTTATCATCAAAAAGACACGAGATAAGTGTCGGCAAGGATGTGGAGAAAAGGGAACACTTTTTTGGTGGGAATGTAAATTGGTGCAGCCACTGTGGAAGACAATATGGAGGTTCCTCAAAAAGTTAGAAATATGGGAACTCCCTGGTGGTCCAGTGGTTAGAACTTGGTGATATCACTGCCATGGGCCCGGGTTCGATCCCTGGTCAGGGTACTAAGATCCTGTAAGCCACGTGGCACAGCCAAAAAAAAAAAAAAAAATTAGAAATAGAACTATCATAAAATCCAGCACTCCCTCTTCTGGGTATATATCCCCTCCCCAAAAAGAATGAAAACAGAATATCAAAGAGATATCTGTACTTCCCCTTTCATTGCACCATTATTCACAATAGCCAAGATGGAAATAATCTAAGCATCCATCAATGGATGAATGGATAAAGAAGATGTGATGTATATACACAGTGTAATATTCAGCCATGAGAAAGAAGGAAACCTTCCCGTTTGTGACAACATGGATGGACATTAAGGGCATTATGCTAAGTGAAATAAGCCAGAGAGACAAAGACAAATAGTGCATGGTACCATTTATATATGGAATCTAAAAAACAAAACAAAACTTAAACTTATAGAAACAGAGAGTAGAAAAATGGTTGTCAGGAACTATAGCATGGGGGAAATGGGAAAGGTTAGTAAAAGGGTACCAACTTTCAGCTGTAAGGTAGGAGATACTTAAAGATGCCTTAGAACTTGTGAGCAGTCAAAACAGAATTAATAATATTTGCAGTTTTTCTAAGGAAATACGTCCATTGTATTTTCAATCCCTCTTTCATTGGTGGTTAAGCTTATGCTGAGCTATATACATTCCATTCTGTCAATATGAAAGATAGAGATTTTTGAGGAAGACAATAGAAATGGAAAGCTGATTCAATTTAAAAAAAAAAAAACTGAGAGAAGTTTCCCATCTGTATTTTCATTGTTAATTTCATGTAAAAGCACCACTCTACTTCAAATAATACCTGATGGCTGATCTTTCAGAGAGCATCTCAGGAAAGATTCACTGAATAGACATTCTCTGGCCAAAGTCTGAATAGTTTGAGATCTGTCTTCAAGACCCACCAATGTGAAGTGGTATCACAGGGCTAGGGTGACTAGTTGTCTCAGTTTTCCCAGGACACTTCCGGTTTTAGCATAAGGAGTCCTATGTGCTAGGAAACCCCTCAGTCCTGGACAACCTGGGACAGTTGGTCACTCAGACTGTACTCAGACATGCCAAAATAGACATGGTATTCTTCACAGAAAGTAATTAAAAGTAACTAAAGACATGTTGACTATTTGCAGGGGCAGGGTAAGTAGGTTAATTAAAAGGGAAGTTTTTAAGAGAAGAGATTTGTAAGAGAGCCTCAAGGATGCATTGTACAACATGGGGAATATAGCCAATATTTTGTAATAACTGTAAATGGAAAGTAACGTTTCAAAATTGTATTAAAATTTTTTAATTTTTTTAAAAAGAGAAGAGATTTATATAAAACTGGCATTCATAGGCCATGAAGATCCCAGTACCGTGGGACAACTTGGGAAGTAAAGCGTGTGCACAGACACACACACACACACACACCCTTACCTCCACCCCATCCTATGGACAGTTATGCTGCCTGTGACCAAAATTCTGTAGGGCTGCTATTGATGATTGTGTAAATTAGTTGGGAACTTTTTCAACAAGGAAATTTTAGCTAAGACTTTTAGCCAAATTTGGGAGGTGGAATTAACATTTTCACCTCTTTGTGTAGCATACCTGAATAAAACAAATCTGTTTCATACATCAGTTTTAGCTGGTAATGTTACATGCTCATTGTGTCAAAAGCCATAAAGCCTCTGAACATACATCAGAATCTGAGTGTTAGGTTTTGCTTCCCTGCAGTCCTGGGTTTCGGGGGCCTTTTGGGGGATACATTCATATATTACTCTAATGAGTGGCTGTGAAACAGCTGCCTTCCTTGTCCTGCCTTTGGGAGATGATTATGCTCTAAGTTCTATGCCAAGAATGCTCTGGATATCCTGATGGAGCACTTTGCCAAGGCAGCCATTCCCTCTGTCAGCTCACATGAACACAAACCTTCAGATTGAGAGTCTGACCAGCTTATCTGTACGGAGAAGTGGTTGGGAAAAGGTAAAAGTGATTAGTAGAAAATGTCTGCTAAAATGAGATATTTTAATTGGGTCACTGAGCTTAGGTAATAACCAGAAGTGGGTTCTTTTCTTTATAGACAAATGAACATGACAGAACAAATATGGTGATGCCAGTATGGTTTTAGGTTTCAGCTTTCAGGGTGAAGCAACATCATCATTCCAAGGGGCAGTTGACCTTGATTTTCTGTAATCTACACACTTCCCCTTGTTCTTTCTTCTGTCTTCCCTAGGGACATATTGTGGCTTACCTAGTGATGGAATGAACCAGACTGAAGAAGGTTGGAACTAGGAGTCTAGTGAGACACAAATGAACAAGCAAAGGGTAGGCACAAGCCCATGAGACCAATATCTGGAGTGGGTGATTCAAAGGACAGGTTGATAGGGACCTGAATTTATAGGTAAGTCCCAAACTAGAAGGTCCAGCTATAAGAAATATTCAGGAGGTAAGGGAGACAACACACGTGGGCAGGATGTGTAATCTATGAGCTCTTAAGGAAGAGGAAATAGATGAAGGTGCTGGAAGGCAGGTGGTTGGCATTGGAATCCAGTCATGAAGAATCCAGCATTCATTGGCAGGAAATCCAGATAAACACAGTCACCAGGCAACCAGGTTGGAATTCTATCTCAAAGTGGCAAGGAAAGAGATCAGTTACTAGGAAACCAGTGTACCTAATTCAGAGAGGGATCTGCTTTCTCCAATGGAACAGCAGAGATTATGTACTCTACTCTCATTTCTATGTTGTATGGCCAAGGAAGAAGGCGTTTAAACCAAAATCCTTGACATGAAAAAAAAAAAAACCCATAAGGGCCTCCTCGTAAAAAAATTCATTAAGAAAACAAATCAGGGGCTTCCCTGGTGGCGCAGTGGTTGAGAATCTGCCTGCCAATGCAGGGGACACGGGTTCAAGCCCTGGTCTGGGAAGATCCCACATGCCGCGGAGCAACTGGGCCCGTGAGCCACAATTACTGAGTCTGCGCGTCTGGGGCCTGTGGTCCACAACAAGAGAGGGTGCGATAGTGAGAGGCCCGCTCACTGCGATGAAGAGTGGCCCGCGCTTGCCACAACTAGAGAAAGCCCTCCCACAGAAACGAAGACCCAACACAGCCATAAATAAATAAATTAAAAAGAAAGAAAACATCAATTTATTAGCTCTCCTTGTTTAGCTAATTGTATGAATCAAATGTTTAATTGGTACACATTGTAAACTTTCAAAAGAGTTAAGAAATACAACCCTTTATCCCTGAGTAGCAGCTATTCATTATGAAAATGGCCTCACCTCTAATTGGTTGTCATGCGTTGGCTGCTGAGATACAGAGCTCTACACCATGCAATTTTGATCTGGGGTCTATATAATCAGTCCTCCTGGTTGTCAAAGCAAAATCTCCAGAGATTTATTCCAGCAATCTAAGAAATATGAAAGTCCTATAGCACATAATTGAATATTTTATAGAAAGTTCTCTCTGGATTTTTTTCACATGTACTCACTGTCCAACTGAAACTCATTTGCAGGTTATAAATACAAAACTAAGAGCAAAATTCAATAGTGGAATAAAGAAAAAGAAGTTCATTGTAAATCCATAGTTGAGGTGTTGAATATATATGTACCTTATAGAGCAAGGAAATGCAGTTTTCACCTTGTACCTTGTTTTTAATTATCTACAACAGTTCCCAGCCTTAATTTTGGTCAATAATTTTAAACATTCATATTCTTTAATGGCTAAATATTTTAGCTCTATGATGTATATATAGTACTAGAGAGAAAGAACTATTAGTTATAATAAATGCTACCACTTTGGGTTTTCCTCTCAATTTCACTCTATGCCAGCGGCTCTTGAACTTTGATCTCTGGACCAGAAACAACAGCATCACCCGGGAACTGCTCAGAAAAACGAATCTGGGGTCCAGCTCCAGACCTACAACCAAAAACTCTGGAAGCAGGGCTAAGCAATCTGTTTACCAAGCCCTCCAGGTCCAGGCGATTCAATGGACATTTAAGTTTGAGAACCACCACTCTCTACCAGGTGGGCGGCTTCCAAATCTACATCTGTTCCCAAATACCAGAGGAGTGGAGACTTAGAGAGACGGCACAACCCAAAAACACATCGAAAACCAAGTGTTTCATCTCCTTGGCATATTGGTTCCTCTTTTCGTATTTTCTACCTTAGCTAATTAGATCTGCCCCGTTACCCAGTTTATTAGTCATCGATTGCTACGTAACAGATTCCCCAACCTTAGCAGCTGGAGACAACAAACACTTATTCTCCAACACAGTTTCTGAGGGTCACGATTCTGGAAATGGCTTAACTTCATGGTTCAGGCTCAGGATCTCTCAGAGCTTGTGGTCAAGCTGGGGCCATAGCCATATGAAGGCTCCTTTGGGTTGGAGATATGACTTCCAAGCTCACTCACACAGCTATTGTCAAAAGGCCTCAGTTCCTCAGCATGTGGCTTTATCCATAGGGCTGCTCACTAGACGTTCTCAGAGCAAATATCTGAGAACGAGCAACCAAGACAGAAGTCACAGTGAATTTATAACCGAATACTGAAAGTCACACACCATTACTTCTGCCATATTGTATTGGTCAAAGAGACCAATCCTGGTGCAGTCTGATAGGGGACTACACAAACATGGGAATGCCAGGAGGTATGGACCATGGGGAGTCATCCTGAAGACTGGATACCACAACCACAAGAAACACCAGGATATTTTCAACTCTCTTACTCTCACTGCCATATACAACTCATAGCCAAGACTCATCAATTATACATTCAATATCTGCCATGCCTATCTTCTTCTTTAGAGTCCAGTTACCCCTGCCCTATTTCCCTTTTCTTGCCATCTTGCCTCAAGTCTGTAGCCTCTAGAAATTCCCTTTCACGGCTGGGTGACATTTCTAAAATATAAGTCACATCTGCTCAAAAACCGTCAAAACCTCTCTGTTGCCTATGGAATAAAGTATATAATCCTTAACATGGCATTTAAAATCCTCATCTTTTAACTTTAATTCATCTTCCCAAACCCATTTCCCACTCTGACTCTCCATCATCCTGTCCTCCTGCCAATGATTGCATAGCACCCCTAAGTTTCTATTCCTGGAAGAGCTCCTTTGCTGTGATTCTATTCACCTAGAATATACTCCTTCTACTCCAAAACCCAGACCAAATGCTATCTTTCCTGGTACCCTGGTCAGAATGGACTGTGTTCTTCCCGTACTATTTCATTATACTTTAAATACAGAATTAGTTGCAATTGTAATTAGTTTTTTAGGAGTCTCTATCTCACAAATAGATTTTAATCACACCAGGGTTAGGTGTTTTATTTTAGTCATCTTTGTAATTATCAATAAAATACAATACAATATCAAGGTCTGCTGAATTATAACATACAGTTTCAACAGGCCTTTGCATATGGGAAATGATTCACTCTATTCTCAAAAATGCAAAGGGGAGATATTAAGTATGACTTTGAAATAATCATGACTGTTCCTCTGAAGAATAATCCTTCTTACAAGCTTCCAACTGGAAAAACTGCCTATCGTGTCCAGGCTATATTACCATTTGAAAGACTTTTCCTAAGGACCAATGGAAGAGTCTCCTTCTATGTAACATGGAAACCAGAGTTGTGTGTGGAGGTAGGAGTGGTGAGTGGTTTATGGACAGGCTAAATAGGGCGATAGGTGCTCCTAAAGGGTTTTTATCAAGGGGAGTACCTGATCAGATTGCATTTGGGGGAATAAACTCTGGGAGAATCAATTGCAGACTGCCCAGCTAAACTGGAGGGGTACAGGAGACTACAGAACTAGTCATGAGGGTGGTACAGGAGTCAAACCAGGGGGTGATGGTGATAGATTTGTCAATGGTGATAGCAGAAGAGATGGAGAGAAGAGAGTCACTTAAGGGGTAGAACTTGCCAGACTTGCTGATTGATTAAATGATTGATTGATTGTGAGGAGACAGAGATGAAGGTCTAGAATGACATCCAGATGTGGTTTTGTACCTGTGAATCTGGCCTATGTAGCATCACTCAGTGGGAAAAACACCTCAGAGCATTACCTTTATGCAATAAGGCACCTCCAGCATTATGTGATATATGGAAGACAACTCATTCTGGAGGAGGCCACAGGAGATATCAGGAAATTACACTGACATTTTTCACAAATGAATAGGCTAAAAATTAGATTCTTTTTTTTTTTTTTTTTTTTTTAAAGGATTTTCTTATTTATTTATTTATTTATTTATTTATTTTTGGCTGTGTTGGGTCTTCGGTTCGTGCGAGGGCTTTCTCCAGTTGCGGCAAGCGGGGGCCACTCTTCATCGCGGTGCGGGGACCGCCCTTCATCGCGGTGCGCGGGCCTTTCTCTATCGCGGCCCCTCCCGTCGCGGGGCACAGGCTCCAGACGCGCAGGCTCAGCAATTGTGGCTCACGGGCCCAGCTGCTCCGTGGCATGTGGGATCTTCCCAGACCAGGGCTCGAACCCGTGTCCCCTGCACTAGCAGGCAGATTCTCAACCACTGCGCCACCAGGGAAGCCCTAAAAATTAGATTCTTATAGCAACTGACTAAAGGGAACGCTATTAAACTCTCAGGCAAGAGCTCACCATGGTTTTTATGAATTACCATGATTCGTCTTTCCAGGGGAAGGATCCGAGTAAGAATCTTTTCTGCCGCTTCTTGGGAGTTCCTGAAGGATCACATAACTAGAGCATTAGAGCATAAAGAATGATTCATAGTAATAGTATCCAGATTTGATTGAACATCTACACACAAAGTGTACATTCTTGATATCTTATTATCAAGCCTGTGATGTGGTTTTACTAAATCAACTTGATTTTTCTGGTTTGTATTATGAAAGTCCTTTTCATGTGCGTTTAGGGGGTTAGGGATTGTAGAGATCCAGAATATAGCTACCTACATATGAAACAGAATCTTTCTAACTAAACGTGGTCAATTGACACCAATTATGACAGCCTCACACAGTAACACGCTTTATGTGTCATTAAGGAAATGGACTTCTTATATTACATATTACATTCAACAGCCACTGGGGAAATAGCCAGTAAAATATAACATGTTTTGCACAGCTTTTTGAAACATTTGAATTTGAATACCTTTAGATGGAACAAGTATCTTTCAGCCCACAGTCACAAATATTCCTCATTTTTTCACCCCCTATCTCACTTTTTTCTTTTACATTTCTACCTTGCTTCTGAGTTGGGAATTTTGAAAGAGAACAACTGGGAGGGCTGAAATGGATGTCCTTGAGTGTAGAGGTCACTGAGCCAATTTGAAAGGAGGCAGAAACATACGGGACAGCTACACTGCAATTTATGGGGATCGCATTGCCTGGGACTTGCGTTACCTGCCTGAAGCTGTGTCCATCCCTTGTCCTTCTGATTCCCTTCACTAGCTCTTAAGATAAAGTCTGAAATCCCTCAGACAGCTTCCAAGGCCCTCTGTAGTCTGGCTCCTGCCCACCCTTCTGACTTCTGTCCTACCCCTCACTCTCCCTCCAGCTTTCCGATGTCCAGCCGCAGAGCCTCATGGGGCCAGCAGCAGTGAAGGCTGTGGCATCCTACTGCCTCCTCCTCCAGGTCTGAGGTACTCTTCCCCAGCTCCCAGGGTGTGGCTTGCTAATGTCCACTGCTCTGTCTCATGCTGGGAATTGCCCTCTGCAGGCTCGCCTAAGGTCCCACCCTCCACTTTGGGGATGAAGGTCCACAGGGGGTGCAGGGGTTCAATCTGAGGCAGTTCAGAGGGGTCACCCCAGCTCCACAGCCTGCCTCACCTCCTTACAAGTGTGATTCCTGAGGGCACTCCCAATAAACAGCTGACCACAAATCTCCATCCCAGAGTCTGTTTCCAGGGAACCCAATATAAGACACAAGCTCCACTCATACCTGCCCAGAAGTCTGGTCGCTATTCTTTCTTCTGTCTGGAACATTCTTTAGCCATCCTCCCCTCCCTCTTCCCCTAAGTGTCTTACCTACCCCTCTTTCTTAGCTCTGGGATCATTTCCCCAGTAATGCCTTTCCTGAAAGTCCATCTAATTCAGGTCCTGCTGTTACATACTTTCATGGAAACCAGTTCCCTTCAATCAGAGGACTTCTGTAAATCAGAAAAGGAAAGACAAATACCGTATGATATCACTTGTATGAGGAATCTAAAATATGACACAAATGAACTTATCTATGAAACAGAAACAGACTCACAGACATAAAGAACAGACTTGTGGTTACCAAGAAGGGGTGGGGGGTGGGGGAAGGATGGATTTGGAGTTTGGGATTAGCAGATGCAAACTACTATATATAGAATGGATAAACAACAAGGTATTACTGTATAGCACAGGGAACTATATTCAATATCCTGTGATAAACCATAATGGAAAAGAATATGAAAAAGAATATATATATGTATAATTGAATCACTTTATTGTACAGCAGTAATTAACACAACATTGTAAATTAACTATACTTGAATAAAATAAATTTTTTTAAAAATCAGAGGACTTCTGTTTACAATTATATGGGAGTTAATTTGCATGTTTGATTCATGTCTCACCTACTCAACAGAAAACTCCATGTGAGTAGGGGCCCTGCTTGTTCTTGCTCACCGTTGGCGTTCCAGTACAGAGCACTACATTTGGCTCAGATTCGGAATTCAACAAATACACATTAAATTAAGTAATTAATGATTTGGTGAATGAATGACCTCTGCCATCAGAGTTCTTTTCTGAATGGCAACCATGTGATAAACTGTGATCATAGTTTCTCTCAAGGTTACCTTGGAGATGTTTTTTAATCTGTTATGTCCAAGGTTAATCTTAGGAGGCTGAGCTTGAAAACAAGGGGGAAATGTTTCCCCTACCCCACCCCCAGTACTGTACTTCATGGTAGGAATTGCAAATGGTTAATGGACAATAATAAGGAAATAGTTCAGTATATAAATCAGTATCAGTATTTCATCATGGTCTTTTAAAGATTTTATAGTGAAATAGTGGGGAATTGATTTATAAAATAAGGAGGACAAAAGCTCTCTTTGCATCTATATTCAGAGGTTTTTGTTCTAGAAATTATTTTTAGTGTTGGTAAATTATGCTAATTAAGACAACTAAGCTGAAAAGCAGTATATTTGGAACCAAGAAAACTTATTTTACTAATTTTTTTTATTTCCCAAGTAGATTTAAAATTAGATTTTTTTAAAAAGATTTTCTGATTATTCAGCCGAAAGCCACCCTGGGGTCAGAGAGAAAGGAGAAATCAATCCCAACCAACACTCCCTGAGCACATTCACGAGCAAGTTACTCAAGGCCAGGGTCGTGGGGACACAGACTCGGACCTGAGTGATTCTAAGCTTTGGTTATGGATTCTGAGAAAGAGCAAAGCAGTCAGAAGCCAGCCTGGCAGGCTTCCCTGGTGGTGCAGTGGTTGAGAATCTGCCTGCCAATGCAGGGGACACGGGTTCGAGCCCTGGTCTGGGAAGATCCCACATGCCACGGAGCAACTGGGCCCGTGAGCCACAATTGCTGAGCCTGCGCGTCTGGAGCCTGTGCTCCGCAACAAGAGAGGCCGCGATAGTGTAAGGCCCGCGCACCGCGATGAAGAGTGGCCCCCGCTTGCCACAACTAGAGAAAGCCCTCGCACAGAAACGAAGACCCAACACAGCCATAAAGAAAGAAAGAAAGAAAGAAAATTAAAAAAAAAAAAAAAAAAGAAGCCAGCTGGCATCACCACTTAGGCCTTAGTGTTACTAGACGCTGGCCTGACACTCAGGGCCAAGTTGCGGTGTTCTCCAGTTGGACATAATTTCACAGAACAGCCACATCGGTCACGGACACTCTGTGACTTTGATGGATCATGACACAATCAAGACTACCTCCAAATGATGTCTGAACAATGACACAGACAAGAACATTGTCCAAACACTGTCACCAAAATCAGTAACATCCCCTATCCCGGCTGATAGGAGTGCTGCAGCTTTACTAATTATAGCTTCAGCGTGGCTTCATTCCTCCTGCTATTTAGGTAAGATTTCATAAAGATAATAACATTAAGCCTGTTCTAACACCCTCGTACTGAGTGGCCACACAGTTCCCTGTGGCGTGTGTTTTGCCTTTGTTGCAATGAGTCAATAAACCACACTTTAACTAAAGATAATGAAACAAAGGGGGTCTTTGGAGGCCATTGAAATCTCCCAATGATGTAGAAGTAAAATATAGAGAGCTATATAGGAATAGTCAAACAGCCTGTATTAAATATTTAACCTTGAAATATATATATTTATTTCCACACCTGCACTCTTAGAGCTAACCCAGTAATTCATAGTGGAATAAGCATTTGGGGCACAACCAATGATGAATCAAGTCTTCTCTGACCGATCGATTTATATCTCTCAAAAGAGAAATGATAAATGACAGAAGGTCAAGAAATACAATGAATAGGGCACTGTAAACAGCAATTTTCAAGACCACAAAAAAGACCTGGTGAAGCCTAGTTGCCTGGTTTAGCTCAGTCCCCTAACACCCCTCCTCCAAACTGTCGAGGTGTTTGGCAGGCAGTAGCCAAGCAGCCTGGGGTGGGACACAGCCCATGCCCCTGCGGGGGCGCTGCTCCCTTCCCCTGTGCTGTGAGGAGACCTCCTGCCTGGGAGCTTGCCCTCCAGGGGATGCTGGGCCCAAGGCGGCCACAGTCAAGTGCTTCCACCCCATTGGCCTGGTTACGGGATCCTCACATGGTGGAGGAGAGTCATGCCCCACATCCATTCCCATCCCTCTGGATTTGTTACTCTTTTGCACTCAACACCTGCCAATAAAGACTGTCTACACGGAGGGGAAAAAAGGAGCAGGAGCAGAGTGGCCGCTGGGGTACAGGGTGAGCCCTGACTATCCAGGTAGATGTTCAGGCAGACAAGTTACTGTGCAGGTGATGTAACTTGCAAAGCTTTGGGCAGCATCCTGCTTCACTGTTTATGCCTTTACAAAAACAGCCTTTGTTTTCTTCTTGATTGTGGAATGTGTTATTCACTTGTTTAATTTTCATCTGATTTAGTTTAATGGTACATGGACTTTTTTCTAGTCTTCACATATCTTTAAGGCACTGTTATCCAAGTCTAAGATTTAAGTCTTAATTTGTCCCTAGAAAATTTCAGAATTATTTACGTGAAATATTCGCGTGAAGTATTTTAAGAAAGTAGAAATCACTGGGAAATCTGATTTACGCAATAATTTCAGAAAGTGAAGATATGTCCATGTATCTTTTTTATGATGGTGTATTTAATCTGAGAACATGAGAGCACTGCAGCAAAGGCATTCCATGCTACAGAGAAACTCAGAATCCAAGAAGTACCAAATCTAATCAAACAGATGTGGTAAAGGTTATGCTGCTCTCATTTGCAGCTCCAAATGGCAGTCACTTGTTTATTATTTTTACTTTCACAAAGGCAGGGTAAAATGTTAAATAACAACATGTATTAAGAGGCAATATAGTTTGGAAGTTAAGAGTATCAACTAAATTCAGACAGACTTGGGTTAAAAACTTGGCTCTATTTCTTCTCTCTGGGTGATCTTAAGGAAATTACTTGACCTCCCAAAGCCTGTTTTTTTCCCTCAGTAAAATGGGAAGGAATAATAGTATCCACACAATAGAATTCTTATTGAGTTAAATGCCATGATGCCTATAAAATATTCAGCTCAGTGCCTGGTACATAGTAAGTGCTATGATTACTGTGTGGTTGTGTTTTTAATAACCTGTATTCAACCAAGTGCAGAAATTCTCATGCTGGAATAAAGTGTGAAGGCTCAGATTGTCTTAGCTTTGTGGAGAAACCTATATTTTTAAATACATTTAAATATATTTTAACATTAGCTCTGGAATTCTGATAAGAGAGTTTAATAAATCAAACACTGATCCAATAAATATTTATCATGTACTTGTTTGGTGTTGTGCATAGTATCTGGGCATGTGAAAAGGTAGAAAAGAAAAAGCCAAATAAGACAAGATTAGACACAGATGTGTTCAAAATCAGCAATTAAACATGGCTGACTTTATTAAGTGCTATAATCAATGTCCAATAATGTTATCCTAGTAAGAGGACAATTCATTTATGAATAAGACATAAGTCTGGGAAGCCTCATGGGGTTGGTGATTTTGAAACAAGCAAGGGATTTCCTCAGGCAGAGACTGAGATTGCAAGTCTAGAAGAGCAATCGGGGTAGACAGATGAATATAAACAAAGGATCAGAGGTGGAAAGGGGCAGAGGATGTTGAGGGAATCGGGTGCAGAATCATGGATGTGCTGAGTATGTGGCAAATGGCTGAGGAACTCATGAAGTCTCCAGCATGGAGGCCCCTTCTGTGCCCTGTTAGAGTTCATATCTTGTCTTATTCAGCTCGGGCTGCCACAACAACATACCACAGACCTGGTGACCTAAACAACAGAAATTTATTTCCCACAGTTCTGGAGGCTTGGAAGTTCCAGGTCAAGGTGCCAACCAACTCAATTCCCTGGTTAGGGCCTTATTCCTGGTTTGCAGATGGCCACCTTTTTTGCTTTGTCCTCACATGGCAGAGAGAGAGAGAGAGAGAGAGAAAGAGAGGGAAAGAGAGAGTGAGACACAGAGTGCTTCGATGTCTCTTCCTCTTTTTATAAGGGTACTAATCCCATCATGGAAGTCCTACCCCCATGATGTCATCTAAATCTTATTACTTCCCAAAGTCCCCACCTCCAAATACCATCACCTTGGGGGTTAGGAGTTCACCAAATACATTTGGGGGCTGGGGGTTGCAACCATTCAGTACATAACAGATCTTAACCTGTACTCAAAGGAGAATTGACATTTTCTGAAAAGGCAAATACAATCATTAGATTGATGCTTTCGCAGGTAAATCTGCTGTGAATAGGTGAATGAATTGAAAAGAGATACAGAGACCAGTTAAAATATCATGCAATAAGTTCAATCTAGAGGTACAATATTTCATCCCACCTTCAACAATATCAGTTGTTAGACACACCATTTTTTATATGCCTCTAAGGAAAAAACAAAACAAATCAAAACTGCCGTGGAACTATGATCTAATGTTTTCTTGTGTAGAATTTTCATTTTATATTTATTGGAAGAACGTCTTTAGAGGTGTTCAGGCATCAATTTTTATTATATGTCATTCTCTGTATATACATAGAAGGAAAATATGAACAAAACACATTAGTTAAGATATTTCTAAAACTATTTCATATTCACAGTTCATTTCTTCTGAATCACTGTTTTCATTCAGTCATTATGGTGTGTATTATTTCAAAGTTTATCGACACATGTACAGATATGGTGATGATTTTTTTAAAAGTCATCACATTTTATATTCTCTCTGTCATTTTTTTTTTCACTTAATATACTATGGACATTTTTCCAGGTAATTAACTATACCATCAACATCTTAATTATGCCATTATCTTAATTCACTCAGCAACGATATTGAGCATCTAGACCTTGTATTAGGAGCTAGGGAAACACTGGTGGGCAAAAGCAGGTGGAACATAACCCTCTTCCCTAAGCAGACATTTTGCTTATTTCCATATTTGTGTTCTTTTTTTCTACCATAATCAATAGCATAATAAATACTATTGTTAGATTATCTCTTTATGAGTTCCTAGAAGTGTAATGTCTGGGTCAAATGGCTTGTATATCTTTAAGGTTTTTTTTTTTTTTTTTTTTTCCTTATTTATTTATTTATTTATTTATTTATTTATTTATTTATTTATTTTTGGCTGTGTTGGGTCTTCGGTTCATGCGAGGGCTTTCTCCAGTTGCGGCAAGCGGGGGCCACTCTTCATCGCGGTGCGGGGACCGCTCTTCATCGCGGTGCGCGGGCCTTTCTCTATCGCGGCCCCTCCCGTCGCGGGGCACAGGCTCCAGACGCGCAGGCTCAGCAATCGTGGCTCACGGGCCCAGCTGCTCCGTGGCATGTGGGATCTTCCCAGACCAGGGCTCGAACCCGTGTCCCCTGCATTAGCAGGCAGATTCTCAACCACTGCGCCACCAGGGAAGCCTATCTTTAAGGTTTTGATGCATGTTGTCAATGTGCCCTTCAGAGACTAGCACCCATGTATATTCCCATCAACAGTCCCATCACGTGCTTATTTCCCCACAACTCTTCCACCTCCGTGTTTTATTATTCTTTTTCATTTTGGCTACTCAAAGAGGTAAATATTGATATTTTATTGGTTTAAATTGCATATCTTGATTACTGGTGAGGTTGAATATATTTTGATGTTTATTAGCCATGTATAATATTTTATATATAATATATATTATTTATAGATGTATACAATATTTATGCATACATTCTATGTTTATTAGCTAGATATGTATGTAGTGTGTGTATGTGTGTGTGTATACACACACACGTGCACATAATTGTTTTTATACTTTGCCTACTTTTCTATTGGTGTATTTTATTCAAATGATTTTTAAATAACCGTTTCTGCCTTTGAGTTCCAGTGTTAGTATTTTAGAAATGTACAGAAATTCAAAAACATAATCCCTACTTGTAATTGGCACTTTATAGCAGCATAGTTTCCCATAATAAGGTTTGATTTATTAACTCAACTGTGAAAATGTCTATGTGATATTATACTCACAGCAGAATGCTACTATTAGTTTTAACTATTTGAATCTATTTCAATAAATCTAAAGACATCTTATGCAAACAGCAAACCAGGATGTGCAGTTGCCATAGAAACAGAAGCTAGTATTATGAAAAAGGAATAAGCCAGGCTGGAACCGTTCCCCTCAGGGACGCTCTTTTGCAACCAGTTCCTTGAATAAGTCATATATGTGAATTATACCACCTGAAGCTAGTTAACATTAGTGATGCCTAATAAAGACTTCACTAGGCATCTGATCATCATGAGGAAAAGATCGATGTAAACTGCATTGTCTGCTAACTAATTCAGGTTTTTATTTTAAATTGAAATGTAAAAGTTAAACTCATTTCATCTTAATTTCCTAGGGAGAGTTGTTCATTTCCATGCTGAAAGTGAAATAAGAACAATAATGTGGGTGTATGATTTCTTTTTCAACTTTGAAAATTCTGGTTCTAAAGCAAACTTTCTCCATTGAATCAATTTGCCGATTAGCTTAGATATCTCAGTGGAAAAGATTCCTTAAGAAAACAGGCTTGAACAAAATAAATATTTGACACAAAAGTGCCAAAACCCTTTTTGGAAGAATATGAGATAATTATATGACTCAGACCATCAGAGTTTATAATTACCATTCGGAAACTGAAAATCGCCCATCCAAAGAGGTTCCCGTTGAGTCTAAATCACCCAGAGAATGATGTGTCACATATGTTACCAGGCTCTACAAATAAAGTCTGTAATTCAGTTTTTCATCCAAAAGTTTGAAAGCTGTTGCCTGTTATATATTCTAATATGTCTTATTTGTCTATAAAAATCTCCACTTAGTGCTGGCAGTGACTCTTGATGTATATGCTTTGCTTTCATAACGTAGTGTGAATTTAATCCTAATAGGAGGTAATTTACTGTCCAAGAAAGGATAGGTTATCATAAAAAGATTACAAATGTGAAATAATTTTCATGCTTGTAATAATAACATTGTCACTTGAAAAAAATAAACCTGTGCATCTTCTCATTTGACCTTTACAACTACAATACTGACAGTAGTAGTATCGCTAGTAGACTCTTTAAATGATCACTTATAAATACATTATTTTTTAACAGTTAAAATACTCAATATAACCAGTCAATGTCAAAATTGATCAATATGGGGAGAAATCAGAGTGTTTGTTCAGGGAAGGACTTGAGTTAGGCTATACCAGAGGGGTTGGACTTGGCTTGGCAGAGAGGAAGGAAAAGGCAAGTCCAAGAAAGGGGGTCAGCCTGAGCAGGGACAACAAAGTGGGGGGAGCAGTGGGAATGCACACTTGGTGGGTGGGAAGGGTGAACTGGGCTGATTAATGCCAAAGACTCCTGCAAACAGATTGTAAGGAATAAGGCTACAGCAGCAAGACAGGACCAGGCAAAAGAAGATTTTGAATTCCATGGTAAGAATTTGAGAATTAACTCAGTAGGCAATAGCTTCACTAGGGAAGAGTCATAAATTCAGGGGAACTTGGCCTAATAGAGAAACAAGTTTGGCCTTCCTGGATGTCTTTCAAAGTCAATCAAGACTGTCCAGAGTACTCTTGTAAAGAGTTCCTATTTAGTGGCTGTCAGTGTACCAGACACTAAATGTATACATTGTCTCATTTCACTTCAGCAATAACCCTGCCGGATAGTGTTTCGACCTCTTCTAAAGAAGTCCTGGGAAGGTTAAGAAAATGTCCAAGGTCCCAGGACAAGTAAGTAGCAGAGCCAGGACTTAAACTTAGTTCTTTGTGTCTGTAGATCCCATTCCTTCTATTATTCTATTCTGATTAAATGGGTCTTTGTTTTATTTTGCTTTGCTTTATCTTGCTTTGTTTTCTGTTTTTTTTAATGAATGGCCAATGAGAGAAGCAACAGAAATTAAGAGAAACAGGCAAGGTCATAAAAGAAATATTCTCCACGTGACTTCAAGGATGAACAGAAGCCTTCACGGGAATGATTATAAAGCAACATTTCTCTTGCTATTAAATAGCTATTAAAATTACAGAAACATTATGAGAGTGTTGGATAGGAGTGCTGGTTGCGGAACAACAAAATCTATCCTGGCTAGTTTAAGCAGGAAATAATTAAATGATATTAAGTCACTCATAGAAATCCCTGGTGGGCTAAAGGGCCAAGCATCTTGGATGGATACCATCCCAGATGCAGGAGCAAGCACACCACAGCCCCCTCACGATTCGCAGACAACACTTGGGACTGGGTACCAGATGAACCACCTGCCTTGCCCACCACAGTAACCAGGCATGTTTCGTGTGCAGGAATGCCTCTTCACGCTGCTTACTTCCAAATCCCAGCCTAGATGCATGTGGTCTGATTAGTGGAACTTAACTCCCATGCCTGTCCCAAGCTGCAAAGGAATCTAGGTTAGGGTGTTTTTCATGGCTTTTCTTTTTAACCTTTAGCAGTCAAAACTCATAATGTGGGAAATTCCCAAAGTATAGGTTTGGGGGCAGTCACAAATAATAAATGTCCATTCTTAGTAGGCAAAGGGGTTTTGGAAAGTTAAGAATCCACCAGTAAGTGTCTAGCACTCTTCAGGGGAAAGTTGTGCTGATGGACTTGAGCATTTAGTTCTGCTTGACACGTTCAATATTCTATTCTGGAAAGAGAAGCGTGACTCACCAAATGTAATGAAAATATCCATGAAAGCTATCCAGCTCCCTTGGGTTTGATTCATATGCACTTAGAAATCTTTATGGTCATTAAATTTCCCAAGCAAATTTATCTACTGGAAAGAGAATGAACTTACTAACTACAAAGAATATTCTGGTCTCTTCCACAGTTTCGTTTTATTGTGGGTTGATAAGTTCACTCATTGACAAAGTCCAGGCATCCGACTAGGCACTGGATATCCAATGACATTCAAATCCCATCTTTGCCCTTGAGGAGCTCACAAGCTGGTGAAGCAAACAAATATGTGAATAAACAGTTATGGAATGATGTGATCAATGCAAACCAGGTAAAAATTATAGGAGCAGTGAGAAGGGGCACTGACTCCCAGCCCCTCCTGGGTAAGGAGAAAAGTCATCAGGAACACAGCCTGAGCAAAGGCTTCACAGTTAAGGGTCAACCAGATGGAGAGGGGCAGGGAGAGAAACATGCCAGACTGAGGAAAGGCACAAAGGAAGGAACACAAATTAATTCATCCATTCAACAAATATTTACTGAGTGCCTACAATGTGTGCCAAGCACAGAGACAGAATATGGGAGACAGGATGGCAGAGGGCATGCCACAGCAATAAGGCTGAAAGGACAGATGCAACAGACCAAACATCAGTGTGTACACCAATTTAAGAAGTTTAGAATTTAAATTTATCTTTTTAAATTGATGGATGGATTCAGCTTCTAAAACATCTCCTTCCTGAGTGACTTGCCACCTCACACTGTGACTGAAGTCTTTGTGCTCACGTTAGCAGATGGCTTACTTAAGCCATGTGACTCGGGTTGGGTACCGCTATCTGCGTTTTCTTTCTATATTTTGGCATTCAGGTTTGGTCACTCTGAGAGTATGAGCAGGAAGAAGCCAGGCCCGTCCTGGTAACGCACTTAATAACAGAAGATGTCAAAGATGGCCGTTCGAAGAAGGTTTCTTGGAGAAGAACAGTCTTCTGGGACTTCCCTGTGACACACCCGAGAAGTGGCGATTTGACTTCAGAAAACAGTAGCATGAACAATAATTAAGGATTAGCATTTGCATAAATATAATGGGACAGTAATAGGGCAGAAGCAAATTAGATGTAAACCTATGTGTCCTTGAGAGTGGGAGAGGGAGAAAAGCACACAGAGACAATAGTGAACCTTTAAAAAAGGAAGTCACACATTTGCATATTTTAAACACTGCAATTAGATGCAGCCTGCCATCATAAAACACATCACCTGCCAGCTGCACTCAACGGGGGATGGGCTCCCATTACACAACGCCTGAAATTTTATGTGCTCTCACCTATCGCATGGAGCTCAGAAAAGGTTCTACTTGCTGGGTCTATATTTCCATGTTAAAACCTTATGGCTTTGGAAAAAGAAAGAGACAGAGAAGAAAGGGAAGATATGATATCAGGAACATTAAGTACAGACCCACTGTGCAATCATGACAAGGTAGATGATTTCTTTAGTCTACAAGGTCAAGACAGCAGGGCCTCATATGTGAAATTCTTTACACTTGAATGGCTTGTGAAGAGTTGTTTAAATGAGGGGGGATATCTCCCAAATAAAAGAATGACTTCAGTGCTTACAGTCATTGGCTATCGGAAGTGGAGAGGGAAAGAGGGGGAAAGAATCAAGAGGGAAGCTGGGAAGCACACAGAATGCCACCCGTGGTCACCCAGGGTCTGACCCATGGCACTTCCCGTCCTGATGCTCCATCATCAGCTCGCTCAGGAGTGAACCAGTTCTCACTGGAAGAATTCACAGGAGGCTGGCTTGTAAAGGAGGTTGCTGACATGTCAGTCGACAATGAGGACCCATCTTATTAAATGATGACATCCTTGTCCTCTGTGCTGCACAATTTCCCAGATAGGTAATTTTAGCCATGAATCTAAATCAGTTATTATCGGGGCCTTATATATCGGGTCAGGAAAAAAGCAACTGGATGATCTTTTATAGCAGCAGTTCTCAAAATTTTAATGTCATAACACATATCATGTCTGACAGTTATCTGCACACACACACAAATCTCCTGAATGTGGCCAGACATCAACACAAAATAGGCCCTCAAGAAAATGATGTGTTTATAAAACAGAGATTTCTAGGTATCCACCATAATCTATTCTCTACAGTCATTCTCAATAAAAAGAAGTCTAATCGCTTCTCGGCCTTTTGGCTAAGATCAAGTGTAGAAGTCTATTCAGACACATGGCTAAACTACATTTCCTAGACTTCCTTGCAGAGAGTGTAGCTATGTGACTGAGTTCCCACCAATGGAATGTAGGTGGAGATGATTTGGGCCTTTTCTGGGCCAGAGAGCGGGCATGTATCTCCAAAGTCCTGTCCTCCTTCCTACTGGCTGGAGTCCAGATATATCTGTGACCCAGTCCTGACAACTAACAATGCACCATTGTCTCCTAGGAAAGGGTAGAGTAGAGCCTCAACATGAAAGGAACAGGAGTTCCAATATCCCCTGTGGGAGAGCTGCCTGCAGCCTGGAAAGTGGGCTTTAGGGTGCTGCCTGAGGGAGAAATAAACCTCTCTCTTCTTTAAGCCCTGAATTTGGGGTCTATTAGAAAAGCTTTTCCTCTAACTGCTAATAATAATCAATAAAACTAACCTTATCAAGCTTTCAAAAAGTCTTATTTTCACGGAGAAACATGAATAAATATGACTAAACTCTTAATGCTGAATGCCACAGTTATTAATAAAGTTCACACGCCTTCCTCTTGCACTGCCTCTTTGCCCACCTCCATCCCTCAGCTTTCCTGGGTTTTCGGCCCCAAGTCTTTGGAGTCGTCCTGGACACCACTCTTCTCTTCCTCCCAACAGGTCAGCTCTCACCTCATGCCACTACGTCACCACAATGCCCTGGGGCCAAGCCACCATAATCCCTGGTCCCCAATCCCATCTCCCTGCTCCACTTCTGTCTTCCTCCTACAGACTCTCCTCCACAACGCAGCCAGAGAAACCCTTCCAGAATACAAATAGGATGATGCCATTCCTTTCTCAACTGAGATGACTAAAACTCTTGGGAAAATTATTAGGGAATTAATCAGTGATGGATTACTATGTATATAAGCCTTAAAATATGTTAAATTTTAACTGTAAGATGAATGTTTTAATTGTATAAGAAAGGACCTGCGGAGACTTTCCTGGTGATCCAGTGGTTAAGACTTTGCCTTCCAATGCAGGAGGCGTGGGTTTGATCCCTGCTTGGGGAGCTAAGGTCCCACATGCCTCGCGGCCAAAAAACCAGAACATAAAAACAGAAGCAATATTGTAACAAATTCAATAAAGACTTTAAAAATGGTGCACATCAAAAAAAATCTTAAAAAAAGGACCTGCGATTATAATACATTTTCACTTATAGTACAAGTCCATTCTCTACACATCTACCTCACTTTTATAGCATGGCTGCCAAATGATTTTTTTTCCAAAGTGCTCCCCACATCCTATAGGATAGTGTCCAAACTCTTCAGCCAAAAGTTCTGATCTGGCCTTAATCCGCCTTTTCTTTCTTGGATCCGATTAGTCCCTTACACAAACCTTTTGCTGCATATTGTAGTAAGCAGGGGGAAGGAAGGAAGGAAGCGGGGGGGGGGGGGGAGGGAGGGAGGAAGGAAGGAAGAGAGGGAGGGGAAGAAAGAGAATGAGTAAAGAGAAAAGTAGATCTATTTAATCTGGCATGAAAATATATTCAAGATGTACTCTTAAATTTAAAAATCTAGTGGAACAGTACATTTAGTATGATTCAAAGGTGTGAAAATCCTGTCTCAGTCTATGTGTACATATGTGAATGTTATTGCATAGAGAAAGAAAAGTAAATGCAATTTCACAAAACTGTTACTTTTGGGGAGAGGACTGGGATTGAGGCGGGTGGGATAAAAGCAGCATTACTCTATAGATTCCATACTCATTCAACATATATTAAGAGGCTATTTTTATTTCAGGCTCTGGACTAAAATCCATATTACAAGCAGTTATTCAAATCTACATGGAAAAGTAGTTACTAAAACAGAAACTCTTTCCTCAATAAAGTGAAGAAAATATTTTGTAAATGACCAAGTTTCTATAAAATTTGAAGTTTGATACAATCTATGTTGATTGATTTTAAATCTCTTCATAAAGAGATTTTTTTTATTCCTACAAAATATAATTTAAAATTTTTTTAGCAATTAGTTTACAGCTGTCATATTAGTATTAACGTTTTCTCTCTCTTTTCTTCTCCCCTGAAACCATGTGCCTTTAAAAGTCTGGGGCCTTTTCATGTAACTCTTGGCCATCTGTATGTCTTCTTTGGTGAAATGTCTATTTAGGTCTTCTGCCCATTTTTTAACTGAATTGTTTGTTTTTTGATATTGAGTTCCATGAGTTGTTTGTAGGGAGGCTCAAGAGGGAGGGGATATGGGGATATATGTATGCATATGGCTGATTCACTTCGCTGTACAACAGAAACTAACACAGTATTGTGAAGCAATTATACTCCAATAAACATCTATTAATAAAAAAAAGAAAAGAAAATTACATTTCTTAAAAAAGAAAAAAGTCTGGGGCCTTAGTTACATCATCTACAAAAAGAAGCTAGTAACACAGGAGGGCTATTGTAAGGATTAAATGAGGTAAGTCATAAAAATTGTGTGACAGAGTTGGAACAGAGCAGGGAGTTGAGAAATGACGGGTGCAACCAATTTCCACTGACCTAGTGCCTGCTGGACAAGGAGAGTCCCTTCTCCAGGTGCACGGATCTGTAACACCTGGATGGAATCGTTTGGGCATTTTCAAAGAATACTTTACAGTTTTAGGAGAAAGTTCTTGCTGCCAGGGGATTCAGAAAGAGAAATGCAGAAAGAATTTTATAGTGGAAAACATCTAAATAATTCAGGGGCTAAGTCTAAAACACCACTTGTTTTGCACTTTGCATTACTGAATCTCCATCAAGACTTACCTGCCAGCTTGGAACAGCCTTCCAAGAGAAAGATAAATCAACTTAACGTTCCCATCTATAACAGACTAGAGTTAAATGCTATATATTAACAACATTTGTTTTAGCATTGGCAGCAATTCTGCTCTGTGCAATAGCACTGCATTTTTAAAAATATTTTTAAAATATGATGATTATTGAGGCTTTCTTATTTTAAGACGAAGCATCCTAAAAAGAAAATCTTCACTGAGTATCAGATGTTCCAAGTAAATTCGAATCATGACTGTTATACTTTTTTGAAAGGTTATAAGAAGAAAGTGCCATAAATTGTTCTTGATGTGATAAACTCAGCTTCAAAGTAACACAGAGCAGCCAGAATTCTTTAATATTCATGCCAAGCTAAAAAAATGGAGTGAGGTTAAGATTTGGTTTCAAAATTTGAGTCGTTAGAGAATATGTCTGTAAAAAGAAGAAATCCTAATGTAAAGCACTTTACCAAAATGACTAGATCAGGTTTAATTTTTTCAAAATATTAAATGCAGACCACATGCCCAACACTGTGCTAGGGTCGCTGGAATTCAAAGGAAGCACACAGTTCTCTGCCCTCAGAAAGACTGCAATCTAATCAGGAAGACAAGTCACATTCATATGAAATAAAGAATTATACAATGTAGGGCTTCCCTGGTGGTGCAGTGGTTGAGAGTCTGCCTGCCGATGCAGGGGACACGGGTTCGAGCCCTGGTCTGGGGGGATCCCACATGCCGCGGAGCGACTGGGCCCGTGAGCCACAATTGCTGAGCCTGCGCGTCTGGAGCCTGTGCTCCGCAACAGGAGAGGCCGCGATGGTGAGAGGCCCGCGCACCGCGATGAAGAGTGGACCCCGCTTGCCACAACTAGAGAAAGCCCTCGCACAGAAACGAAGACCCAACACAGCCATAAATAGATAAATTAAAAAAAAAAAAAAAAGAATTATACAATGTAGAATTAAGTGCAAAAACCATGAGGTATGCACTTAATCCCACAGAGAGCCAGGAAAAGGACAAGATCAGAGTAGTAGCAACTATTACGCTACAGATGTTTGCATTAAATAATTTTATTTTTCATATTAATATAGGACTAACTACTTCTAAATAAACCCATTAAAACCATCTATTATTGAATTATTGCCAGTTTTTCTGGCAAGCAATTTGAGTACCATTTTCTGAACTTCTGCTAGTGTATTGAGTTACTCTGTTCCTTTAACATGCTTAACTTCCCCATTCCTGAGATGGTACAGCTTGAACATCTTTCATTTGTTTAAATATCTATGTCAGAGATATTTACATATGGTTTGAGATGTTTTTGTTTAATATTAATTAATGTTAATAATTTTTCAGATTTTTAACAAGACAGCAAAATATTGGGGCACATGATCAGAATTCTCTAGTTTGTTGCTGTTGTTTTTAAGCAACAGAGTACTTTCACCCAATTAATTTTTCATGCCCAGCAAGTTGCTGAGACAAGATTGATGAGCCAACAGCTAGAATAAGAAGAAGAAAAAACTTTTTCCTGCTGGTGGAATAAGCTAGAACTCAGCTGGGAGTAGATCCCTGACTGTGGAAAGAATAATGGAAACTTCTTTGGAAGGCCCTTAAGGAATTTAGCATCTCTGCACGGTACTATATACAGAACAGCAAGAGGGAAAAAATATAATGTGAAAAAACATGCATACACAACACATCTTCAGGTGAGTTCTAGATCCTGAAGCTTAATCAGTTTGCAGCTGCTAGTGTTAAAACTCTTTGCTTAGAACAATCCAGAGCAAGTTCTCCTAGTATTAATAAATTATATTTCCAAGCAACTGAATGTAAATAGCAAAGTTACTAATTATTTAGGCACTTCAGCAGTTTTTTTGTTGTTTATTCATAAACTGGACTTTTTAGGAATATTCTTAAGATATTAAGTCAGAAAAAAGTGGAGTGAGTGATAGGGGAGCACTGAAGGTTATAAAAAGAACTCATTCTTTGGGGTACTCAGCAGTTTGAGCTTTTCACAGATAATATATACATATATATATATATATATATATATATATATATATAAGAGAAACTGTCAATCAACATTGACATCAATGCTGATGTCAATCAACATCAGCATTAATAAAAATATTAATTTTCTTGCCACGTTCAGATAATAGCCACCAGAAAACAAATAGAAAAAGCATTTTGTCTGCATGACACCTCATAGCTAACTATTTAAAAGTGACTGGGTAATTAATGCACATTTCACTTTTTTTCCCAAATACGTGGAATCTTTCCATGACTGGGGTTTATTTTGTTCATTAGCGGGCTATGATTACCACTTGGGAAATAAGATGTGGCAGAAATTCACCACAAAATGGCACTGCTATTACCTGCCTGGGATGATTCCCACTCTTGTCCCACCTGTACGGTCGTCCTTCTGTAATCTTGGCCTTGCCGCATCTAAGGTGGAGACTTAGTCTTACCAACAAAAGAAACACCTCTTGGTCTGAGTCATAGAGTCATAAATGTCGTCACATAAAAGTGTTATCTTTAGCGATGCTCATTTCAATGTGCCTAGATTTATGAAATTCCTGTTAAACTGATTTCAATTTCCAGGGGCAAATGACTTAGAATGCAAATTAGTTGATGTCCTTCCCACAAAATTCAAAATAATTTTCAGAATTTCACCACCATACGCTGAAGAGCAAGGCAGAAAAAGAAAAACATTTTTTCCTAGTCTCTAAAGCAGTGAGACACGAATTATTTATTTGTGGAAAGCTAGAAGTCCCTTTTAACTAACAGTGAATCAATTTTGAACTTGAAACAGATATTGGCACCCTGGATGATTCATTATTCTTAACCCCTGTTGTAGCACTGGCCCTCTGGGTCTCAGGTTAAATTTCAGAAGACAGGCAGCAGCTCTAAGTTCTGAGGAGAAAATGTCACTAGAATGCCATTTTATACCAGTGACAGTGGCTTCTTCAGAAAATTAAGCTTCAGTCCAAGTCAGCAAACACAATGACCATTGACCAACCTCTGAGTTAGTTCAGACTGCCCAACAATAAGTAGAGTGTTTCACTCTAAAATCAAGTGTAATGACTGCAAAACAAGCTAAGAAAAAAGACTCAAGCAGAGCACCTTATAAATATTCTTGCAATTATTGTTCTTCAAAGCTCACTGCACTTCCAAAAACCTGTTGTGAGTATGGACATAATTTTATCCTTTAAGTTTAAAATAGAAAATATCAGTTTGGCTAGATTAATTCGAATGTTTGATTAGAATTATCAAGCAGTATCAGAAATTTAGCATTACAGACATTTCGAGATGGCAGAGTAGGAAGACCCTGACCTCACCGCCTCCCACAAATACACCAAAACTACAACTACATATAGAACAACTCTTTCTGAGAACAACCTGAAGACTAGCAGAATGGCTCTTCTACAATCAAAGATATAAAGAAATAAACACACAAAGACTGGCAGGAGGGGAAGAGAAGCAATCTACTTGGGATCCACACCCTCAGCGGGCCACCTGGAGGAGGAGGGCTATCTCACAAGCTTAGGGATCCCTCCTAAGGAGTGAGGAGCTCAAGCCCCACATTGGACACCCCAGCCCTGGACGCAAGCCCCTTGGCTGGTTTTGAAAACCAGTGCGGCTTAGCAGAGGGCCACAGAAAACTGAGACCCCGCTCTTAAAGGGTGTGCACACAGACTGCTCGCTCCCAGTCCCAGCACAGAGGCAGCATATCGCAGAGTACCGGGTGCTCTGGCCAGTCTTCCAGGACAGCCCAAGTGCATCCCCCAGCCCACCGCAGGCTGCAGCTCTAGACCATGGGGCTAAGGAAGCAATTTCCGTAAAGCCGTCAGCTGATTTTTTCAGCAGAAATTTTGCAGGCCAGAAGGGAGAGAGTCATGATATATATTTAAAGTGCTGAAAGGAAGAAACCCACGACCAAGGATACCCTACCCAGCAAGGTTATCATCCAGAATTGAAAGAGAGAGAAAAGTGTCTCCCAGACAAGCAAAAACTCACCACTTAACCAGCCTTACAAGAAATGTCAAAGAGTCTTCTTTAAGCAAAAAAGAAAAGGCCATAAAAAGAAATAAGGAAAATATATGGAGGAAAACATCTCACCGGTAAAGGCAAAAATATAGTAAAGTCAGTGGATCAACCATTTAAACCATTATGTATAAAATAAATAAGATACAAATGTATAGGAATTAGCCAATATTTTATAATAACTTTAAATGGAGAATAATCTACAAAAACAATGAATTACTATATTGTACAACTGAAACTAATATGATATTATAAATCAGCTATATACTTTAATTACTATATACTTTAATGTAAAAACTACATCCCAAATTAAGTCATAGGAGGTTAAACAGTTATATGTAAATTTTTAATTTAATTTAATTTAGAAAGAGAGGTGAATATTTATCTGATCTCTGGATTGGAAGAACTCTAAACTTGAAAGCATAGGAAGGTATCACAAAGGAAAATATCAATAGATTTGGCTTTATAGAAAAGTTAAAATATACATATCTAAAAGGTATCATTGACAAAATTAAGAAACAAATGAAAACTAGGTAAATATTTACAAAAGATATCACGAAACGTTGCCTTCTTAATTTAAACTGATAAATGACTCTCCAAATATCATTATGCAAAAAGACATGAACAAACAATTCAAAGGTGAGAAAATGTAAGTAGCAAAAACATTTAAGAAAAATGTGTTCAACTTACCAAATTAAACTAACAAGACATTATTTTTTACTTAACAAATTAACAAATTTTTAAATATATGTATTATTATTAACATTAGTATCCATATAATTATAAACTAGTACAATCTTCCTGGAAAATTCTTCAGTATTTTTTACTAAGAGCCTTAAAAATATGCATATGCTTTTAACTGGAAAATTTTACATAGAAATATCTTCACTGCTTTGTAATTTATATGAGTGGAATATTTGAACACCCTAAATATTCAATAATAGAGAAATATTTCAATTGATTGTGAAACACAAAGTATAACATATAATGCACACATATGCAAGCCTTAAAAAGTACTTGCAAAGTACTTTAATTATCAATATAAGGGGAAAATATTTGACATATTATCCACTAAAAATATATAAAACTTTATATAAAGTAAAATCTCAAATATGTAAAAATGTATGCATAGAAAAATACTGAAGATATACCTAAACACAAATGATGGTTACTACTCAGGGCTGCATTATGGGAGACTTTTCCCTGCCTTTGTACATTCTTATATTTTTTAAGTTAATATGCATGCATTACTTCAGTATTTGGGAAAAATGAATTTAAACCTTATTTTAATATTGCATCTTAAATGCTCACTTTAATTTGAAAAAGCACTATTACATCTGTGACATTTGCAAAAGTAATGGCAGAAAATAAATACATGTCTTAAAAAACTATAGTTGAATTTAAGAACAGTTGGAGCAGTATATGTTTATTACGCATGAAGAATTAACCATAGTAGAGGGTGACCTTAAAGTCTGGAAGTACAGATCTATTATCTCATCATGTATTGCAATATAATATAATATCAATAACCTACTTATTGTGTATTCACCCCTGTTTTCAGACTTGGTGGACACTCTGTAGTGAGTAATCATTAAAAGGTATATGTGGCAGATAAAAAATGAAAAGAACTGACCTTACGTTCCTTGGTAACTCCATCGCTCACTGCAATTTCAAGATTCCACTAAGGCTTCCTGTGAGGCAGGGGGAGGGTGTTGAGAATATCTATGAAGTTTTCTTCCTGGCAATCATGACTGGAGGGAGAAATTAAAAGCTATACTGACATACTGCAGTTGATCAATAAGTATACAACTTGTGTGATCTTGCTTCAAGTTCAATCGTATAATAAACTGTCTCAAAATTGTCTCAAAACTGATTAACAAGGCCAGACATGCATACATTTTAATTACTCTTACTTGGACTAAAGTCAAAAAGTATTACTGAGAAAATATTTCCACAAGAAAATATAATGTACACTGCTTTAAATTAGCAAGACTCCTGTGAAGGGGTTTAACGAAAGTCAAATGCCTCTGGAAAACCTTTCCCAGGTTTCTTCCTGTGGGGCTGGTCTACCACCTGTGTGTCAGCACCCAGGGCGTGCAGGGTTACTACCCCCTTCAGCAACCCTGACTTGCTGGGCTCACATTGACAACTCTGCCTCTCCTGCCCATTCAGGTACTAGGGGATTCAGAGATGAATAAAATAAGGTGTTAATATAATGCAGATTGTAAAAATGTGCGGAAGGAAAGCAGCCTGCTCTAAGACTAATAGTGTTGGAGGGATTGATTTCAATCGAGCTGACAGGCTCTGAGGAGAACATGAAATATGAATCCAGCTCTGATGGATGATAGCCCATAATGATCAAGATTTAACTGCAATGCCTTATTTGACTATTGTCTCAGATTTGGTAGTATTCCTAATTTTGTTCTAGCTTGTACCCTCAACTATCATCTATGTGAAAACTCTTAGTCAATCTGAATAAAAGGAGTCTTTTAAAAATGGTTTAAAGAAGATTCTTCTGTTACCTTTTTAACATACTTTAATCAAAGGAAATCTTCCTGTCATGTGGAAGCTCCCTGGATCACACATTGAGGTTAACCTAGATTTCATCACATATATACCTAAAGGCAAAGAAAGAGAATTGATTATCATCTTAAACAAGAGTGGTCTGCTGAGAAATTTCCTTTTATTTGTGTTTTCTGAGAAACTGAAATAGCCAGAAACCCCTCAGTTGACGTTCTGTAATCTGGGACTTGGGAGACTTGGTTTTGAAGCCTCTCTCACTCAAGTTGTGAGTGGACTAAAATCTTGTTCATACACACTGGTCTGTGAGACTGAGATACTAAGAGACAGATGTATGAATAATCTTTCCCTGGAACCAAAGGATGCTGAAAATACTTATATATAAGAATTGCCCCCTCCCCCTCAAAGAAAGGAAGAAAGAAAGAAAAAAAAGAAAGAAAGAAAGGAAGGAAGGAAGAAAGGGAGAAAAAGAAGAGCAGAGAGGGAAATGGAAATGAAACCAGGGTCAAGTTTAGCAATGCCCAAATGAAGCTGAAGTGTTAGGCAGAAATGGATGGTTTTGAGTCTGACACTTGTAGGCATTTGTTCCCCCTAATGTCTCAGCCAACTGTACAAACTTATAAACATTTGACTTTACTTCAATAAATCAAATAGGTATTTTGTAAACTGTACTCAATGTATAAATGTGCAGTGTCCTTATTAATATTGCAATTTTAAATGTATTCCTTTGGCCCCAATCAACTCACTATAAAAATCCTTGTTATTCAAGAGGATACTCTTTATAGAAATGTCTTAAAATATATTGTTGTTTTAATTAACATTATAAATTAAAATTCTAAAGAACATTGGGTACTAGATCCCTTAGTACTGTAATTATTGCTTTAACATATAATTTAACCATGTCTTCTTAGTATAGATAATTAAGGCTTCTACTCTAACATATAGTAAAAGTCTCTATCTCTAATGTATAATTATGTTCATAAATGATAGTAATAAATTCTTAATATAACCAAACACTGATAACCAAACAAAAGCTTACTTTGAATAGCTTAATATGTTAAAAATCATGGAATTAAAAAAAATCATGGAATAGCATTTTTAACTTAATATTGTTTTGGTTAAATCATACATGTATTTCTTGTTTTGTATGCATGAAACCGAACAGGACCCTGCAGGGCCTTCCTGGTGACAGACAATACCTTTTCTGTGCCCCCCACCTCTTGTTAGTAAAAAGCCTTAGCCTCTTAGGTCTTCCTCGAGTTCCAAAGAGCAAATTGAATCAGAGAAGTGAAAGAATGAAAAAACAAAGAAAAACAGTCAAGCAAGACAAAATAATAGTAGTTTAGCCATAAAACAAAGTCAAGGACCTTTAGTTCCTCCTCAGGGGCTATAGATAATATCCTGAGCCATATCCTTGAGTTGTTTTTCAGACATTAACACTCCCACCAGGTGGAAGAAGTTAACTGCATGCTGACCACCAGCACATAGACCCCAGACTGGTTGGAGCCAGAAAACTGATCACTGAGATTCCCAAAATACCACCCTCACCATGGACCAAGCAGAATGTCCCTGAGCTGATCAGACACCCTGCTACCCTCTCCCTCACACTGTCTTTAAAAACCCTTCCCCCAAGTCCATCAGGGAGTTTGGGTCACTTGAGCATTAGCTGGCCACTCTCCTTACTTGGCCCTGCAATAAATGCCTTACTTTCCTCCACCACAATCTGGTGTCAGTAGATTGGCTTCATTGCATGTAGGGTGGGTAAGCAGACCCAAGTTTGGTTTGGTAACATGAGCAAAAGATTTTAAATACACAAGGAATACATTTTCTTTCATGCATTAAATGTTTGCCTGACCCAATGTTCTCTCTGATACAGAAGTTTCATGCCTTCTATCAGCATAGCTCTTATACCTGATGTCTTTGTTTGATATACTAAAGAACACATTGTTGTACTGAGACAAAAAAATAAAACTAGATTTAGTCTAATAAGGCTGGCATGAAACTTTGTTATATTAAAAAAAACCCACATGTCCAAACAAGAACAAACTTTTTAATTACTTGCACAGTGCTTATTTTACTGACATTTATGCACATTTTTTTAACCACTGTTCACTGCAGTTGTCTGCTGGATAGGGCTATCTGGCTCAACACCACTCACAAGCAATACCAGAAGTAGTGTTTTTAACTGAGGACTTTAAAAAGCAACACAAAATGACCATTTGAAAAACATAGAACTCACATTATAATATGACTAGTGTCAGTAAATACAACACACAAAAATATGTACACAAAGTACAGATAACAAAGCAAGGATGATGATGTTTTTATTAAGTAGATCCTCATCTCTTTCTTGGCTCTTCTCCTCCTGCTGCATCCCTGATATGCATCTACGGTCCACACACATGACCCAGTATTCATACTGGACCGGTTATGTCCTGAGTTGTGATTTAATGTAATATTAAATGCAAAGTGTTCCCAGTCTGCTTCAAAATGCTCAAATTGTGGTCTTCATCAGACATACTCATCAGTTGTAGGTGTTTGCTGAGTAGTGTCCACACACATGCTCAAAATGAGGCACCTTCCAATTCTGCAAATATGTCTTTCTAAGAACACTGAAACACTTCCTCTGGCTCTTTGTGTTTCTTTAAGAATATTGTGAGCATCTCTGTCTTGAAGCAGGAAAGATGGGAAGAATCTCCTTATGGCAGAATCCTTAATTTCATCCTTTCTTTGCTTCCTATGCCTCATGATCAAATATGCCCACCCTAACCTTACCCTCAAGCCTGTTGTGCTGTTAAAACTGTCACCTTAGGAGTGACTTTTATTTTTATGCTGGGCACTAATTATAAAGGTGTATTCAGTTTGTTAAATTCATCAACCTATATACTTGATTGGTGCACTTTTTAAGCTTATTCTTCAATGAAAAGTTAAAAAAAAAAGCCACCTAGTGTTCTGCCAGGATTTCCCTGGTTATCAGCTTCACACATATTACAGCAGAAGAAGATGGTTTCCAGGACATCGGTAGGTTACTTTCACCAGACATTTGCAGAGATAGGTGAGACACACATTCATTTAAAAGAATACATGGTATATACAGTTGACCCTTGAACAATTTCAGGGGTTAGGGACCCCAATCATCCATGCAGTTGAAAATCCACATATAACTACAGTTGGCCTATATCCTCTGTTGCACATCCAGGGATTCAACCAACCACAGATCACATAGTACTTATTTTTTGAAAAAAAATTTGCTATAAGTGGGCCTGTGTGGTTCAAACTCATATTGTTCAAGGGTCAACTATATATATATGTATATGTATATATGTATGTATGTATATGTATATAAAATTTCCCTTTAATCTGCCATAAATTAGTTTAATCAAAGTAAACGAGTAACGTTATCGATATACTTGTATAAAGCATTGGAAAATGCAAAGTGCTCTCACCCACATGCTCTGCTCTCACTTGATTCCCAGCTTCCTTGCCTGACAGCGTTCATTTTAGTTGGTCTCCATAATGGAGAGCAGGCCTTGACATGTTCTATAACAACTTAACTTACAGCCACCATACCATGTACAACGGAGCAAACCGGTCTGCTGCCTAGTGACTATTATCCAAGGTAATCAGAGTAAACAGCAAATAGCACAAATAGTTTTGAACAGGCGTTTGTTGACCCAGATACAATATTTATATGGCTTACTACTTTCTTAGACAGAATTGGTCCCTATCATATCCTATGGAACAGAAATTTGTTATTCCTTAATTATTCATTGCCTATTCCTAGAAGTTTTTTTTAATGAGGAAACCTTTGAAAAGGAGTGATAATAAGTTCCCAAGAGGAAACTCAAATGTCCCTCAAGCTTTATTTTTTTAATTCACATCTAATGAAAATCTTTGCTCCAGATGAGTTTGTAAACTCACAATAATGCTAGATTTTATCACATTCTTTCCTACCTCCTGGAGTATTTACATGCGACATTTATTTGATAGAAGTATTGTGAATCTGTTCAGGTCATTTTGCTGGGTACCCTGGAAAAGTCACCCTACACATTGCCCAAGGCTCAGTCAAGGCTCACTGCCCTGGGGCGGGTCTTCATGGGACAAAGTTCCACATGGGCCTCTCCACAGGCACCTGTCCAGCTGATGTGTGAATGAATGCACAGCTCTGTTGTAAGTTGTTAACTCATTGTGTTTTCATTGTTGGTTTACCGCAATTGCCACAAAGATTATGAGCTGTTTGTCAGAGAGATATGGCCCATTCATTTTTGGAGCATATTGACTGGAATACAATATGTGCTAAATAGAATTGAAGGAATAAAATAAGGCCTTTTATTGTTCTTGAACAGAGTCTGATATCTTTTATTTAATGCTTCTTGAAAACTGTTATGGACTGAATGTTTTTGTCTCCCCAAAATTCACATGTTGAAGCCCTAACCCTCAATGTGATGGTACTTGGAGATGGGGCCTTAAGGAGGTAATTAGGTTTAGATGGTGTCATGAGGATGGTGCCCCCATGATGAGACTGTCTTTATAAGAAGAGGAAGAAACCAGAGCTCAAGCTCTCTTCCTCTGCCATGTGAGGACACAGCCCGATGGTGGCTGCCAGCAGGCCAGGAAGAGAGCTCTCAGCAGCACCCTGCCACGCTGGCACTCTGGTCTGGTGCTTCCAACCTCAAGAACCATGAGAAATACATTTCTGTTGTTTAATTCACCCAATCTGTGATATTTTGTGATGGCAACCTGGGCAAACTAAGACAAAAACCCATTTTTAAAAGTTCAGGTCAAATTATTTGTGTAGGGGCTTCCCTGGTGGCGCAGTGGTTGAGAATCTGCCTGCCAATGCAGGGGACACGGGTTCGAGCCCTGGTCTGGGAAGATCCCACATGCCGCGGAGCAACTAAGCCCATGAGCCACAACTACTGAGCTTGCGTTTCTGGAGCCTGTGCCCCGCAACAAGAGAGGCCGCCATAGTGAGAGGCCCGCACACCGCGATGAAGAGTGGGCCCCGCTTGCCGCAACCAGAGAAAGCCCTTGCACAGAAACGAAGACCCAACACAGCCAAAATTAAATAAATAAAGTGAAATTCTTTAAAAAAAAAAAAGGTAACATGGTAAATTTTAAAAAAACAAAAATTACTTGTTTAAACATCTTGATATTGTGACATTTTAAAGGAATGGAGAAAAGATGGATAATTTAGTAAATTGTGTAGGACAACTGGTCAGTTGTTTAAGGAAAAGCATGAGTCCTTGCGTTACTTCTTATGCCCAAATAAATTCTAGATGAGGCAAATATTCAAATGTTAGAAGGAAATAAAAGAAGTGAGAGAAGGAGGAAAGGAAGAAGGGAGGGAAGGGGTAGGGAGGAAAGGAGGGAGGCCAGCATTGGAGACCCAAAGATCAACAACGAAATGTGTTTATAATTTTAAAGTGGGGGAAGGCCTTTTAGGTATGATATAAAACCCAGAAATTATAAAGGAAAATTTACATATATGAAATTTTTAAAAAATTGATCCTGAGAATAGCAACATGTACAGAGTTTTAAATTACAGTTTAATGAAAAGTGGCAACAATTAGGACAAAGGCATGACCAAAAAGAAAATAGAAATGAACAAAGGATATAAGAATGTATGTTACAGGAAAAAAATACATATGGTCAAAGTATGTGGAAAGATATTTAATGTCACTAAAAATAAATCAAATTCAAACTAAAACCATAATATGCTATTTTCACATGTTTACAAAGGTTGTTAGTACCCCTCTTACTTGTTGGGAAATGGAAAAGCATCCCTTTTATAAACTTTTGATAGAGTATATATTAGGATAAGCTTTAGGAAGCCATCTGGCAATATCTTCCAAACTTTTCAATGTCAATACACTTTGACACTGAAATCCACTTCTAGGAGTTTATATTTCATTTATTCATACCCATAAATGTTTGTCCACTAATAGAAGATAGGTTTCCAAATTTTAAAAAGTAAAAAAAGAAGTTTGAGTCCCAGCTTCCTTGCCTGACAGCGTTCATTTTAGTTGGTCTCCATAATGGAAAGCAGGTTGAGCATTGTTTAAAAAGTAATAAAAGAAGTGTGTTTACTTTCATACAAATATAAAAATATATATTTATATGTATTATATGCATATATTATATATAGATATATATAAAACTTACTACAGCTACCTCTGATCAATGAGATTTTGGAATAAATGTGTGAAATTTTACATTTACTTTATGTACTTTGGTACCATTTAACTTTTTAAAAAAGCCATAAATTTGTATTATTTTATAACTAAAAATGTAATTAAAAGTATAGGAGAGAATGGCCAACCTACAACTCTGTAAAAATTAACATAATTATGCAATCACTAAGTTATACAAAAATCAAAATATCAAAAGAGAGCAAGAGAAAAATCCCAAATAAAATGATTTCAGAAATAAAGAGCTTGAAAGAAAAGTGTTCAGGGAACAAAGAGCGTGTGTCAGGAAGTTGACAAGCCCCACCTATAAGGCGGGATCAGAAGCCCGGGAGCCCGAGACACACCTGTCACTCAACCTCTCTTTCAATCAAGAAAAGGCTGGTGCGGGACATGGAGCTGGTGAATGAGTATGCAAATCAATGGAAGAGAAGAGAGAAGCATTCCCTAAGGTGAGGGAAAATGGGAAGGGGATGGTTTCAGAGGGGAAAAAATCATTTCCCATGAGTTTAAATCAGCTCAAGAACAGGCCATGACCTTCAGGAAAGACTTTTAAAAATAGATTTTTTTGCCTCAGAAAATAATCAAACCAAACCTTCTGTGTTTTCACATTTTAAATTTAGACTCCATAAGTAAGCAACACATGTATTTATGCTTGTATTGTCTGCATGTGGATGATGATTGAATTTTGATGCTGAATTGGACCAAACATCCCAAATGAAAATTTTCATACCAGCTGTAAAACTGTAACATATCATAAAGCTACACATATTCTGTTTTCACCTTGTACAGTTTTCCCACAAGTAAAGGTTATTTATTCCAAGGGGGGAAAATGTATTTCATTTGCAACCTTCATATGTCCCAGGAGAAAAAGAATTGCATGTCAGATACATTTGATTTAGGATCATCCCCACCTTTCTAAAGTGAAGGTTCCCTCTAAATATTGATTCTTTTTTCATAAAATGTTCCCCACATAGCACCCTTCCTGAAAGAGGAGAAATATGAAAGATTACAGCTGTCCTGTCTTTGTAGACCGGATACAACAAAAAAAAATTGCTGGAATTGATTGAGGTGAACCAAATTCAGGATCAGAATGTCTTTCTTTATTACAAGTGAAGGCAATCAAAAATACCTTCTGACTCCTAAAGTTACATGTTTTGGTTCTTTCTCCTTTTTATCCTTTCCGCCTCTCAGTCCTCAGAGCCACTTTTTTCTCTGTATATCACATTATATACACACTTACACACACACACACACAGTATTTAGCAAAAATATCTAATTGAAAATTTACTGTGGTTTCTTACAATCAGTGGTAAGTCATCTAGCAAATAATGTGTTCCTAATAATGGTTAAAGTAGTAAATTTGTTGGATGAATTTACTGCATATATCAACCAGAGATTTTGGGCATCTGAGGAAGTACCCATGGGCCTGTAGCAGCTGTAGGGAAGCAAAATTTGCCACCCCCAAATGTGTCTCTTTGGCATGAGAAAGATACAGAAGACGAAGGAAGTTTTTCTTTTCACCTCCCACTTAACTGTCTAAAAGAATTTAGATAGAGGGCCTATTCCAGGAAAGAGAACTATCACCAGAGATATCTATAGTATAATATGAAGTAGGCGTGGTAGACAGGGAGGAACCTAGCAAAATCTGTTAAAATTCCTCTCTGGGTCCCATTGTCTCTGCATGGCATAGCAAACGTTTGTTTACCAAACATTTGCTCTTAATTCATCTTCCTGTGAATTACCTTCCTTCCCTTTGAAGTCCCAGACCCCAGTCTAGAATGACAATAGAGACCTCATTTTGTCTTACTGTCTTTGGAATCTCTCATGTTCAGATTCCCTGCATATATGTAATTAGATTTTACTCTCTCCTTTTAAATTGTCAATTTAATTCTTAGACCAGCCAGAAGAACCTACTAAGATAGAGGAAAGATTTTTTTTCTCTTCCACTCAGCAAAATTTCCCTGACCATGAGACTCCCTAACTTAAGTATCTTCATTGCTACATATGGCACAGATGGCGTAAAGATCAAATGTTCAAAATGGTTACTATCAAACATTATGCAAATGTGACGTATCGTAACATTGCCATACAATGTCCAGTGATTCTCGGTGTTATCACAGCAGCTTTGCAATGCTCTCTTGCTGACCTAAGAAAGTTGCTCTGCAGGCTTTGCATTTGTATTCACACAAACTTCCTTCAGTTTGTGTTTAAAATTATGTCTTCTTACTGCTCATGTCAGTAGGGCTTTTACTGGCTTTCCTATTTTAAATCCCCAAATTAAAATAATTTCTTTCAAGGAGATGATTCAATTCTGGAGATTTACCTAGAAAATCATGGTGTGTTATTCACCAATATAGCCCGATGTGTGATTGGAGAGTTTCATAGTAATTATACAGTGGGCCTTTGCCCTTTCTACTTGCCCTTCAGTCCTTTGAGTGTTCTGCTCTGTGGCTGATCACCTGAAACAGCTATTGGGAGTAGGCAGTATTTAGATAATTAATAAATAATTGCATTTATTGTTAAATAATAAATTGTTATTCCTTTAAACAAAATAAGTGTATGTGGGTTTATGCACACAAGTAAATGTATACATACAAGTAAACATACCCACTTTCATATATAGCAAAGAATTTAGAAGAAGTTACACCAAAAAAGTGGTATCCCTGGCTAATACCTTTGTGTTTTTGTTCTGAGCTTTCTAATTTTTCTGCAGACATGTTCTACTTGGGTCAGAATAAGAAACAACCCAATTTAACTACTGAAGACTCAAACGTCTTTGTGTTAATAGTAGATACTTCCTAATTTATTTTGGTAGTTTCAATCATTGAGTGTTGACATTTACTACATTTTCCAAAAGGTAATAATGAGCTCTATGAAGAGAAAATTTAGCTTTAATAATTTTCTCCAGTTACCTCTTTTAAAAGAATATGATAATATGCTCCGGACATAGGAAGGTATGTGAAATTGGAAAGCTATGGATTGCTTCAAAGTAAAAGTGATGGGAATAAAAGCATATGTCACCAGGAAAAAATAAAAGAGGTTTTACATTTTTGTAGTTATTTCTGTTATATTACTGAAAGAGGCTAAGCAAATCCTCATGTGCAAATGGCCTAAATAAAGCCAGAAGTTCTCCATTTAAATTGGAAAAAGAAACAACTTAGGAAATACAGTGAAATCAAAAGAATAAGTTATACGTATACTACATTTTCTTTCTCCCAGGTGCATTAGTTTGAGTATTTGACTTTTAGTTGAGATATACAGGAAAAGAGAGTCCAGTAATTCATGAGTGCTAATTAGAACTCTGAAATAAATGTCAATGCTGCTAGTGAGATAAGTACTTCTCAGTGATATAGCCTCCATTAACTGGACTAGCAATCTTGCAAACTCTGTGACTTGTGTGGGCACAGCAAAGAGAAATGTTAAGACTACCTCCAACTGCACAGTGAGTCTCTGATCACTGAGTGGATGAGATGAGAAGATATAAGCAAAACTGTGCAAAGTCACTTCTACCAAATAAGTGGTAAGTTTTTCACAACCATGATATTATTTTGATGGTTCCACTGAAAACTGTGATTTATTTGGAGCACAGCACCACATGCCTTTTGCTTAGCATCAAATTGTATTTTCAAATTGTCATTTTATTCTGTCAGGAAACACACTGGTGAAATTGATTAGAAAGCCCCCAACATTTTTTCTCTCTGTAACCATACTTTGCATGGTGATAATTAAAAGAAATCAATGGAAACACTGAAGCAGAAACAGTAAGTTATACTCCCTGACCTAATCCCAGTAACTGAAGCATATTAAAAATGAAATCACACCAGAGGGCAGACAGCAGAAGCAAGAAGAACTACAATCTTGCAGCCTGTGGAACAAAAACCACATTCACAGAAAGATAGGCAAGATGAAAAGGCAGGGAGCTATGTACCAGATGAAGGAACAAGATAGAACCCCAGAAAAACAACTAAGTGAAGTGGAGATAGGCAACCTTCCAGAAAAAGAATTCAGAATAATGATAGTGAAGATGATCCAGGACCTCAGAAAAAGAATGGAGGCAAAGATCGAGAAGATGCAAGAAATGTTTAACAAAGAGCTAGAAGAATTAAAGAACAAACACCTAGAAGAATTAAAGAACAAACAAACAAAGATGAACAATACAATAACTAAAATGAAAAACACACTAGAAGGAATCAATAGCAGAATAACTGAGGATAACTGACCTGGAAGACAGAATGATGGAATTCACTACCACAGAACAGAATAAAGAAAAAAGAATGAAGAGAAATGAAGACAGCCTAAAAGGCCTCTGGGACAACATTAAATGCAACAACATTTGCATTATAGGGGTCCCAGAAGGAGATTAGAGAGAGGAAGGACCCGAGAAAATATTTGAAGAGATTATGGTCAAAAACTTCCCTAACAGCGAAAGGAAATAGCCACCCAAGTCCAGGAAGCTCAGAGAGTCCCCAGCAGGATAAACTCAAGGAGAAACACACCAAGACACATAGTAGTCAAATTGACAAAAATTAAAGACAAAGAAAAATTATTGAAAGCAACAAGGGAAAAACGACAAATAACATACAAGGGAACTCCCATAAGGTTAACAGCTGATTTCTCAGCAGAAACTCTACAAGCCAGAAGGGAGTGGCATGATATACTTAAAGTAATGAAAGGGAAGAACCTACAACCAAGATTACTCTACCTGGCAAGGATCTCATTCAGATTCGAAGGAAAAATCAAAAGCTTTACAGACAAGCAAAAGCTAAGAGAATTCAGCACCACCAAACCAGCTCTACAACAAATCCTAAAGGAACTTCTCTAAGTGGGAAACACAAGAGAAGAAAAGGACCTACAAAAACAAACCCAAAACAATTAAGAAAATGGTCATAGGAACATACATATCGATAATCACCTTAAATGTGAATGGATTAAATGCTCCAACCAAAAGACACAGGCTTGCTGAATGGATACAAAAACAAGACCCATATATATGCTGTCTACAAGAGACCCACTTCAGACCTACGGACACATACAGACTGAAAGTGAGGGGATGGAAAAAGATATTCCATGCAAATGGAAATCAAAAGAAAGCTGGAGTAGCTATACTCATATCAGATAAAATAGACTTTAAAATAAAGAATGTTACAAGAGACAAGGAAGGACACTACATAATGATCAAGGGATCAATCCAAGAAGAAGATATAACAATTATAAATATATATGCACCCAACATAGGAGCACCTCAATACATAAGGCAGCTGCTAACAGCTATAAAAGAGGAAATCGACAGTAACACAATAATAGTGGGGGATTTTAACACCTCACTTACACCAATGGACAGATCATCCAAACAGAAAATTAATAAGGGAACACAAGCTTTAAATGACACAATAGACCAGATAGATTTAATTGATATTTATAGGAAATTCCATCCAAAAACACTAGATTACACTTTCTTCTCAAGGGCTCATGGAACATTCTCCAGGATAGATCACATCTTGGGTCACAAATCACGCCTCAGTAAATTTAAGAAAATTGAAATCATATCAAGCATCTTTTCTGACCACAATGCTATGAGATTAGAAGTCAATTACAGGGAAAAAAACGTAAAAAACACAAACACATGGAAGCTAAACAATATGTTTCTAAATAACCAAGAGATCACTGAAGAAATCAAAGAGGAAATCAAAAAACACCTAGAGACAAATGACAAGGAAAACACGATGATCCAAAACCTATGGGATGCAGCAAAAGCAGTTCTAAGAGGGAATTTTATAGCAATAAAAGCCTACCTCAAGAAACAAGAAAAATCTCAAATAAACAATCTAACCTTACACCTAAAGGAACTAGAGAAAGAAGAACAAACAAAACCCAAAGTTAGTAGAAGGAAAGAAATCATAAAGATCAGAGCAGAAATAAATGAAATAGAAACAATGAAAACAATAGCAAAGATCAATAAAACTAAAGGCTGGTTCTTTGAGAAGGTAAACAAAATTGATAAACCATTAGCCAGACTCATCAAGAAAAAGAGGGAGAGGACTCAAATCTATAAAATTAGAAATGAAAAAGAAGTTACAACAGACACCACAGAAATACAAAGCATCCCAAGGGACTACTACAAGCAACTCTGTGCCAATAAAATGGACAACCTGGAAGAAATGGACAAATTCTTAGAAAGGTATAACCTTCCAAGACTGAACCAGGAAGAAATAGAAAATATGAACAGACCAATCACAAGGAATGAAATTAAAATGGTGATTAAAAATCTTCCAACAAACAAAACTGCAGGACCAGATGGCTTCACAGGTGAATTTATCAAACGTTTAGAGAAGAGCTAACACTCATCCTTCTCAAACTCTTCCAAAAAATTGCAGAGGAAGGAACACTCCCCGTCTCATTCTATGAGGCCACCATCACTCTGATACCAAAACCAGATAAAGATACTATGAAAAAAGGAAATTACAGACCAATATCACTGATGAATATAGATGCAAAAATCCTCAACAAAATACTAGCAAACAGAATCCAACAACACATTTAAAGGATCATACACCATGATCAAGTGAGATTTATCCCAGGGATGCAAGGATTCTTCAATATACGCAAATCAATCAATGTGATACACCATATTAACAAATTGAAGAATAAAAACCAGAAAAAAAAAAAAAACGAAATCAGAATTTCTGTCTCCCACACATGCCAGGTTTTTTTTTTTTTTTTTTGGTTAACTTTTTTTTGTGAAATAAAACACCTACACCAAAAAATGCACAACAAAGGCTTTGATTTATCACAAAGGAAGCACCCAAATAATCTGGTGAAGAAATAGCATATTACATGTCATTCGGAAGCCCATGCATAATCCCTCCTATTCACTGTTCCTTCTTTTCCTCCCCCTTAAAGATTAACCATAACTTGATACTTAACTAATTATTTGCTTCCTTTTCAAAGTATGATTTTACTACCTAAGCACAAATCCCTGAGCAATAGTTTAGCTTTGCCTGTTTTTGAGCTTCATGTAAGTGAAAGCATATATTATGTCTCCTTTTGTCTCTGGATTCTTTTGCTCAACATTCCCTTGTAACTGCATGTAGCTGTAGTTCTTTCAGTTTCATTGCTTTATAGTATTTTGTCCTATGATTATACCACAATCTATTTTTCCATTTAACTGTTGATGAACTTTATAAACAACATTCCTAGGAATAATCTTGTAGATGTATTTTGCTATACATAACCACACATTTCTAGAGGTGGAACTGTTGGTCTCAGGGCATGTGTATCTTCAACCATAGCTCTTCCAAAGTGTCTTCCAAAGTGACTGTTGCAATTTTTCCAATTTACAACACCCCCCCCCAGAAAAGTGTATGGGAGCCCCCATGCCTTCACGTCCTCATCCACATTTGATATTGTCATATCTGCAGGAGTTCTTAAAATGTTCTTAAGTTGATCAAAAGGTACCAACTTCCGGTTTTAAGATAAATAAGTTCTGGGGATGTAATGTACAGAATGGTGACTATAGTTAACAATACTGTAGTATACATTGGACAGTTGCTGAGAAAGTAGATCTCAAAAGTCTTCATCACAAGAAAAAAACAATTCATAACTATGTAAAGTGATGGATGTGGTAATCACTTCACAATATATACACGTCAACTCATTACGTTGTACACCTTAAACTAATACAATGTTATATGCTAATTAAATGTTCTGGATAACAGTGCTTTGTTACTTATACATGTTGCCAGTAATCTTTACCCAATTTGTGGCTGCTTTCTTGCTCACTTAATAGTGTCTTTGAGAAGCCAAAGATCTTAATTTTTTGTAGTAAAGTTTAATCAGTCATCTCCTTTATGGTTAGTATTTTTTTGTGTGTGTACTGTTTAAAAAATGTATTCCTACCCATATATAATGAAGATTTGGTCTTATGTTATCTTCTAGGAGACTTATTGTTTGCTTTTCATATTTAGATCTATTACTACTATATACATAAAACTGATTTTTGTGTACAATTTGAAATAGGGTCAAATTTCTCTTTTTCCCAAGTTGGTATTACTTTCTCCCAGCACCATTTATTGAAAAGACTATTCATTCTGCACTCCTCTACAATGCCACCTGTATTAGTTTCCTCTCTCTTATCTCTATGATAACACAAATAACTATGATTGTCTCTTAGTCTATTGGCATTCTCATTCATGCTACAAATTCATAGCTTTGAACAAGGAATGGGAAAGTTTAAGCTTAAAGAGCAAGTGAATTTGCATACATGTCCATCCCCAAATGTCTATGTATATACTTCTAGAGCATTTGCAGAGAGATCTGTCTGCCTGGTATTTTGGGTAATAGGCTCTGCTCCTACTAAGTGTCATGTGTGTTCACTGTAGAGCAATGAATGAAGTTTCCTGTTGTCAGAAACTCTGAGCACAGCTAGGTTCAACTTGCTGAGCAACAGGATTCTAACGTGACGTTTTTATTTCATAAAATTCATGCCTCTAAAATACATTGTGACATTTGGAAATCTTGTGTCTGTCTTACCGTGCACCATATGATCAACACCATTGCTGACAGATGAGAATAGACACTATTATGAATCAAAGTATTGTGCCTTGAATCCAGGGTAAAACTGGTACAGAACATAAAATGTTCATTTTACACTCTCTCAGGTAGAGGTATGATTTGAGTAATATTTGCCCTTAGAAGAGTAGAAGACTACAAATGTTTTACTGTGTTCACTCTAAAAGAAGCAGAACTAGGAATAAACAGAGAAAATTAATTGTAAAATGTTTGAAATAATCTTTCTTTGAATTTCGCCTACTTGACCTTCTAAAACTTCTCAGTTCATTTACTCCATCTTGTATTATTTATCTTTGATTTAGTTTTAGTCTTGAAAACAAATCCAGGGAAGGATTTAGGTGGTCCGTTTCCTTTCTCTCAGGCTTCTAGCTCTGAGTTCTGGTGTGATTAATTTGGAGAATGAATAGCCTATAGGTATTTGCCTTTTCAAGTTTCAAATTTTTCCTACTTTTTCTTCTTCAGCACTTCTAGGCTCTTTTGGAATGCTTTTATTCTTAGAAGTCAAAACATAATATCCTTAAATCAGTCAGCTTAAATTAATGCTTCCAAAATTATTCTATATTCTATTGAAAACTATGATTCATTGATAGGAACCCACTTAATTTTCAGCTAAGGCAATACTGAGCAGAAAGAGAAGATGAGATAGCAATACTCAAATGATGGACTGGGAATTGACTTGGGTCTGGGCCACTAAACCATATTGGAATTGTAATCTCTATCACTAAATATTCTGAAGAGTCTGCTGACATCAGTTTTGTGCTGGTATATATGTGTTCGTGTGCCTATATATGAAATATTACTACTTACATAACAATTTGGTAATTTAAAAATCTATTGCATGTAATTTTGTGCTAGACACCATATTACGACTCATATTAGGTATCTATTTTGTATTTTATATTATTAACAAGACTGGAAGCCCTCAAGTCTTTGAAATAAAAGCCCCCTAATGGTTTAATCCTATTTGATAAGTATGACAACACACATTAGATCTATGGATCATTCTATTTCTTTGATCACTGTCTTTCAATGAAAATCTTTCTTTTAATTTGCTGTTCAGCTTCCAAGTCCACAGATAAATGCAAAGTTCATAAGCTATTCAATGCAACAGCATTTTTATTTTAGAACTCTAAAAATATATATCATCTTTGAGCCTTGCAGTGACATTAGATGAGGTGTATGTATAGGCCTAGAGCACAGGCACAGCTGGAGTTGGCATACTTAACACCCTCTTTTAGGAGTCAGTATACTTCCATGCTGTGAAAGGAAAATCAAAATGGAGTTGGTATTGCTAAGAGAGCTCTCTAAAATAGAGCTGGGAAGCCACTGAGGAAGTGTGACTTATGCACATCTCAGCCTGGATGGAATCTGACCAGATGGAATTAAGACCAGGCATCCAGAACATCTGCCTAATGTTCCAGAAACTCAAGATACTTATTGGACACTTACCCTAAGTAACTCGTGAAAACCTATCCCTTAAAGGACCAACGTTTTCTTTCTTACATCAGAGTCAATCATAATTCTTGCCGGACAACTTTAACGATCTTGTGGTTTTTGCCTCTATAAGCCCCTGACACTGACACTTTCTCTTCCCCAGAACACTCTCAGTGTTACCCAAATCTGTGTCTCCCAAACTGAGATTCCTAAGATACCGAAATAAAGCTCTTTGTTCTTTGCAGCTTGCATAAAGATTATTGCTCGGCAAAACTCACACATCAACTTAGGACGCCAAGGCAAATAAGCAGACAGCAGCCTTGAGTCTCTTTACCAGAATTATTTCATAAGCCAGAATAATAGCTACCATTTTTAAGCTATCCAAATGGTGCCAGATACTTTACATCTATTATTTCTAATCCTTATATAAAATGTGAAAAGTTATCTCTCTTTTAAATATGAGGAAACAGTCTGATATTTCACTATTGGCCTAGTAAGTTCCAGAAGCATTTTATCTGATCCCAAAGCCTACTCCATTCGCTTAAGTACAATACACTCGAATTCACTGGAAAACACAAGGAAAAAGAAAGATGTGAGCATGAATGATCATAACAGAATGCAAAAGGAACACCTTTTTCTAATATCTGACTCTGGTTTTAAAGAAGTTTGATTTGTTTCTAATCTCCCAGTGTTGAGACTGATCTAATTGACGAACACAGATTATGCTTCTAGCAGCAAAACACCCACAAGATAGAAATAATGTAGATCTTAAACTGACCACATGGTTCTAAATCTTAATTCTGCCATTTACTAGGTGTGCAGGTGTGGGCAGTGGTATAACATCTCTATGTGTGTAAAATGGGAATATTTGTATACACACTACATAAGCCAGCTGATCTGAACTAGAAAAGGCATCATAGTGACTACCATGTGGTAGGCTCTCAACAGGGGCAGATATTTTTTCTGAAGTCACGTTTTCTAGTATGCTAATTTTTTGATTTTTGGGGTTTTTTGGTAAACATTAGTTGAACTGGAGGGGTAAATACAGATCCCAGCACGTATACCCATCACTGTTGGAATTATTTTCAAAAAAACAAATCCGTTATGGCAGTTATTAGAGATCATGACCAAACTATCATTGATTTTGCCTTGCCCTGGGATTTTATCCTCATGGAATCTATGTTCACAATAAGGATTTTGACAGCCACTTGCTTTCCGAGGCTTGTTGACTCCATCTCTGGAGCCAGAAGGAGAGAGGGCTGACTCCTGCTTCAGGCATTACTGAACTTCAGTCTCATGTGTGAATAAATCCTGAGGTTAATCATTTAAATGATCACATGCTTTTCCCTAAATGGCATTGATTTCAGTGGGTCTTTTGAAAAGACAGTCTCATTTATCATCTTATCTCAGAGTCATCAGACAGATGGAATCCTCAATATTAAGACTGAATTTAGGCCCTTTAGCCCAGAAAATTCTTTGGCACAGTTCACCAGAGCTTGACCACTTAGCCTCTCCAGGCACCTCCTACGTTTGTAAAATGGGATAAAAATCTTTGACTATATTGAAGCTTTCCTCTCCCCTGCCCACTGGAACCCTACCCAGTGTGTCACTCTTGCAGACTTTTCTCTCTTTCACCCTCTAACAAGGGTCCTCCCTACCTTAGAAGATCAAAGGATTTGGGGGTTTCATAGTAGAACAGGAGGCAAGTGTGGGGAAAGAGGGGTGGACAAAGGTTAAATGTAGAATGAATTGCTGGAGGAGATTTCAGGAGGAGAAAGGGCAGGTGTTGAGGAGAGAGGCATAGGAAACATAGAAGAAACTATGACTGAAACACAGATTTTTAAGAAACATTCTTGGTCTGCTTATCCCTTCAGGGTGTCCGAGAAAACCAAGTAAAAGACTAGTCGTTTCGAAATGATTGTTGATTGCATGGACTGTGCTTTTCTGCCTATGACACCATTCTGGTGTTGACCTTTGTGGATCATGGATTTATAGGTTTTAAACTTGCTAGTCCAGCTGCTGTGCATAGAAAACACTGTGTAAATAAAGTTTACAAATATAAGCTGTTGTAGCTTTCATCGGCCTCTTCAGATCTACTCTTCCTTCTCTTCTCTGAGCTCTTCTCCATGGAGACTGTATGTAACATGAACAATATCAATAGACTCCCACACTTTCTGGCTTCTGCTTGGGTTCAGCAATGGGAAGCGCTAGCAGGAAACAGGAGAAAGGGAAGAGAATGAGGCCAAGGTATTTGTTACCCTGAGTCCTTCCCTATAAGACCACTTTGGTTTGGTTGGATCTTTGGCTAGAAGGTCCCCTCAAGGGTACCTACTCTGTATGACTCTCTCTCCTTCTGGTTTCTGATAACACCTCTGCTCCCTCATCCCTTCAAACCTACAAGTCATAACAGCCCCACTGTTCCAGCTCCAGGTAGCTTCACTATCCCTTGGTTCCCTATACCCCAGCCACATCTTTGTAATTAGCCTGTTTATTAAATTCCCCTCAAATTATCTTAATTTGGGTGTGTTATCTGCCTCCTTCTGGGACCCTGATCAGCACACCAGCTGTTCAACTTTGTTCTCTAATCTTACATCAAAATCCCTAGAAAACTAACATGATGAGGTAGAAATGAGTAGCAAGATGAAGGGTCTTGTTATTCAATATCTTTAAATCCTTAGAAGCTGGAATTATCTAATTCAGGGACATAGGACCTGCTTGCTTGGAAGAGACCAAGACATTCAATTCAGTCCACTTCTAGTTGTATCATCTCCTTTACCCTACCTTCTCTGCTACAGATATTATTTTGCTGCCCATTTGGCTTTCTCATTACCACCTTGAGTTCCCACTATTTCCACTTCAGTAACCGTTTAGGAGCTAAGATCTGCTGGTTGGCTCTCCTCTGCCAGTTTAAACTGGGGTTTCGGCTGAGGACATGGACTCTAAATTTAAAAACCACAAAGGTGTGAGAAGCCACTGGATGGAAAATAAGGTCAAGCAGAAGGAGATCTTCCTTTTTTGATTGGCTCTATACCCTTTTAGATGCTCCAGGCTTCAAAAGCCTGTGTTTATCCTGTATTAAAATAGCTTTCTACAGATAGTCACGGTGCACTATATTGAACTGGGAATCAATCTTGGACTTTATGGCGGAAGATGTTTTGGCTAAGGCACATGCTGGGCCCTCTTCCCACTGCCTATTCATTTTGCTTCTGAATGAGCTCCTTGAGATCTGGGACAGTCTCAGTCATCTTTGAATTCTGAGGACTTAGAACCACACTTGACACACAGTTGGGACTAAATATTTCATTGGATGAATGAGTGGGTGAACGAAAGAACAAGTTGAATGAATACTCACGTAGTAAATGAATACTATGACCCTCCTCATGACTTTCTCCCTCTTTAGAGCCAGGAGCAATGTTTTGTTTTGCTCTATACTTCAAAGCTTTTTACTGTGTTTCATCAGAACAAATTACCTCTCTGTATAAACCTCTTCATGCACAAATTTTGTCAGGTGCTAAGCAAGAAACTACTTTATTTTATTTATCATAATTATTTAACAATTCATATGTGCTTTCAATGTCATTTCTCTAATAACCAAAGGAACTATGCATTGTTACTTGATCAGACTGGATAAATAGTAATATTTCCTGAAAAGTTTTGAGAGGTTGGTTCTCACTTTTCTCCCAGCATAGCATCACCATCCCTACCTCCAAAGCAGCTTTCTGAAAATAGGTGGACAGGAAAAAAATCACAAGAAACTTGAATACTACTCACTGGCTTTAAAATGTGTCTATTCATTAGTGGTCTAGTATAATAAGCCTCTCAATCCAAGATGTAATACACATGATTAATAATAGGTCACAGGACTTCCCTGGGGGTCCAGTGGTTAAGAATCCGCCTTCCGGGCTTCCCTAGTGGCGCAGTGGTTGAGAATCTGCCTGCCAATGCAGGGGACACGGGTTCGAGCCCTGGTCTGGGAAGATCCCACATGCCACGGAGCAACTGGGCCCGTGAGCCACAACTACTGAGCCTGCGCGTCTGGAGCTTGTGCTCCGCAACAAGAGAGGCCGCGATAGTGAGAGGCCTGCGCACCGCGATGAAGAGTGGCCCCCGCTTGCCGCAACTAGAGAAAGCCCTCGCACAGAAACAAAGACCCAACACAGCCAAAACTTAAATAAATTAATTAATTAAAAAAAAAGAATCCGCCTTCCAATGCGGGGGACGAGGGTTCAATCCCTGGTCGGGGAACTAAGATCCCACATACCATAGGGCAACTAAGTCCACGCACCAAAATGAAGAGCCCGAGCGCCACAACGAAAGATCCTGCATGCCGCAACTAAGACCCAACTCAGCCCGGGGTGGGGGGCGGAAATTAACATTCAATTTAATTGACTAATAAAATGTTTATAAAATAGTAAGAGGTCACAGGTATCTGGTGTTTATAAAGTGCCAGGCACTTTTCTAAGCCCCATATGTGTTTTAAGTCATTTAAAATTTACAATAACTCTATAAGGTGGAGAGAAACTGAGGTGGGAGGTATTAAGTAACATGCTAAAGAGAAGAAGGCAAACAAGCAAGCTTTGAACACATGCCCTCTTGGCCCTCCAAGCCGTCCCTGGAACCATCACATTATACTGCATGGCATAGAAAAGAGCAGCAATCCTTTGCCTTATCAAACCAATGATCTCCAAACCCAGAGACCCACCTCCAGACACAGAGCTCCTATATGGAGACCAGACATCTAAGACTCTTGAAAGAATACTAATGCAGTAAGCTTAGAGGTCAGGCTTTAACAAATACAGCTTCCAAGAGCAATAAAAAGTAAAGGCCTTTTGTCTAAGGAAAATCCTCAGTGGCTCTTGGGCCCCATTGTGCAGTAACTCAGTTTCCAGTAGGTTTATTTCTACAGCATGAGACTGCTATATGACCTTTAAGGGTTGGGAATGTCACAGAATAGAAAAAAACATCCCCTGGGCAGTTGAATACCCATGGCGATGCTCAAAGCAGATGCCAGCTGTGCCCACACAGGGAGCAGTTTGGAGAGCTGGGGCCATGCTGAGATGGCATTTCAGTGAATAGACTCCCCAGAAGCTAAAAAAAAAATAAAAGGTAAATAAAGAGTCAAAATGCAGTCTCTCCTCTTCCCTGTATATGTCTCTGTGTTTTCTCTCTTCTTATAGGGACACAAGTTATTGGATTTAACACCCACTGTAATCCAGTATTACCTCATTCTAACTTAACTAATTAGATCTGCAAAGATCCTATATCCAAATAAGGTCACATTCTGAGGTTCCAAGGAAACATTATATTTTAGAGGGACATTATTCAACCCACTACGAGCATTAATAGTAGCTATCCTTCGTTTGCCACAGACAGCAAAAGGAGGAGCTCTGATCTGAATTTTATATTGAAAATTCAGAATATAAATGTATGCTTCATTTTCTTATAGGAGAGTGTAACATGGAGCATGTCATGGGGACTTTTGAACTACCAGTTGTCCTTTCTATTTTTTTTCTATAAAAAATAGAAAGTAGCTCTGTATGCAAATATGGAAGTTGTAATGTTTGTCTTTTGGTTTCTAGCAAAATCCTGGGTTCAACGGGCAGCTCAGTGGTCACCTAATGTTCTTCAACTGAAGCAGTTGGCTATATTGAGAATAAATGCTGCACCAGCTAAACATACAGTGGAATACATCTGGGGCATCCATTTTCAGCTCTAGAATGATTCACGGCTTTAACTTTTCTCTCCTGATAGTGAGGATGTGATTGCGTACCGCTTGATTTGGTTTTCCAAAGAACACCTTTAGACTCTTTATATACCTATAATGGCAGGTGACTTGATTGATTTCTGTAAGTAGTCTCTTTACTCAATTAAACTAGACTATCATTGAGTCAAAGACTCATCTAATTAGCTGGCATAATAAACACAAGTAATTTGGTTGTTCTCAATGCCACAGCACTTTTTTAAGGTCACTGCCAAGGTGCAATTAGCAACTTGTCTCCCTGAAAGAATAGCATGGTCAGACTAAATTGTTCCATGGTGGGAGAAGTAATTTGCCAACAACCTGCTGTGTAGTTATAATAAACAGCTTAGCTGTTATCCGCCATTTTTTGCTGCCTAAATTATTTTCTCTTTCTCTCTTTTCTTCTTCTTTTTTTGTTCTTAAACCAGCTCTTTGATTCAAAGAAATTTTTTTATCCCATTTATTTTAGTTACATATTTGAAACATCATCAACACTCTATCTTCTTTGTTATACTCACTAGTTTGTTTTATTTTTTAGATTCCACATGTAAGTGATATCATACAGTATTTGTCTCACAAATATAGAGAACAAACTAGTGGTTACCAGTGGGGGGGGGGAGGGGCAGTATAGGAGTAGGGCATTAGGAGGTACAAACTATTAGGTATAAGTTATAAGGATATATTTTACAACATGGGAATATAGCAAATATTTTATAATAACTATAAATGGAGTATAACCTTTAAAAATTATGAATCACTGTATTGTACACCTGTAATTTATATAAGATTGTATAGCAACTATACTTTAATTTAAAAAACTATATATTCAAGTCTTTTTAAAATGAGAATTGCTTAGACTGTACTTGCATGTTTATTGTATTTTTCTACCATGAGAGTTTTTATATACAAGCTGGTTTCTGGAGAAATCGAATCTAAATGCAAAATTTATCTAGTAGTCCATGAAACATTTTATCTTAAATATGCCATTCCTTGACACTGTCTCTCTAATTCTTCTTCCACTGACTGTCCCCTGACCTCTCTTTCATAATCTCCCTCTGGCCCCCAGTCTTCTTTTCTCCCTTTACCAGGTTCCATTCTCAGTCTTTTCACAGTCCTATGTATGCTTTCCCCGAGGGACATTATCCAATCCCAGGGAATCAACCACTGCTGATTCACTGATGACTCACTAATCAACTCTAAGACCTGTGAAATGGATCTATCTTTCCATTATACACAAGAAACAGTCTACATACAAAGAAGAGCTAAACTGGATATCATCAGGTGCTAAAACATTAATTCATGGGAAACATTTACTAAAAGTACTCAGGGGAGGGAGTAATTCTCTGTGGTTGGAGTTATTGGAAAGAGTCAAAGTAAGAAAGAAGGTGTTAAGATAGGCTTAAGGAGCTGACGTGATTTTTGCAGGTAGAATAGAAAAAAAGGAAATTTCAGGCCATGAAAATGGCATGAACAGTGTAGGAGAGCGGAAATGAGAGGGAGCCTGTGTAAGCAGACCATACTGACTGGCACAGAGAGTTCGTGTTAGGAGTCGGGAGGTAAATTGGACAGATGAAGAAGACCAGACGATACAGGGGATTGAATGCCAAAGAGTTTGAATGTCATCTGTGGAAGGCTCTGGATGTCCTGGTGTGAAATGATGAATGTGGCGTGTAGGGCAGATCAGCCTGGTGGTGGTGTATAAGTTGAATTGGGCTGAAAGAAACTAGTTAGAGGGCAGTTGTAGCAATTAAGCCATGAAATGAGGACAATGTGGTAGGGAATGAAGAAAAAATAAATCTAAGAGATAATTCCAAGGGAGAATCAACAGGACTTCCTGGCAGATTTAATGTAGGAGATTTACAAGCAGGAGAAAAGATAGAGGTGTGATGAAGAGGAAAGTGCAGAAACCAGGAGTAATTCATTATCAGCCCTGTCACCGACTAGCTATTTGAACTTGAATAAATGTCTTAGGCTTCCTGGGTGTCCATAAAATGAGGGTATTAGACTGGACAACTTCTAAGATTTCTTTCCACCCCAACTTTAAAGTTCAGGGGTGACCAAGAGCAGGCTTAGGTTTATTATGACCTTTTCTGCGCCTCTGCTCACTTACTGTAAACTGTCTATAATATTTTTCTCACTGGGGTTTGAAGATTTGTTAACTTTGAAATGAAACACTAGGTTAGCAATCTATTTTAAAAACGTATCCATAAACATCTTCCTGTGCCCCATATTCATCTTTTATTCAGCAATTCTGGCATTTTCTGGTGAGTTAGGGGAGGACGAGAGGAGCATATTCTCCTAATGTGTGTTTGATGATTAATCTGCTTTGCAAGCAAATTCTTAAATGTAAATCTTCAGATTCCTGTGTATATCACAAGTGGCTAAAGAATAATGATTAAAATATTTTAACTGCCATAATATTTTAACTGCCATAATTTTAATACCCAAACATACGAATATGAAACATAGGTAGCCTTAAGAGGCTATACCCGTGGTCCAAAGTCTATATTATGACTCTGGAGGCTCTTGCAAACTGACCTTCAAAAACTGTCTCCTCGCTGGCTCACCTCAAGGAGAAGGAGGGCAGGAAACTTCCCTTTCGTTCCTCTATATGTCATTGTGAGAAAGGAAAGAAGTTCATCCTCAATCTCTGCTCTTTTTTTTTTTTTTTGTAAAGAAACTTGGATCACTGTAGAAAAAGGCTGTATTAGTCTTCTATTGCTGCTGTAATGAATGACCACAAATTTAGAGGCTTAAAACAATACAAATATATTTCTGCATTCTGTAGGTCAGAAGTCTGATACAGGTCTTCCAGGCTAAAATCAGGGGTTGGCAGGACTGCTTTCCTTTCTAGAGGCTCTAAGGAAGAATCCATTTCCTTGCCTTTCCAGTTTCCAGAGATAGCCTCATTTCTCCATCTTCAAAGCCAGCATCCCTGCATTTCTCCAACTATTCTTCCCTAGTAACAATACCCTCTGACCACAGCCAGGTAAGGTTTTCCACATTTAAGAACCTATGGGATTAGATTGGGCTCACCTGAGAAATCCAGAATAATCTGCCCCTCAATCTAATTTGATCTTCCACTTAATTTAATCGCATCTACAAAATCCCATTCCCATGTAAGGTAACATGTTCGTAGGTTCCAAGGATTAGGAAGTGGACATCTTTGAGGGGCCATTATTCTGCCTACCACAAAAGCATAAAATACGCAGTGAAACAATTTAATAACAGATCACTAAGACCTTCGATCACAGACTAACACATTTTCTACGATCAGTTTTATCATCAACAACATAAGTCACCTTGGTCACTGGGAATTATTAAAAACTATAAGCCACTGATGTTTACGCATTTTTCATATGTTTGTCTTTTAAGAAGTGCCAAAGGTTATTCAAATATCCTCTGTTTCCCACTAAAAGCCTTTGAGGGAGCAAAGGATTTGTTTTGTTTGCTTATTGTGGAAAGTCTAAGCACTTCTCCTGTTCCATGAGACGTGTTATACAGCCGCAAATAAATCGAGCTCTTCCTGCAGAAGCTTGAGCTCAGAATGGGATGTAACTGCCAGAAGGTGATCAGGACTAACACAGGGGACAGAATGAATGAGGCTTTGAACTGATTGATCTTCTGTAAGTCTTGATAGACAGGGGACACAAGCTGACATCTGCGTTAGAGAACAAATCAAAATATTTCTCCAGCTAGCTTCTTACTGCCTTGAAAACACATTTTCATTTCCAAGTACTTCTTAAGTCAAAATATACTAGTTATATAAAAGCTAAGTATATAATTATGTTTGCTTATCTTTCCTAAGAAAAGAATATCATAAAAATATTCTGTATATAGGAAATGCTCATACAAGGTAGACACTTTCTTACCACTTTAATTTTAATCTCAACTACTAAAGTTGGGGAATCATAAAAAGAACTTTCAAAATCTCTCACATGGTTCTATACACCACATATAGCTGATTTTGATCATATTTCTCTCCCATCTCTCATTTCTGCTTCATATTCCGAGACCCACTGCATGATTCTTCCACTCTGTTGTAGTCTGTTTTCCTCCAATTCATTTCCATGTTTCATATAACCTGACATCCATGTTTGTCATTCTTCTGATACTATTTTTCCTACTGCAGCCAATAGCATCCTCTGAGTTAAATCTCCCAGTGTCTTCTCTCTCATTTCCAAACTTTCCTCACCTAATCAGAGCCTTGACTGTAATATTTTTCTTAATCTTCTGATGAGCAGCAGCTTCGTGGATATCCTACACTCGTAGTACTACATACAATGGCTTATTATGGCTTTGAAGAAAAGGTCCTGTGTGTTTTCTCTGCTTATTCCTTTTTTCCCCTCTATTATTGTTTCAAAAATCCTAACTGGCCAAACACAACTTTTGATTATTTTGTTCATTAAATCTTTTTATATGTTACTATCTATATTTAAGTGATCTCAACTATCTTTTACCCAATGATTTTCATAAAATACACCCTGGATTTTTATGTCCTATTTTTGTCACCCCTAAAAAAGAATCTTTTCTTGAACAACTTATTGTGCTTTCAAATTCTCTGCATATGGATACCTTCAAGGCTTATTTTAGTTAACTGATAGTCTAAATTTAATATATTTTTTAAACAGTCTGATCACTTCACCTGTTCCATGAGATATGTTACAAGCCAGCACATAAGCCCTGTAAAGCCACATAAGCTATTTTAGCAGAAGCTTGAGCATGAAGAGTGATTTGACCACAAGAAAATGATCAGGAGTAACACAAGGGACAGAATAAATGAGAGTTTGAACTGATCTTATGATATACAAATAAAGATCACATATTTTTACACAAAATACATACATATATATATATATATATATATATATATATATATATATATATAAATGATCTTTTAAAGTTATCTGAAAGACAACTTTCTAGAGGGAATGGATGGTAAATTATAAGAGTGTTTTAAGAGCAGAAGGTTTGAAAGAAATAATGTTTACATAGCTTTTCTTCTTTTTAATTTAGTTTAGAACACATTTTTCTTAACTGATCACTTGGTGCAGGATAATATGCCAGGGAGCACAAGAGACTAAAAATAAATACAAAATCTCTCTGCCTGCAATAGTTTACAGACCAGACCTAACTTCAGAGTGAGCCATAATATAAGAAGTAGGTAAAGTTCCACAGGTTCTTCTTCTGAGGAGGGAGAAACTTCATCAGGTTGTGTTGAGGTGGGTTTTCAGAAAGTTTCATAAAGCAAGTGGCATTGCTGTATTTCTTTTCTCTTTGACAGTACCAAGTACATTGTGAATGCCATGAAATCCCAGGTAGACGGGTGGATGGATGGTTTGGGGGGTTTGAAACAGACAAATAGCATTTGAGCCAGATTATAACTGAAGGGAGAGAATTCAACAGGCAAAGGCTATGGGAGAAAGACATTTCAAGTGGAGAAAAAACCATGAGTAGAGACTGTAAGCTGGGAAATAGAGGGAAGTGTTTAGGGCAGGACAAATAGCTCGGTTTAGCTGAGTATCAGTTATGTGAGAAGAAGCAGGGAAGTAAATCTAATAAGGTAATTCAGGGTCTCAAGCACTGAAATCCTAGCGCTGATTATCAGCTGGTACAAATCCATATGGTGGTACCAGCTATAAAAATACTGAAATCTTCCATATCAGTTGGGAAATAATAAAATAGTAACCACAATAAGCAACAACAATTGATCATAAAAATCCTAATTTGACTTTATTAGTTCAGCTAATAGTTGAAGGCTGTCACAACAACCACTTGTAAATGGGTCTCATGTCACAGCAACATCTAAGACAACTGTCCACCTGTCCAGCCAAGGTCATGGAGCCTGAGTGGTTTCCTGAACATTTTTACAAGACTGTGCTTCATGAGAATAGCCAGTTTCCCATCATCTTCTATCACACTATTGCTGCTGCTTTCAAATGGCTTACTTTTCCCCTGGGTTATTGTCAACGGCATAGGTTGTACACAAGCACTTTGTAATTCTTGTGTAGACCATAAATGTGCAATGTTTTAAAAGTTACAAATTTACATAAATAAACATTTAAAAACAAACCTTTAGAATGAGGAGGTGACAAATTTGGGATAAGTTTATAGCTCTTCTTATAAATATCATCAGCTTGCTCTTTTCAATGTATTTATGTAACATTGTAAACAGAGACAGTGCCCTTCCTCTTCCACAGGAAGGTCTCACTGAATTCGCTGGCCAGGTTGAGACTAGCTTCTGACCCCATGACAGTGGGCTTTTTCTACCCCATATGGTTTCCTTTAAAATTCTGAAGGAAAAGCTAAAATGACCACCTTGCATAAGTGTGTTTGAAAAGCGAATACCACCTAATAGAAGCTTTGTTTTCCTAAAGCCTTTATGGTTGGTACAAATATCAGTTTAATAGAATAGAAACTTCATGGGGTTACTCCTTGTCCAACTTATTCACCACTTATCCTCAAGGCCCAGAACAGTCCTGGGGACATAAGAGTAGTTTAATACATTATATTATGAATGAATTGAATAAATTAATCCTGTGGAGGGGGGCCAGGGAAGAGGAACTATTAGTTATTGGAAAGAAGAAGCCTGAGAGATTAGGGTCATGAAATTTCACTCATACTACAGATGAGATGTGTTATAAATATCAATTTTCTTTTCTTGTTCTTTTTTCCCCCTGTACTTATTTGGATATTTTCTCTCCACATGATAGCTAACAGGAAAAAATGAGCTAAATATAAAACGTGAATTATAACTTAGAGCAAGACAAAATTTAAATCACTGTTTTCAAACTGAGGGGCATGACCCATTAGTTGGTCACGATTTTTAGTTTAGTGAGTTATCACCATCATAGGTTAAAAACAAAAAGGAACAGAATAAAATAGGAAATATCAGAATAACACAGAGTCAGCATTATTTGATGAAATGTATTTTAGTTGTGTGTGTGTGCACACGCAAGTGAGCCTCTGTGTGTGTGTGTTTGTGGGTCTTGGTTCTTAGCGGAAAATCGATTTCCTACTGTGAAATCATGGAAAGAATTGAAAAGACAGTGATTTAGACAGTTCATTTGGTTGGTTTTAGTCTCCCTTGGATGAAAATGTCCCATCACTGTGTCGCTTCGCTCTGTGCTTCTCCGTAAGGTGGTTGGGATGGGGTGTAGAGGTAACACTGTGAGCATGGGATCTCAGGCTTGGTTGTAGGTGTGCTAGGTGGGGCTCTAGAGGAACTTGAATGATTCCTTCCCTCTCTACCATACCTGCCTCTCAAGCCTATTGCTTTGCTGCAAATTCTAAGAATCTGAATGTTATCGTATTTTTCTTCTCTGTATTCCTACTGTAAAAATGTGAATCTCCCTCATCTTCCCCCCTCCCTCTACCCTAGGAAGAAGCACATGGAAGCATTTTATTAATTTTCTAAATGTTATCTTGTCAACATGGAATAAAACAAGAGGGACAACATGTCTTCAGGAGAACGTGAGGACAAGGGTGCCCATCACCAGACAGAGTGAGTTCCTGCCCTGCCCCAGGGTTGGGGTCATCTTGGATATGGGGATAAAGGGGACCACTAGCCCAGAGCATATTCCAGAATCATTTGAGAAGCCACTTAAAACTATACAACCACCCTCTAGCTGAGATTTTCTGCAAGGAGGAGAGGAGAGAGAACAAACTAAAATAATTCTGACACCCATCCCTCCTCCACCATCTCCACCATCATTTGAGAGCAAAATAGGTTCCAGTTCTTATTTGAGTCCCTACACTGGCTTCTCTACTGGGAAGAGACAATTTCCACATAATTAATGAATAAAAATCAGTTCTGTTTTAATTTCATTGTGTGAGCCATTTTTTTCTAGGATTTAATCCTCTCTGCAGAGCTAGGAGGCCATCTCCGGAAGTTCAGAGAGCCAGCAGTAAACTTGAAGATTTTCCTGTCCTCAGAGAGACTGAATATACAAACAGACAATGGGCAGAGCATATATAAAAATAGAGCTCTGACCTACAACCCACAGCACCCTTCGCAGGAAACCAGGCCGTTGTCTACAGTAATCAGTCCAGGAAGGCAGCCTGCTAGAAGTCAGACTCGAAGGAAATCAGACTGCTTTCTTTAGTAACGATCCAGGAAGCTAAAGAATAACTTCTGTAACAATTGGCCCAAAATGACCAGACTTGATTAATTACTGACAGCTTCCCTAATTTCTGTCCCGGTTTCCAGGTTAGGACCAACCAGAGAAAGCCAAATATGCATGCTTAACCAATCACATCGCATGCCCTACTTCTAGTTAGCTTGCCTACAGCTTCCCTAGGCCAACAACCTCCAGTCAGGGCACTCCTGAAGCCTCCCCTTTTTCCCACTATAAAGCGTCCCACTCCTCTGTCTGCCTTGGAGTCTCTGCCAAAATGCAAGTGATGATCATTGACCCCGTGCTATAGCAAGCTCTTAATAAATAGCCTTTGTTTTTCCCATTGGTTGGTCTTCATTTATTTTCATACCTCAATCCACAATCTTTTGATTATTGTTATACTATATCATTAATGAATTTCTTCTTTGTCTCTTATTATTTATTTCTGAAAGGTATTGAATATCTGGTTTTGTATTTGAATTTTATAGTAGTTCATTAAGTAGGTTAGAACACGTCTTAAATTAAGAACCATTCATTTACTTCTTCTATAAGATCCTTGGGTAGAATGCTGAGGTCACCACAGAAGAGAAGCATTTCCCCGCAGTTGAACTCCCATGGAGAAATAGATTTGCTGTGTATCATTTTGCAATCATTTTATAAATAGCCTACCCTTCAGCCCTTTGTACAACTAGGATTATAGCTTAGAACTGCTACCCAGTGAAACCTTATGACAGAGCTTCCTATTGTTTTATTTTGTTTTGATGCATTGCATTTCTAAAATATTGTTTGGCTCTCTTATGAATAGTCCTACATATAGATTAACTTGGAGTTGACATATTTAGATAAAAGTATTATTTAGGTTAGCATATAATATTTATTTTTTAAATCGTTCTAGACTTGTAAAAAATGATATATTTGTACAGGTAGAAAGAAATTACAATATAAATCTATTATGGTCTGTTAATGTTGCAGAATTCAACTTAAATACTAAAATTAACAGATCCTTTTACCTTACAGTTAAAGCCTTTTAGATTTATACTTGAATAAATGCATCACCTTTGAAAATAACCAAGGTTATTATTATTTTCTCCTCCTTGGAATCTGGAATATTTCTTATCTTTATTTTTAGATACCTCTTACATGTGTTGAATTGGGGGGATATTAAAATAAAAGTTGCAAGAGTTTCTGAATCAAAGAATTAATGTACTAGGCAATGTTTTCGAGCACAGCAAGATCAGGAAAGATTAAAAGAATTAGAAATTACTTTGTTAAATGAAGAAAAAGTAAACAGCTGAATGTCAGATAATATCACCCCGAAGTGGTCAGTCAGCTACACCAGACCCACTGCAGGCTGAGCCCCAGAACAGTGTGCTATTGTGGATTCCCCTTCCTCTACTGCAAGAATTTATCATCTAATGGAGGAAACAGGGGAAAAAATTGTAATACAAGTGATAAGTAAATTGATGAGATCATTATAAGCGTAAATTAAAGAACCCAATGAAAAGACTATAAAACCAACTAGCACCCAGATCAGTGGGTAATAAAGCATACACCATATAGCATCACTGCAAGAACTGTAGCCTGAAAAAAATTTTAATTGCACATAGCTCAGCCCCTATCTTGGCTTAATTAGAGAGAGAGGGAGAGAGAGACAGAGAGACAGAGAGGAAAGAAACAGTTAAAAGGCTGACAGAACGTTTAACCTTGAGCAATGTAAGAATACTTTAATTCACTGGCACCTTGGAGATGTGTCATTAGCTTATATTGAAGGCATTATAAGAAATAGTTTTATGAGCCTCAGCCCTGCACTGCTATAAACATGCTGCTGAGGACATCGTTCCCAGAATCACTGAATGTCCTCTTTGCGCAGACCCATGGGAGGAACTCCTCTTTGTTCTCAACACCAGGGATAGTTGTGCTTCTCCTGAACAAGTGGCCCATCTGAACCCGTGGACACTAAGTGTAATAATTGATTGCATCTCTCTCTTTCTGGGTTGGCACCAAAAGGCTTAGAGACAAATTTATGACCTTCCTCTGGCAAGTGAACAGAATCCTACACCATGTGCTTTGTATACCAAATTCATCTTATTTTTCTCTCATTTTTCTCTGTCTTGATTTCCTCACTCACTTATTTTTTCATTTTGGTTTATCTTATGGTACTGCATGTATTTTATAAATGACCTGAAATTCTATTTAGGATATAGTGGCGTCCAAATGACCATCTAGGTAACTGAATACAACCAATTAAAGTTGAATAGACCATTATTATTCCAAAGTTTTGTGCTCTGCACATACTGTTCTCTTTCCTAGAAAACACTTCCATGAAAAAGTACTCATTGTTTCAGGTCCAGCTGAAAAGCTGAATCCTCTCTGGAGACTTTGCTGACCACCACACCTTCGAGGAAGAAGTTACCATTTGCTCCTTTGCGTCACACAGAATTACGACATTTCTTTACATGTCTTCTCCCTTGGAAATTACCCTTCTTGGTGGGAGATACTCTGTCATATTGATCTCCATAACCCCAGTGCCAAGCACCATTAGTTCACATTGGAAAGAAGAAAGGAAAGGAGGAAGAAAGGAAGGAGGGAGAAAGGGAAGGAGGGAGGGAGAGAGGAAACAAGATATTGAACAACTAGAGAGAAAAATAATTCATCTCAAAAGAGAGGAATATTTGGATGTGGCTCTAGTACTATTTATGATCAAAGATGGGAGGACATTCCAAAAAGAAGATTTTTAATTCCCTGCTTTGTTTTTATTCAGTCAATCAGTCAAGTTGTTCCTCGCTGACTCTGCATTCCTTCCTAATGTGTACCAACAACTTGTGCTAAATTGACTCATTCTGGAAAAGCCATCTAAAATATGACATTAGAAGTGTTTTGAAGCAGAAGAGCCCTGTGATTCCACAGAGGACAGGAGATAACTGTTTCTCTCATTTCTGTCCAGCTCAAAGGGCCCAGCTGGTGAGCTGCTGCTGGGAGGGATATGGTTCCCTTTCCACCTTCTCTGCCCCAAGCCACGCACCTGGTGCAGCTCTTCAGTCTCACCAGGCGCTTTGTGATCTACAAAGCAATGTCTGAAAAATGAGGGACATGGGCTGCGAATAAAGGCACCTCTGGTCAGAGGCCTCACAATCCACGCTCAGAAATTCTAGGTTTACCTGAGAGACTTTCAGGAATCTCCTCAGACTGCTGAGAAGACGAGTGGGTTAATTAAAAGCCAAGTCTTGAGGAAGATGCTTTTGGTGACGGTGTGGGGAGGTCCCTGGAGCTGGGGAGGCTGGCAAGGAGGCAGACATAGATAATCATGGCTCTCCAGACTGAGACCTCGCCTCTGAGTGATAAATCTGGAAGAATCCTTTCAACGGATTGATTTTGTGTTGAATCGCGGTTTGCTGCCTGAGGTCAGGAAGACCTTTCTCTTTTCCAAATTAGGTAAACCGTGACAGCTGAGACTTTTTTGGAAACAGTTCCGGAAAGGTTCTTCATGCAATTTGAAGGATAGATCATCTCTCCTTCAGAGCCATCCTTCCGAGGCCACAAATCAGCAGGTGGAGAAGGTGGAGGGTTTGGGGAGGGCAATCCAGTGTGGCAGCCCAGGGAATGGCCCACAGGACGACTGTGAAGTGGATACTTTTCCTCTCTCCTTTCTCCATGTCCTCCTCACCCCACATTTAGCTCCTACTGAAAATATGCCCTCAAATATGAAGGCTTTGATTTCCTTCATTTTTATATCTCTTCCTGAACTGTCCATGTGTCCTTCTGCAGTAAACAGAATCTGAGATGTTCCTGAAAGACTCCAGCCCCCAGAATACACACCCTTTATGACCCCTTAAATGTGAGTGGTGTTGTAAATAGAATGAATTTAACTCCCATGATTAAGTTTCATTATGTGAAAAAAAATGAAGGTCCGATGGAAGCAACCTAAGTGTCCATCGACAGATGAATGGATAAAGAAGATGTGGCACATATATACAACGGAATATTACTCAGCCATGAAAAGAAACGAAATTGAGTTATTTGTAGTGAGGTGGATGGACCTAGAGACCGTCATACAGAGTGAAGTAAGTCAGAAAGAGAAAAACAAATACTGTATGCTAACACATATATATGGAATCCAAAAAAAAAAAAAATGTTCTGAAAAACCTAGGAGCACGATAAAGATGCAGACATAGACAATGGACTTGGACGAAGTGAGAGAGTGGCATGGACTTACATATACAACCAAATGTAAAATAGCTAGCTAGTGGGAAGCAGCTGCATAGCACAGGGAGATCAGCTCAGTGCTTTGTGACCACCTAGAGGGGTGGGATAGGGAGGGTGGGAGGGAGACGCAAGAGGGAGGAGATATGGGGATATATGTATATGTATAGCTGATTCACTTTGTTATACAGCAGAAACTAACACACCATTGTAAAGCAATTATACTCCAATAAAGATGTTAAAAAAGAGAAAAAATGAAGGTCTGAAAAAAGTTGACTTTGAGTTAATGGGCAAGGAGATTATCCTGGGTGGGCCTGACCTATAGGTGAGCCCTGCAAATGGACTGGGCTCTTTCCGAAGGGGGAGATTGGAAGGTAAAGAATTTGCCTGATGGTTTTAAAGAAACAAACTGCCATGTTTTGGAGAGGGCCACATAGCAGAAATTGCAGGCCGCCTCTAACAGCTAAGAACAGCCCCTGGCTGACAGCCAACAAGAAAAGAGGGATCTTAGTCTTATAACCCAGGGGTCCCCAACCCCCAGGCCACAGACTGGTACCAATCCGTGGCTTGTTACAGACCAGGCCGCACAGCAGGAGCTGAGCAGTGGGCCAGCGAGGGAAGCTTCATCTGTATTTACAGCGGCTCCCCATTGCTCATATTACCGCCTGAGCTCCACCTCCTGTCAGCAATATGGTGAGTTGTATAATTATTTCATTACATAGTACAATGTAATAATAATAGAAATAAAGTGCACAATAAATGGAATGCACTTGAATCATCCGAAACCATCCCCCACCCCCCATCTGTGGAAAAATAGTCTTCCACGAAACTGGTCCCTGGTGCCAAAAAGGTTGGGGACCACTGCTATAACCACAACTTATTATATTCTGCCAACAACCACATGAACTTGGAAGAAGACCGCAAGCGTCAGATGAGAACACAGTCAAACTGACACCTTGATTTCAGCCTGGTGAGCCCCTAAGCAGAGGACCTCGCCATGCCATGCCTGAACTTCTGAACTACACCATTGTGACATCATAAATAGGTGTTGCTTTAAACTGTTCAGTTTGTGATGATTTATTATATAGTGATATAAAAATAATGTGCTCTCTGCACACCATCCGCTACCTTCTTTCACTGAATAACTCCTATTCACCCTCGGATTCTGCTGGTGAGTCATCTCATCCATGAGCCAGCTTCTCACCCCTCTCCTCCCATAACCCCCCAACCCTTCCCCAACCAGGCGGGGCTAAGTGCCTCTCCTCTGTTCTAAAGCAATGGTTCTCAAAGTCCCCAAGAAAATTTTATGGGGTCTGCAAGGACAAAAATATTTCCATATTAATGTTTTGACAGTATTGCTTTTTTCACTGTGTTGACATTTGTACCCATGATCCAAAGCAGTGGTGGGTAAAACTGCTAGAAATCAGCATGAATTAAAGCAGTGACACCAAAATAGTCACTAATAGTCACTATAGTCTTCATGGCTATGTACTCACAGTGGAAAATATTAATTTTATGAAACCTCAGCTCTCAAGTACAATCTTTTAAATTCTGAGTGACGAAATGGGATGTACACATAAAGCACTCCTGCTGCATATTGAAATTTGATAGTTGTCTTAAAGACTTGCGTGATGTCTGAGTTGCAAGCTGAACCAGCTGGCTTTTTTCATGGAGCACCATTTTTACTTGAAAGGATAACTGACAAACTATGATTATTCAGACTTGGATACTTGGCAGACATTTTCTCAAAAATGAACCGAGAAAGACTGTCACTACAAGGAAAACAATTAACAGCATTTGTTGCCAATGATAAATTTAACCTTTCAAGCGAAAATTAGAATTTTGGTAAACATGTATCCACCACTGTGAATTTGACACCTTCCCAATCATTAAAGATATTTCTAATCAGTGATTAGGTTAGATCAGTGATAATATTAACGATTTGTTTTAATTATTGTATAACAAAATGTATCAACATTTGAAAATTCTGCTTAGCTCAGTGAAACAGTATTTTCCAAACAACCAGTGCACTGTGTCACAGAATCATACATGGAAAAAAGATGAATTCAAAATGCAAAATAGGCCAGTGGAGTTCAATGCAAAACAGTACAAAAGGTTCACTGACACATTTTCAGATTCCACGTTGCAACTAACCTTTAAGAAACTACTAGGGGGGTCTGGGCAAGATGGCGGAAGAGTAAGACGTGGAGATCACCTTCCTTCCCACAGATACATTAGAAATACATCTACACGTGGAACTGCTCCTACAGAACACCCACTGAATGCTGGCAGAAGATGTCAGACCTCCCAAAAGGCAAGAAACTCCCCACGTACCTGGGTAGGGCAAAAGAAAAGACAGAGACAAAAGAATAGGGACGGGACCTGCACCAGTGGGAGGGAGCTGTGAAGGAGGAAAGGTTTCCACACACTAGGAAGCCCCTTCGCGGGCGGAGACTGCGGGTGGCGGAGGGGGGAAGCTTCAGAGCCACGGAGGAGAGCGCAGCCACAGGGGTGCGGAGGGCAAAGCGGAGAGACTCCCGCACAGAGGATCAGTGCCGAGCAGCACTCACCAGCCCCAGAGGCTTGTCTGCTCACCCGCCGGGGCAGGCGGGGCTGGGACCTGAGGCTCGGGCTTCGGTCGGATCGCAAGGAGAGGACTGGGGCTGGCGGCGTGAACACACCCTGAAGGGGTTAGCGCACCACAGCTAGCCGGGAGGGAGTCTGGGAAAAAGTCTGCAGCTGCCGAAGAGGCAAGAGACTTTTTCTTGCCTCTTTGTTTCGCTGCGCGCAAGGAGGGGGGATTCAGAGCGCCGCCTAAACGAACTCCAGAGAAGGGCGCGAGCCGCGGCTATCAGCGCGGACCCCAGAGACGGGCATGAGACGCTAAGGCTGCTGCTGCCGCCACCAAGAAGCCTGTGTGCGAGCACAGGTGACTAGCCACACCACCCCTCCCAGGAGCCTGTGCAGCCGGCCACTGCCAGGCTCCCGTGATCCAGGGAAAACTTACCCGGGAGAACGCACGGCAGGCCTCAGGCTGCGGCAACAGCACGCCGGCCGGCCTCTGCTGCGTGCGCATGCTCGCCCCGCCTCCGTACCACTCCCTCCCCGAGGCCTGAGTGAGCCAGAGCCTCCGAAGCAGCTGCTCCCTTAACCCCGTTCTGTCTGGGTAGGAACAGATGCCTTCAGGCGACCTACACACAGAGGCGGGTCCAAATCCAAAGCTGAACCCTGCGAGCTCTGCCAACAAAGAAGAGAAAGGGAAATTTCTCCCGGTATCCTCAGAAGCAGCGGATTAAAGCACCACAAACAACTTGATGTACCTGCATCTGTTGAATACCTGAATAGACAACGAATCATCCCAAATTCAGGAGGTGGACTTTGGGAGCAGGATATATTAATTTTTTCCCTTTTTCCTTTTTTTGTGAGTGTATATGTGTATGCTTCTGGGTGAGATTTTGTCTGTATAGCTTTGCTTTCACCATTTGTCCTAGGGTTCGGTCCATCCGTTTTTTTTTTTTTTTACTTAAAAAAAATTTTTTAAATAAATTTTTCATAATAATTTTTGCCTTAATTTTTATTTTAAAACATTAAAAAGGGGCTTCCCTGGTGGCGCAGTGATTGAGAATCTGCCTGCTAATGCAGGGGACACGGGTTCGAGCCCTGGTCTGGGAAGATCCCACATGCCGCGGAGCAACTAGGCCCGTGAGCCACAATTACTGAGCCTGCGCGTCTGGAGCCTGTGCTCCGCAACAGGAGAGGCCGCGATAGTGAGAGGCCCGCGCACCGCGATGAAGAGTGGCCCCCGCTTGCCGCAACTGGAGAAAGCCCTCGCACAGAAACGAAGACCCAACACAGCCATTAAATAAATAAATAAATAAATAAATAAATAAAGTAAACAATGCGTTAAAAAAAAAAAAAAAAAAACATTAAAAAAATTTTTTTATTTTTTATTTTAAAAAATTTACAAAATTTTTTTCTTAATTTTTTCTTAATAATTTTTTTCTTATTTTTTATTATAATACCTTTATTTTATTTTATTTTATCCTCTTTCTTTCTTTCTTTCTATTTTTTCTCCCTTTTAAACTGAGCCATGTGGATGAAAGGCTCTTGGTGCTCCAGCCAGGCAACAGGGCTGTGCCTCTGAGGTGGGAGAGCCAACTTCAGGACACCGGTCCACAAGAGGCCTCCCAGCTCCACGTAATACCAAATGGTGAAAATCTCTCAGAGATCTCCATCTCAACATCAAGACCCAGCTTCACTCAATGACCAGCAAGCTACAGTGCTGGACACCCTATGCCAAACAACTAGCAAGACAGGAACACAACCCCATCCATTAGCAGAGAGGCTGCCTAAAATCATAATAAGGCCACAGACACCCCAAAACACACCACCAGACGTGGACGTGCCCACCAGAAAGATAAGATCCAGCCTCATCCACCAGAACTCAGGCACTAGTTCCCTCCACCAGGAAACCTACACAACCCACTGAACCAACCTTAGCCACTGGGGACAGATACCAAAAACAATGGGAACTACGAACCTGCAGCCTGTGAAAAGGAGACCCCAAACACAGTAAGATAAGCAAAATGAGAAGACAGAAAAACACACAGCAGATGAAGGAGCAGGGTCAAAACACACCAGACCTAACAAATGAAGAGGAAATAGGCAGTCTACCTGAAAAAGAATTCAGAATAATGATAGTAAAGATGATCCAAAATCTTGTAAATAGAATAGACAAAATGCAAGAAACATTTAACAAGGACATAGAAGAACTAAAGAGGAACCAAGCAACGATGAGAAACACAATAAATGAAATTAAAAATACTCTAGAAGGGATCAATAGCAGAATAACTGAGGCAGAAGAACGGGTAAGTGACCTGGAAGATAAAATAGTGGAAATAACTACTGCAGAGCAGAATAAAGAAAAAAGAATGAAAAGAACTGAGGACAGTCTCAGAGACCTCTGGGACAACATTAAACACACCAACATTTGAATTATAGGGGTCCGAGAAGAAGAAGAGTAAAAGAAAGGGACTGAGAAAATATTTGAAGAGATTATAGTTGAGAAATTCCTTAATATGGGAAAGGAAATAGTTAATCAAGTCCTGGAAGCACAGAGAGTCCCATACAGGATAAATCCAAGGAGAAACACGCCAAGACACATATTAATCAAACTATCAAAAATTAAATATAAAGAAAACATATTAAAAGCAGCAAGGGAAAAACAAATAACACACAAGGGAATCCCCATAAGGTTAACAGCTGATCTTTCAGCAGAAACTCTGCAAGCCAGAAGGGAGTGGCAGGATATACTTAAAGTGATGAAGGAGAAAAACCTACAACCAAGATTACTCTACCCAGCAAGAATCTCATTCAGATTTGATGGAGAAATTAAAACCTTTACAGACAAGCAAAAGCTGAGAGAGTTCAGCACCACCAAACCAGCTTTACAACAAATGCTAAAGGAACTTCTCTAGGCAAGAAACACAAGAGAAGGAAAACACCTACAATAACAAACCCAAAACATTTAAGAAAATGGGAATAGGAACATATATATCGATAATTACCTTAAATGTAAATGGATTAATTGCTCCCACCAAAAGACACAGACTGGCTGAATGGATACAAAAACAAGACCCATATATATGCTGTCTACAAGAGACCCACTTCAGACCTAGGGACACATACAGACTGAAAGTGAGGGGATGGAAAAAGATATTCCATGCAAATGGAAATCAAAAGAAAGCTGGAGTAGCAATTCTCCTATCAGACAAAATAGACTTTAAAGTAAAGACTATTACAAGAGACAAAGAAGAACACTGCATAATGATCAAGGGATCCATCCAAGAAGAAGGTATAACAATTGTAAATATTTAGGCACCCAACATAGGAACACCTCAAAACATAAGGCAAATAATAACAGCCATAAAAGGGGAAATCAACAGTAACACAATCATAGTAGGGGACTTTAACACCCCACTTTCACCAATGGACAGATCATCCAAAATGAAAATAAATAAGGAAACACAAGCTTTAAATGATACATTAAACAAGATGGACTTAATTGATATTTATAGGACATTCCACCCAAAAACAACAGAATACACATTTTTCTCAAGTGCTCATGGAACATTCTCCAGGATAGATCATATCTAGGGTCACAAATCAAGCCTTGGTAAATTTAAGACAATTGAAATCGTATCAAGTATCTTTTCTGACCACAATGCTATGAGACTAGATATCAATTACAGGAAAAGATCTGTAAAAAATACAAACACATGGAGGCTACACAATACACTACTTAATAACGAAGTGATAACTGAAGAAATCAAAGGGGAAATCAAAAAATACCTAGAAACAAATGACAATGGAGACACGACGACCCAAAACCTATGGGATGCAGCAAAAGCAGTTCTAAGAGGGAAGTTTATAGCAATACAAGCCTACATCAAGAAACAGGAAACATCTCAAATAAACAACCTAACCTTGCACCTAAAGCAATTGGAGAAAGAAGAACAAAAAAGCCCCAAAGCTAGCAGAAGGAAAGAAATCATAAAGATCAGATCAGAAATCAATGAAAAAGAAATGAAGGAAATGATAGCAAAGATCAATATAACTAAAAGCTGGTTCTTTGAGAATATAAACAAAATTGATAAACAATTAGCCAGACTCATCAAGAGAAAAAGGGAGAAGACTCAAATCAATAGAATTAGAAATGAAAAAGGAGAAGTAACAACTGACACTGCCGAAATACAAAGGATCATGAGAGATTACTACAAGCAACTATATGCCAATAAAATGGACAACCTAGAAGAAATGCATAAATTCTTAGAAATGCACAACCTGCCAAGACTGAACCAGGAAGAAATAGAAAATATGAACAGACCAATCACAAGCACTGAAATTGAAACTGTGATTAAAAATTTTCCAACAAACAAAAGCCCAGGACCAGATGGCTTCACAGGCGAATTCTATCAAACATTTAGAGAAGAGCTAACACCTATCCTTCTCAAACTCTTCCAAACTATTGCAGAGGAAGGAACACTCCCCAACTCATTCTACGAGGCCACCATCACCCTGATACCAAAACCAGACAAAGATGTCACAAAGAAAGAAAACTACAGGCCAATATCCCTGAGGAACATAGATGCAAAAATCCTCAACAAAATACTAGCAAACAGAATCCAACAGCACATTAAAAGGATCATACACCATGATCAAGTGGGGTTTATTCTAGGAATGCAAGGATTCTTCAATATATACAAATCAATCAACGTGATACATCATATTAACAAATTGAAGGAGAAAAACCATATGATCATCTCAATAGATGCAGAGAAAGCTTTCAACAAAATTCAACACCCATTTATGATAAAAGCCCTGCAGAAAGTAGGCAGAGAGGGAACTTTCCTCAACATAATAAAGGCCATATAGGACAAACCCACAGCCAACATTGTCCTCAATGGTGAAAAACTGAAACCATTTCCACTAAGATCAGGAACAAGACAAGGTTGCCCACTCTCATCACTATTATTCAACATAGTTTTGGAAGTGTTAGCCACAGCAATCAGAGAAGAAAAAGAAATAAAAGGAATCCAAATCGGAAAAGAAGAAGTAAAGCTGTCACTGTTTGCAGATGACATGGTACTATATGTAGAGAATCCTAAAGATGCTACCAGAAAACTCCTAGAGCTAATCAATGAATATGGTAAGGTAGCAGGATACAAAATTAATGCACAGAAATCTCTTGCATTCCTATACACTAATGATGAAAAATCTGAAAGTGAAATCAAGAAAACACTCCCGTTTACCATTGCAACAAAAAGAATAAAATATCTAGGAATAAACCTACCTAAGGAGACAAAAGACCTGTATGCAGAAAATTATAAGACACTGATGAAAGAAATTAAAGATGACACAAATAGATGGAGAGATATACCATGTTCTTGGATTGGAAGAATCAACATTGTGAAAATGACTCTACTACCCAAAGCAATCTACAGATTCAATGCAATCCCTATCAAACTACCACTGGCATTTTTCACAGAACTAGAACAAAAAATTTCACAATTTGTATGGAGACACAAAAGACCCCGAATAGCCAAAGCAATCTTGAGAACGAAAAATGGAGCTGGAGGAATCAGGGTCCCTGACCTCAGACTATATTACAAAGCTACAGTAATCAAGACAGTTTGGTACTGGCACAAAAACAGAAACATAGATCAATGGAACAGGATAGAAAGCCCAGAGATAAACCCACGCACATATGGTCACCTGATTTTTGATAAAAGAGGCAAGCATATACAGTGGAGAAAAGACAGCCTCTTCAATAAGTGGTGTTGGGAAAACTGGACAGGTACATGTTAAAGTATGAAATTAGAACACTCCCTAACACCATACACAAAAATAAACTCACAATGGATGAAAGACCTAAATGTAAGGCCAGACACTATCAAACTCTTAGAGGAAAACATAGGCAGAACACTCTATGACATAAATCACAGCAAGATCCTTTTTGACCCAACTCCTAGAGAAATGGAAATAAAAACAAAAATAAACAAATGGGACCTAATGAAACTTAAAAGCTTTTGCACAGCAAAGGAAACCATAAACAAGACCAAAAGACAACCCTCAGAATGGGAGAAAATATTTGCAAATGAAGCAACCAACAAGGGATTAATCTCCAAGATTTACAAGCAACTCATGCAGCTCAATAACAAAAAAACAAACAACCCAATCCAAAACTGGGCAGAAGACCTAAATAGACATTTCTCCAAAGAAGATATACAGATTGCCAACAGACACATGAAAGAATGCTCAACATCATTAATCATTAGAGAAATGCAAATCAAAACTACAATGAGATATCATCTCACACCAGTCAGAATGGGCATCATCAAAAAATCTACAAACAATAAATGCTGGAGAGGGTGTGGAGAAAAGGGAACACTCTTGCACTGTTGGTGGGAATGTAAATTGATACAGCCACTATGGAGAACAGTATGGAGGTTCCTTAAAAAACTAAAAATAGAATTACCATACGACCCAGCAATCCCACTACTGGGCATATACCCTGAGAAAACCATAATTCAAAAAGAGTCATGTACCAAAATGTTCATTGCAGCTCTATTTACAATAGCCAGGACATGGAAGCAACTTAAGTGTCCATCATCGGATGAATGGATAAAGAAGATGTGGCACATATATACAATGGAATATTACTCAGCCATAAAAAGAAACGAAATGGAGGTATTTGTAGTGAGGTGGATGGAGTTAGAGTCTGTCATACAGAGTGAAGTAAGTCAGAAAGAGAAAAACAAATACAGTATGCTAACACATATATATGGAATCTAAGGAAAAAAAAAAAGGTCATGAAGAACCTAGTGGCAAGACGGGAATAAAGACACAGACCTACTAGAGAATGGACTTGAGGATATGGGCAGGGGGAGGGGTAACATGTGACAGGGTGAGAGAGTGGCATGGACATATATACACTACCAAATGTAAAATAGATAGCTAATGGGAAGCAGCTGCATAGCACAGGGAGATCAGCTCGGTGCTTTGTGACCACCTGGAAGGGTGGGATAGGGAGGGTAGGAGCGAGGGAGACGCAAGAGGGAAGAGATATGGAGACATATGTATATGTATAACTGATTCACTTTGTTATAAAGCAGAAACTAACACACCATTGTAAAGCAATTATACTACAATAAAGATGTTAAAAAAAAGAAAGAAACTACTAGTCAAATTTTGATGTACTAGCACAGAAGAATATACACAATTATCTGAAAAGGCTATTAAAATACTCCTCCTTTTTCTCATCTCATATCAGCAAGAAGATAGATTTTCTTCATATACTTCAAACAAAACGACTTACAGCCATATATTGAATGCAGACCTGCATATAGGAATCCAGCTATATTCCATTAATCCAGATATTAAAGTGCTTTCCAAAAATGTAAAATAATGCCACTCTTACCCCTAATTTTTTTGTTTTGGGAAATACAGTTATTTTTCATAAAATATATTTCTAAGGTTAACATACAATGGGTTTATTATTTTTTAATTAATTAACCAATACGTATTTTTTTTAAATTCTCTTTTAATTTCTAATTGATAGATTCATAGAAATAACTCATAGAAACCAAAGCTCTGTGAAGTCCTCATTAATTTTTAAGAGTGTAAATATATTCCTGAGACAAAAAAGTTTGAGAACTGCCGTCCTATACATCCATTTGGGGATCTATGTTATGCTGAGATTATTCTTCTGTCTGTTGCATTTCTATTTGGACTGTGGATACCTGGTGGGTACTATGACAGTTGATGTGTCATTGTATCCTAAGCTCCAAGTACAGAATTTAAGACACAGTAGGTGCCTAAGAAACATTTGCTATCAAGCTTCAAGGTCAATGTGGTACAATCCCTTCCCCAAAGAACTAAAAAATATCATTGAAGAGCTGGGAAATGCACCCTAAAATAGGAAAATTGTATATTCTGTTTTTTATTAAAGTGCCAGATGAGTTACAAGGACAGAAGCAAAAACATTTAGACATTTGTAAAGATAAAATACCCCAAATGCCTTTATATTTAACAAACTCCATAAAATGAACATATTTGAAAATTCTAAGAGGTCACACAAATATTTCAAGAAATATATACAACAAAGTCCCAATTAATTAAAAGAATTTGAATGGCTTTTTGGTTTCTTTCCATACTTATAATACTAAATTATCTGTGATTTTGAATTGTGAGGAATGAAACTCGACCACCTTGAAAAGTATTCTGGAAAACTAGAAATACCCAACCATAATAAAATTAAAGATAAAATTCTGCTGTGAATAAATACATCAATATAAAGGAGAAAACAGACCATAATTTGAAGTTACCTATAAATCCTGAGCTTGAAATGGAAAAAAAAAAAAAAAAATAAGAGTGTTGCTAGGAGATAAGTGAGAACAATCATCTATTTTTATAGTTGAAAACATTTTATCCCCTTAATGTGTTTTTGTTCATTTTTGTGATTGCTTTAAAAGACATTATTTCATATTATAGGCATGATTGGGATCTGTACCTGAACAGAAGAATCTTCTGTAGGGGGTAGTGAGTTTTGCTAAAAGATGCCAGCTAAAGGAGTCTTTCATTGGCCAAGATAAGTTATTTTTATCGGTGATAACTATCTGGTCCTTAAGCTTGCAGAAGACTGAACCAGTCCATGGGCCCCAAGAACTCCAACAGGTGTTTCCCAGCCACTGGCCAAGAGCCACAGTGGGGTCGCACTCAGAAACAAGAGAACCGCAATTTGTCTCCACCAGCTGGCTCCCTGGAATGCAGCACCTCCAAATCCCTCCCTCTAGTGCAGAGAAAATACCTAGGTTGTCCTGCACCTGCTGCCTTTCCCAGTTGCTGGCTCCTGGGACCTACACCCGACCTACACCCAGAGAATCCTGGGGCTGCCCTGCTGCCCTCATGGTCTCCCAAGGAGGCCATATGGTTCCACTTAAAATGCTTCTTTCTCATTCACTCTGTTTGATCTGGTCATCTCTGTTTGGATTGTCCCAAGGTTGAAAGAAGAAAGCAGCTCTGCCTGGTGTGCTCACTGCCACAGAAGAACTTCAAACCTACTTTTTTGTTGTTGCTCATGTGGTTTTTGTTATTTTTTTTTAAGTAGCTCTACGCCATTAAGGATTCTGGCATTTGTCCACAGAGTGCCGGACCTCAAAACATCCCAGCAACGCAACACAGTGCTCTTAAACTAGGGGCTTGGTTGAAGTTGGTGGACTCCTTAGATGTCCCACTGTTATATACAGAGTTGTATCCCCCCAAAATCCACAAGTTGTTGCCCTAACCCCCAATGTGATTGCATTTGGAATTAGGGCCTGTACAGAGGTAATTAAGGTTAAGTGAGGTCAAAGGCATGGGGCCCAAATTCAATAGGACTTGTGTCCTTAGAAGAAGAAGAAGAGACACCAGGGGTGGGTGTGCACAGAGATGAGGCGATGGGAGAACACAGTGAGAAGGCAGCTGTCTGTAAGCCAAGGAGAGAGGCCTCACCAGAAACCAACCCTGCTGGCACTTTGATCTTGGACTCTCAGCCTCCATAATGGTGAGAAAATTAATTTCTGTTGTTTAAACCACCTAGTCTGTGATATTCTGTTATGGTAGCCCTAGCGAATGAATATATTCACTGAAATAACTGTGCAAAAAGGAGAACCAAAACAACAGGAAGGGTTATTACAATGGAAAACAGAATTTAACACATTTCTGGAAGACTGAAGATGGTTAAAAGCTTGGAGATAAATTAGGAATTTGGGATTAATATATACATACTACTGTGTATAAAACAGATGAACAACAAGGACCTACTGTATAGCACAGGGAACTATATTCAATATCTTGTAATAACCTATAATGGAAAAGAATCTGAAAAAGAATATATATATGTATAACTATAACTGAATCACTTCACTGTATACCTGAAACTAACACAACATTGTAAATTAACTATTCTTCAATTTTTTTAAATGGTTCATAAAAAAAAAATGAAAAAAATTTTTGAAAAAAGCATATTGTAGATGAAAGAGCCAGAGAGGACCATAGCCCAAACGCAATTATGAGGAAGCAGCAGTCAAGATAAGAAGGAATCTGCTGAACTGACCCCTGGAGGGTGAAAGTGAAAAGTGACATTTTCATCATCTGCCCTCACCACTGTGCCCAAACAAAGCCAGTCAGCGTCTGTCCCTAAAGGCTGAAACAAAACACTGAAGGACTAAGCCTTCTAGCTTGGTGGATGTTGGTGACCCAGAATTAAAGCCTCTCACATGTGAGAGTCTGCAGTCTAACTGGCTTCTTACCTAGGAACCCATGCACTGTTGAAAACAACTTTTAAACTGTTAGTCCATAGGGACTTCCGTGGTGGCGCAGTGGTTATGACTCCGTGGCCCCAATGCAGGGGGCCCAGGTTCGATCCCTGGCTGGGGAACTAGATCCCACATGCATGCCGCAACTAAGAGTTCACATGCCACAACTAAGGAGCCGGCAAGCCGCAACTAAGGAGCCAGCAAGCCGCAACTAAGAAGCCTGTGAGCTGAAACTAAGGAGAATGCCTGCCGCAACTAAGACCCAGAGCAACCAAATTAATTAATTAATTAGTCAATTAATTAATTTAAAAAACCCTGATAGTCCATAGTTCCAGTCCTATGCCACAGTTTCTAGGCAGAATTCATATTCATAAGAGAGAATTTGAGGTAGAAAATCTTAACCAAGAGCAGAGGAAAGTCAAACATATTCAGTTCTTCTGACTTAAAACAAGTGAACAACCAAAGGTCAACAGGCACTGAACCAACAGCATGAAAGAAAATGAATAAATTAAACAAAAGTCTGACACTGGACAAAATAGAAGTGATCCAGGAAAAAGAAGAAAACTTAAAAAAAAAATACTCAAATGTATATCCTTAAGGAAAGGGAATAACAAAACAAGAATAGCATGTTATGAAAAAGGCAAAAACCCTCTTGTATAAGGTATCTATTGCTGCATAACCAACAACCACAAACTTAGCAGCTTAAAACAACACCCATTTATTACCTAAAGGTTTCTGTGGGTCAAGAATCTGGCCACAGCACAACTGGGCCCTCTGTTTAGGATCTGACAAGGCTGCAATCAAGATGTTGATTGGATCATATACTCATCTGGATGTTAAACTGGGGAAGGATCTACTTTCAAGTTCACTCAGATTGTTGGCACAATTCATTTCAGTTTAGTTATAGGACTGAAGGTCCTGGCTTTTTGCTAGCTGTCAGCTAGGGGCACCCTCAGTTCCTAGAGGCTGCTCACAAGTGCTTGGGTTTCTCTGTAGTTCTTTGCAAAGAGGGCTTCTCCAACGTGGCCCCTTACTTCATCAGGCTAGTAAAGAGAGTCTATAAAGTTGTGAAGCAGCAAGATAGAATATTATTATTAATATTATTATATTGTATTATTAATACAAAGTTTAATTTTTAAAGTTTCACTAGTATATTTTAATAATTCAATAGTAATATTACTGAATATAATGATTGAAAACAATTTTTCAAATTCCCAGAATGTAGAGAAAAAAGATAGAAAATATGAGAGAAAGAAGAAATTGTGGAGGTTCAACATCTGAAGAACAAAGATGTAGAAATCATTAAAAGTTTGCTTTGGGAAAATATGACAATGGGAGGGAAAGAACGTAGGAAGAAGAAGGGCATGAATAACCTCGGTAAAGATTTAAATGTTTTTTTGCTTTTGTCTTTATGCGTTCTAAGAGCCTGGAGCATGGCTATTTACTAATCATGTGACCTTAAGTTACTTTTCCTCTGGGAGCCTCAACTAACTCATCTATAAAATGAAGATAATGATGAACTCTCATCACATCACTTGTAAGGATGAAAGGAAATAATGCAAGTAAAGCACTTAGCACAGGGCCTGATACAGAGTGAACTCAGCTAACATTAATACCATACATAGTGTTTCTGCACATCCTACGCTCAAAAGAGCCATCCGTAAGTGCCCAGAAATTATTTCCATATCACATCTTTGCATTTTCTCACGTCGGAGTGAGCACTGCCTCTCCTCCCAAACTTTGGAGATGCAAGGGCTACTTCAGTTCCCAGGAGTTATCATGCTTAGCCTGACCACTGGTGTGAAACCAGGCCCGCAGATTTGGAATGTTTTGAAGCATGACTTTTGCCATTACCAAGAGATCAGCTCATATGAAGAAATGAGGGGAGCACCCGCTAGTCAGACCTCTGCACTTTAGTTCTTAACACAGCAGTTTCAAAACCAGTGTGAGATTCTCACCCCTCCACTCCCTCTGCACAGATAATCTATTTGGAAATTGTTTGTGGACCTAAAAGGGAGGAAGACCCTTGTACAAAGCTATAAAAATATGTATTTGTGTACATTTGAACAGCGATTCAAATATACATTTTGAAAACTAGGGCATTAAGAATAAACCGAGGTAAAATACACATCCGAAAGGAGATGGAGACATATATTTGAAAAGAAATTGCCTCGAAATTTGTGTTAGCTGCGATTTTAATTTTCGGAATACCTGACATACATGCTTTTGAATATAGAAGTGCTGATTTCCCTTGTCACTTTCAGCATATACACGCCTTCATTTTTACTTTATCATCAAGCTCTTCATTCACTCAGCACGCTGGTTCCCTGGTCGTGGTACCGGGCGGCAGCTCCACCATAATTCTCCGGCTAGTCTGACCCACTGACATAGGCTGGGGCCCTGCCTTAGAGACCCCTCATCACACTGTGCTCTCTCGTGTCTGCTGAAGATGAGTTTACAGTTCTCGTGTTTCACTCCTTTACATGAGTATTGTACATTTTTAAGTAATACATGTATATTTTTTAAATAGCGCAGAAAGGGCAAAAAATCTCTCTCTCCTCTCCTTAAAGACTGAAATCACTGCTAACAATTTCTGGTGTACCCTGAAAACAAATTTGCGTCTGCATTATATCTTTTGTTAGCACAAGACAAATAGTTATGAGACTCCAAATGAGTAGAACATTCTGACATTTATTAAGGTAAAAACTGCCCCTTAATTACAGAAATTTTATCTGAAATTTCCAGTGCTTAGTGCACAAGGTGTAAGTGATTTTCATGTGTGGCTCTTAAATCCTTTCCTGTACCAGTCCAGCCTGAAACTGAAGGTGTCTTGATACATGGATATAGAGAAACACTAGCCATTTTCCCTTCTGGTTAGAAAAATCCAAATAGAACTTCGTGGGAGTCTGGGGAACTCTGGCAATGAACCATTACTCAAGCAGTTTGATATTACTTGAGATATCAAAAACCTTGGGGAAATACTTCCCTAGGTCACCCCGCACTAGGATATAAATAGCTCAACAGTAAAATAATAGCAATAACATCAGCAGGACATAAAGGCTTCGAGTCAAAAGCACTGAAATTCATCCCTATTTTTCTGGGCAGTTGAAACACTTTGGTATTTACTTAATCTACAGTAATATAGGCTTAGTTATATTTATTGTAAATAAAGATAACAATACCTCTCCTATTGACATCATACAGTTATTATAGGATTAAATAAGATATTAAGTTTATTTATATAAATATTTTTAATTTTTAAGTTTTATTTTTGGCTGCATTGGGTCTTCATTGCTGCGTGCGGGCTTTCTCTAGTTGCGGCAAGCAGGGGCTGCTCTTTGTTGTGCGCAAGCTTCTCATTGCAGTGGCTTCTCTTGTTGCGGAGCACGGGCTCTAAGCGTGTGGGCTTCAGTAGTTGTGGTACGCGGGCTCAGTAGTTGTGGCGCACAGGCTTAGTTGCTCCACGGCATGTGGGATCTTCCCAGACCAGGGATGGAACCCGTGTCCCCTGCATTGGCAGGTGGATTCTTAACCACTGTGCCACCAGGGAAGTCCCAAGATGCTAAGTTTAAAAGCCATTTCAAAGCCAAAAATCATTATTGTGGTTGTTGTTGTTATGACTGTAATTAAATTTTCAACTTTAACGGCTTTTTTTTAAATTTCCACAAGAAAGAGAAAAATGTTAGTATACCATGTAAAGCTTTTTTGTATTAATGGATAATCCCATCCCAAGAAAGACCAAAACAAACAAAAAAAAAATACTACAAATAGAACTTATTTTTACCTGACTTCTAGTGGATAAATGTATATGCAAATCAGGTCAACTGCTTACAAACACCTGACTTTAGTGAATGTTCATAATATTTAGTGGTGCTTATAAAAACGTATGTAGCGCTCACCCATTAGTAGCTGATAACTATGAAAAGATGCACTTTTTCTTAAATAATAACATGTTTTAAACGGATACTTTTATTAGACAGTTAATTCAACATTTATTCCATCAATTCACGCTCAACACATTTGACAGAATGGCAGGAACAGGTTGCACTACTGCAAATAGAAATAAGGTAATCCAGTGAAGCAGCTTGGAATCCTCAGCCTTGTCAAAATCATAAAATAATGTCTAAAGCAAAGGTTTCTAATGTTACGGTCTGGCAATTTGTCCCTTTTATCATGATTGATAAACCAGACATGCTGTTCAAATTCTGAATCATAAGTGGAATAGAATGCAGTAACATCCCAGATCTCTTATCAATTTACCACATTCTCTTCCCCAACCCTTTCCTCATTTTACAGTGATTTACCATAAGAACATCTATCAAGTAATGAACAGCACGCCACCAGAAGTACGCTTCTGGAATGGCAATGTAACAGCATCATTTGAATAGATGTACAGTCAACTCTCAGTTTCTTTGCCTTCGGAAAAAAATATAGAGACACAGGTCTGTAAAAAGCACTATAATTTCAAAGTCTCATGTTAACAAATTGATTCATTTTCACCACCATCTTGTTTAAAAGAATAAAAAAGAACTTCAACAAGCAGGTTAATTTTTCTATGCTCTACACAAAGCAATAATCAGAAAATGTCTTCGCCTCTAGAATTTCCCAAATAGCCAAGCTAATCAGTTCTGATTCACATCCCTCCATTCCATTTCTTTGAATAAGTATTAGTTAGAACAGTTGACATGTTAGACAATGGAGAAATCTGAAATAATCATCCAAATCAATGTTGCTACAATCAAAGAAGCCAAGAGAAGAGCAAAAATCCAAGTATCCTCGTCCCCTCAAAACTTGTCAAAGAAAAACCTTGAGAAAGTGATGTAGCCTGGACTTTGAGTCTAGGTAGATGCTAAGGGGAGATCTCAGATGTGTCATTCTCTGGAAAGAGAGCGTGGAGGAAGGGAGTGCTGAAGCCATGGCCTGGGTGTGGGAATTAGGAGACGGGGAATGAGATTCTCTATGCTCTTTTCCCTCACACCACACACACACACACACACACACACACACACACACACTCTCTCTCTCTCTCTCTCTCTCTCTCTCTCTCTTTCTGTCTCTCTCCAATCCCAAATCCAAGGTTGGATGTGTGAAAGGAACAGACAGGGCCCCAGTGTGAGAACAATTCCCACAGCATGACACACCATCTTATGCTCTCCTTTCCACCCCATAAGCAGAAAATCACTGAGGCTGGAGTTTCCAACTGGCTGCCCAACAACAGGCTAAACTAGCTGTCCCATCACATGGCTGGGAGGGAGAAAACTATGGGAGGAGGACTGCAAATAGAACAGGGAGGGAGGGAAGGAAAAATGCCACAATTCTGGCACCTCCATCCCGATCAAATGAGCAGGGACTTCAGAGCCTCTTCTAACACCTCAAGACATTATGAAATTACAAAAAGGCATACTCTTGGTAACCATAAGTTCGTTCTCTAAGTCTGTGAGTCAGTTTGTTTTGTAAATAAGTTCATTGGAACGGTGGGGGGGAGGGATATTTAGGGAGTTTGGGATTGACATGTACACACTGCTATATTTAAAATGGATGACCAACAAGAACCTACTGTATAGCACAGGGAACTCTGCTCAATATTCTGTAATAACCTAAATGGGAAAAGAATTTGAAAAAGAATAGATACATGTATGTGTGTAACTGAATCACTTTGCTGCACACCTGAAACTAACACAACATTGTTAATCATCTGTACTCCAGCATAAAACAGAAAGTTAAAAAAAGAGGCATACTCTTGGCAGGACAGCAATAAAAAGGTGCCCCTGTCTGTTTTCCAAGCGTGGGTGAAGAGCTGGCCCAACAATTGCCAAAGAAAAAAGGTCTGGGGAGTAAAGCCTGTGGGTGCATTTCACTTCTGGGTAGAGCGTCTTTTCCTTTTTTTCTCATTCTCTGTAGCTGATGAGGAGGTCTGGGATTGCAGCAGGCTTCTCTCTTGAATCCAGAATCCATGTAGGTCTTCATGGAAGAAGTGGAGGCAAATTTACTGTCCTCTTTGGCATGCTGGGACCTTATACGTGTCAGACAAGCCAAGGGAAGGGGTGAGAAGGGAGAAATTCAGCACTTGGGCTCTTCATCCTATGATGCTGCCTCTCTAAAGTGTTGTGAAAAGAACATCTTCAGAGAAGAAGAATGGGTGGGGAGCCGGATGTGCACCCAGCCCCCCTGGGGAGGAGACCTTTTGTTACCAGAATGTTTTACATGGTAATGGGTCTAACTTTGTAAGGGCTGAGGAGAAAGAATTCGGAGCAAAAGAGATCCAGATCTAACCAGAGTGAACGGAAGGAGATGAGCACACATGACACTTTCCTCTCTTTTTGTAATGTAGCTTGAAACTATCACTATTTCTCTAGGGTTGAGGAAACCTGATGTGAAGGCTGTGAGTGTGTGTGTGTGTGTGTGTGTGTGTGTGTACGCCACACAACAGCCACAGCCCAAAGAGAATGTTCAAGCCTGCTAAAATAAATCAATGTTTTGGCCTCTTCCAGCAACCACATGAACAAATATGTTCTGAAAAGTATTATTGAAATAATAGCCCCAAGAAGTTGTAGGTTTATGTGGCAAAAGTAATTACAGAGCTAATTCCACTGTGTAATTGAAAGTGCCTTCACATTGGTAACCTATTGACATGGCAAGAAATGCTATCAGTGAAAACAAAAGCAAGTTTCCTGCTTTCTTTAATTTACTTTGGTCAAAATTCTTCCTCCCTTTGTTAAATCACAGGATTTTGCCCACGATGACCAATATAATAAAAAAGACACACAGCCCGTGCAGTATCTATACTCAGGATCTGGGTAAAATAGGCGCCCAGACTAATGGGGACAAATAAACAGATACTGTTGGTCAGAGAATACCTTAGATCAGTGGTTCCAAAGTGCCTGTGCCTCAGATCACGTGGGCAGCTTTTAAAATTACAGATGTCCATTCTCCAGTGCACTGCCCCCCACCGTCCAGGTAACCTGATTCAATTCATCTGCCGAGGATCATGGCTTCATTTAATTCAATCTGATAAGTTCATTCATTCAACATTCATTCAATAGATATTTACTGAGAGCTTATTATGATTCAAAGTTGTCAGCATATGGCAGTGAATAAAACAAAAACAGTAATCTCAACCTTCATGGAATTTACATCTATCGAGGGAGACACACAACAAACAAGATAAATAAGTAAAATATATAGCATGTTAGGAAGTAATAAGTGCTAAGGAGAAAAATTAAACATAAAAAAACAGGAAGTTTGGGAAAGGGTACAGTTTTAAATAGAGTAGCCAGGAAGGTGATGTTTTAGCAAAGAAGTAAAAGAAGTTAGAAATGAAGGCAAGGAGAAATCTTGGGGAAAGCATTACAAGTAGATGGAACAGCTTGTGCAAAGGTCCTGGGGTAAGAGTGTGGCCAGCCTGTGTTCGAGGAATTGTGAGGAGGCAGTACGAGCTGAACTGAATGAGGGCAGGGGAGAATAATGGGAGATGAAGGCAGAAAAATAAGGAGGGGTCTTGTAGGTCAATGTAAAGACTCAAACGTTTACTCTTGGCTGATGGCATAGGGTCAGGGGCATGCCTTAGGGTTTTCCATAAATTATCTGTTTGTAAAGACTCAAATGTTTACTCTTGAGCAGAGGAATGATCTGATATGTAGCCAGTATCCAGTCAGTATCACTTTGGCTGCTCTGTTGAAAACAGACTGAAAGAGGGTTAAGGAGGAAGCAAGGAGACCCCTGGGAAATTTACTGACATCATCAGGCCATAGTGGCTTAGACCATGGATGGTAGCCATGGAGGTGATGGAACATGAGTAGAATTTGGATATATTTTGGAGGCAGAGCCAATAGGATTTGCTGATCAACTGCATGTAGGGATGTGAGGAAAAGAAAGGAATCAGTCATGTCTTCAAGGTCTTTACTCAGAGCCACTTGCACAGATGGAATTGCCTTTCCCAGTATGGAGGAGACTGGGAAGGGACAAGTCACAGCAGGGAGAAATATCAAGAGCCCAGTTTTGGACATGCTGTCTTTGAGTTGCTTATTAAAATCCAAGTTGAAATGTAGAACAAGGAGTTGGAATAGAATTCAACTGTCAGCGTTGGAAACATAACTTTTGGCTTCATCAACATGTAGACAGCATTTGAAGCCATGAGTCTGGATGACATCTCCAAGGGCCTGAGACAGCTAGAGAGAAGAGGCCAGGGACTAATCCCTGCATTCCTCCACTTGGAAGTTGAGCCTCTGCTATAGCTGTGGTACATTTGGATTTCAGCAAAACATTGATCAGTCTCCCATTCAAAGAAGACTGGTATCAAGCTGACTTCACCAGTGACACAACTGGACTCGAAAGTACAACAAAAAATTATTATCCAGCAACGTGGATGGACCTAGCAATTATCATACTAAGTGTGTCGGACAGAAGTAAGTCAGACAGAGAAAGCCAAATATCATATGATGTCGTTTATATGTGGAATGTAAAAAAAAAAAAAAAAAAAAGAAAGAAAGAAAGAAAAAAAACGGGTACAAATGAACTTATTTACAAAACAGAAACATATTTACAGACTTCGAAAACAAATTTCTGATTACCAAAGGGGAAAGGTGGGGGGGAAAGATAAATAAACAGATACATACTATTATATATAAAATAGATAATCAACAAGGTCCTACTGTACAGCACAAGGAACTAAATTCAATATCTTGTAATAACATAATGGAAAAGAATCTGAAAAAGAATATATATATATATATAAAATCACTTTGCTGTACATCTGAAACACAACATTGTAAATCAACTATACTTCAATTTAAAAAATAAAAATACAGCAAAAAAAAAAAAAAGCAAGTTAAGACACACAGAAAATATTTATTATCACCCCATTCTGTGAAAGGGGATAATTTATGGAAAACCCTAAGGCATGCCCCTGACCCTATGCCATCAGCCTTTTTTTCCTTTTTTTTAATTAATAGATATTGGAGTATAGTTGCTTTACAATGTTGTGTTAGTTTCTGCTGTACAGCAAAGTGAATCAGTTATACATGTACATGTACATATATCCACTCTTTTTTAGATTCCCTTCCCATCTAGGTCACCACAGAGCACTGAGTAGAGTTCCCTGTGCTATACTGTAGGTTCTCATTAGTTATCTATTTTATATATGGTAGTGTATATATGTCAATCCCAATCTCCCAATTCATCCCAGGACCCCCTTCCCCCTTGGTAACCATATCGTGCATGAAACTATGGACGTAGACATCCAATCCCCCTCTACTTAACTGAATACTGATTAAACTCAGGCATCTACCCCTTCTGCCCATAGCATGTGCCTCATGTCAGCTCCAGGGTTGGTCCTGGCTAGCCTATGGGTAATCCCATTCCCCTTGGCTCCAGAATGGAAATGGGACTTTCCATTAGTGAGAAATGAGAGGTTTACCAGGAAGCTCCTAAGAAAAATCTCCTGGCTGTTAAGAGAGAGCCACAGATGGCCTTGTTCCTCCTCCCCTGGATTTCTGAAGGAAACCCCAGGGACTGTGTCCTGTGGCCATCTTGAACAAATTATCTATGAGAAATTAATAATAATTAATTATTAATAATAATTATTAATTATTAATAATAATCCCCATGAGATGCACATCTGAGAAGTCGACACAGAATCATGGCATTTAGAGCCAGAAAATGACCCAGAAAATTTAAGTTAGGGGTTCAGAGTTCAGAGCAAGTTAACATCAGGATCTAGAGCCTGGTCGCCTGACCCTCAGGACAGTTCTCCTCCTCTGCACCCCACGGCCTCCTCAGCTCGGCTACTTTTCAGCCCTTACTCTGCACCCTTTGTCAGGCCCACTGCTCTCCTGAGAACTCCTAATTGGTGTTTCCACCATCTGCTAAGAAACACGGCCTTTAACAAACAGCCAGAAAGCCTTTGACGAAGTGTTACACCAAGTCTTACTTTATCCACCAGCAGAAGAGGTCAAAGGCTCTGGTGGATGCAGAATACAATTCAAACACTTCATGAATTTTCAAGGAAATTAAGAACTGGATTGTGCCCTCAGTCTGTGCATGTTATTGGTGTTTACATCACCAGAAGCTGTTTATCCATACCAATCGGGAGATTCAAACCAACAAATATAACCATGGGAAAAGATCAAAGCACACAGAGGTGGGAAAAGTTGCAAAGCACGCCCTATTCTACCTGAATCGATTGGAAAGTTGCCTGGAGTTAGGAGACGATGAGACAGGTTCTAGGAGGGAACTGTGCCTGCAGGCGGCAGGGTGAGACAGGGAGCGAGGCTGGCTGCAGCAGACACTGCGCATGCCTAACTGTGCGCAGAAGGTGTGGGCGAGCAGAGGGAGCTCGTGGCTACCGTGCGGGAAACTTCCAGCTCCCCAGGTAAGAATAATGAGCCCTCATATGGTGCTCACGGTGTGCCCGACTTCGGACTTAGTAATAATTTACAACATTCAGATGATCTCATCTATTTAAGGTACATTTCTTAAGTGGGTATATACACACACTCTCACACACACACATACATACACATACATATACCTATATATATATATATATTCCTATGTATACCTGTATATATACACACACACATATATACATACACATATATACACCTATATATATACACACTCACACATATATATACACACACATACATATACCTATATATATATTCCTATATATACCTATATATATATACACACACACACTCACACACACATATATATAACACACATACATATACATATATATATATTCCTATATATACCTATATGTGTACACACACATATATATACACACACATACATATACCTATATATATATTCCTATATATACCTATATATATATACACACACATACATATACCTATATATGTATATATAAACACACACACATATACCTATATATGCATATATACACACACACATATACACACACATATATACACCTATATATATACACACTCACACATATATACACACACATACATATACCTATATATAGATATATTCCTATATATACCTATATATATATATACACACACACACACTCACACACACATATCTATAACACACATACATATACCTATATATATATTCCTATATATACCTATATATGTACACACACATATATATATACACACATACATATACCTATATATATATATTCTTATATATACCTATATACACGTACACACACACATACATATACCTATATATATATTCCTATATATACCTATATATATATATACACACACACATACTCACACACACATATCTATAACACACATACATATACCTATATATATATATTCCTATATATACCTATATATGTACACACATATCTATAACACACATACATATACCTATATATATATTTTCCTATATATACCTATATATATGTACACATACATACATATACCTATATATATATTCCTATATATACCTATATATATATACACACACACACACACTCACACAAACACATATATATACACACACATACATATACCTATATATATATATACACACACAAACACACACAGATATATATCCATAAGTATTTATGGTAAATTTTAAATTCTACTGTTATTTCCATTTTAAAGAGATACGGAGAAGTTAAGTAACTTGCCCGAGGACACACAGCTAATGAGTTGCAGAGCTGGCTCTAAAGTCTGTGGCCCTAATCATTACACTGTAAGTCTCCGATACTTCTCATTTTGGCACACAGTGAAGGCCCTTCCTAAAATGGCCCAGATGCCCTGTTTATCCTCACCTCTGGGCTTCTCACTCAGCACAGCACACTGAACTTTGGTCTTTCAAGACTATCTACACCTAATCCTGCTTGTCGTTTTCCCAGGATAAATACCTTCTCCAAGCTAGCCTGGCTAATTCCTACTCATCTTTCAGGACCCATCTCAAAAGTCTCCTATTCGGGAACCCTCCTGCACTGTTGGTGGGAATGTAAATTGGTGCAGCCACTATGGAGAACAGTATGGAGGTTCCTTAAAAAACTAAAAATAGAGCCACCATATGATCCAGCAATCCCACTCCTGGGCATATATCTGGAAAAAAACATAATTCAAAAATATACATGCACCCCTATGTTCATAGCAGCATTATTTACAATAGGCAGGACATGGAAGCAACCTAAATGTCTATCGACAGATGAATGGAAAAAGAAGATGTAGTACATATATACAATGAAATATTATTCAACCTTAAAAAAGAATGAAATAATGCCATTTGCAGCGACATGGATGGACCTAGAGACTGTCATACTGAGTGAAGTAAGTCAGACAGAGAAAGACAAATATCATATGGTATCACTTATACGTGGAATCTAAAAAAATGATACAAATGAACTTATTTACAAAACAGAAATAGAGTCACAGATGTAGAAAACAAACTTATGGTTACCATGGGGGAAAGGGGGGGAGGGATAAATTGGGAGATTGAGAGTGACATATAGATACTACTATGTATAAAATAGATAATCAACAAGGACCTACTGTATAACACAGGGAACTCTACTCAATACTCTGTAATGACCTATATGGGAAAAGAATCTAAAAAAGAGTGGATAGGACTTCCCTGGTGGCGCAGTGGTTGAGAATCTGCCTGCCAATGCAGGGGACGCAGGTTCGAGCCTGGTCTGGGAGGATCCCACATGCCGCAGAGCAACTGGGCCCGTGAGCCACAATTACTGAGCCTGCGCGTCTGGAGCCTGTGCTCCGCAACAAGAGAGGCCGCGATAGTGTAAGGCCCGCGCACCGCGATGAAGAGTGGCCCCCACTTGCCACAACTGGAGAAAGCCCTCGCACAGAAACGAAGACCCAACACAGCCATAAATAAATAAATAAATAAATAAATAAATAAATAAATAAATAAATAAATGAATAAATAAATAAAGACTTTCTATAATTAAAAAAAAAAAAGAGTGGATATATGTATATGTGTAACTGATTCACTTTGCTGTACAGCAGAAACTAACATAACATTGTAAATCAACTATACTCCAATAAAAATTAATTTTTAAAAAAGTCTCCTTTTCTGGGAAGCCTCTCCCAGCCCCACCAGGCTCTCAGGCCTCTGAGCTCCCACATGGGCTCCCACAGTCCGTCCCAGAATCCTGTCCTTCTGGGACAGTCCTTATCTTGCAACACTCATTTCTCTCTCGGGAAGTCTGTCCTTCCCAATTGACTCTGAGTTTTTTGATGAAGAAACAATATCCCACACGTCTCTGCATTCCCAACAACTAACCGAGCACCCAAAATAGAGTAGGTGCCTGATAACGGTTTGATGAATGAAAGAATGAATGAATGATGCAAATATCACTAATAGTTGTATGGAATTCTTCACCAAACGACTAGAATACCAGGTTTTATGCTCTAGGGCAAGCATATTTTATACTAGGTTCTAGTCTGTATGAGGGAAGCAATTTCAAATATATTTTTGTTGCCCAGCCAGCTCATTTGGTAGCACATGAGACTCTGAATCTTAAACATATTTTAGAAGTTGATAGAATGTAAATTAAAACCCTTAAAGTACTACATATAGAAATGAATACATTGGACAGACTACAGGTTAAAAACAAACAAACAAACAAAAAAACAAAAAACCACCATGCAACTGATCTATGCATGGGCAGAGAGTCCAGAATCTCGACATACCAGATGACGCACTACGGGCATGGGTGCAACCTCTGAATGTCCTTCCACACCTGTGGCTGTAGCTGATGCCTGAGCAAAGCTCAGCAGCTTCCCCTGACCTGAGCTTCTCTCCCTAAGTGCTACGTGTGCAGCAGAACACCTGCCCATGAACATCCAAAACAGGTGGGAAACTATTGGTCAGGGCAGACAAAGCTTAAAGGCTATGCTCCCTGGGGCGGTGATAATGAGGACCCTTCTCTTCAATTATTTTGGTGGCTGTTATTGTCCCACACCTGACTGATGACGAAAAATCAACTCAGTGTCCTAAAGAAGATAAAAAGAACTTTTACAATTTTTTTCCTGCTGTAAGTTACTCTGGTCTAGATGACTTCTGAAATTCCATTTGAATTTGAAGGCATTTGATTCTTAAATTTATTTTTTTAGTCTTTTTATTTTTATTTTATATTGGAGTATAGTTGATTTACAATGTTGTGTTAGTTTCAGGTGTACAGCAAAGTGATTCAGTTATACATATACATATATCTATTCTTTTTCAGATTCTTTTTCCATATCGGTTATTACTGAGTATTGAATAGAGTTCCCTGTACTATACAGTTGGTACTTGTTGATTATCTATTTTATATATATAGTGTGTATATGTTAATCCCAACCTCCTAATTAGGGATAAATTAGGAGTTTGGGACCCTTACATTTAAATAATCTTATGGTGTTTTGTTTTAGTCTTCAAATTTAACTGTAGAGGACACATCACGGTTATAAATCGCTTTGGCATATCTAATGGAGCAAGAATCCCCTGAGTTCTGCAGCCTAAAAAGTTATCAGATGCCACGTGCGAACGTTAGTGAAAAAGTGACTTCGTTTGCAAAGTAGCAAGGGGTGAGTCACTTAACCCATTACTTCTTGCTTTCTCAAGAATGCATCAAAAAGTAAAATATACCTTAAAATTCTCCTAGAAAGTGTTATCTATGCAACTGCTCTGTCCTGCTTAGACATCTGGCAGTTTCAACAAAAGATTCCTGGTGGCCAGGCTGTTTAAGCAGGTGGCTGCTACAGCCTGAGGTTAACTGCACGGAATAACTGATAGCAAGTAAACTCCCTAACTCCCTAATATTTGTCCTCATCATTTAATGCCTTTTTTCCTTTTAAGGTTATTCAATCTGAAGTCATCATGTTTATTTAAACTAATATTTTTTCTTTTATCTTAGCATTTTACACACAATGATATATTTTAAGTCTGATGGATGTAAGGCATCCGATCAGAAATAGACACCAATAAAATACTCAAGAACTTCCAACATAAGCAAAATGTAATACACCATCCAGGAGTTACAAGTCACTCAGAGAAGCCCAATTTTGAGAACTGCTATTGGCTGAAATTTTACATTTTATGCTAGGAAGTTTTCAAATGGAAACATTTTTCTTCTATGTGTGCCACGAAGCAGCTGTTCATGTGATGAAAAGGCTATTTAGAAAAGCGATGTGAAGCTTTAATTAAAGCCCGTCTGCTGTTTCCCTGTTTCTGACTATTAAACACAGTTTGTGTTATTAACATAATACTTGGAAATGTAATTGCCTTCAGGTTTTGTTTGTAGGGATGCAAGCCTGCTGCTTCTCTACATTTTCATTTTTATCCTTTTCCAATCAGTCTCAACATAGATTAAAAAGGAAAAATGTTCAAATTCACAAATCAATAAGGAAATCAATGGTTATCGAATAAAAGATGTTCTGATGCTCAAACAAATGATTAATGAGTTCAGGGAAAAAGTAAATTGGAGGCTCACCTTGTCCCATAATTAAACTACATTTGGCTATATGGATGGATGGATGTGGATCACACCCATGTTTCCCAAAGTGTGCTCCGAGGAATTCTTATCTTAATAAGTGCTCAGGAAAACAAAAAGGATCTGTCGATTAAACAAGTCTAGTTATATCCTTTCTCTGCTTGCCCTCTATAAAGGAAACAATGTACGTTAGCATGTTAAATGTTCTGGGAAGCCCTGAAATTTTTTTTTAATCAACATAATGTATAACCTTGTGTTTCCAAACTTTTGACCATGGAAACTTGTGCCTCTCACCTATTATAACTCCACAGAACCAATGTCACCAAAGACACAACTGGAGAAAGGCTAAATCGAAGTGTTAAATGAAAAAAAAAATTATAAGACCTAGAAAAATGTAGTTATTGAATACTTTTATGTAAGATTTCTCATAGATAAAACAAAAAAACCACAAAGAAAGAGACCACTTATATTTGACTACATTAAAAATTAACATTTCCATACATCAAAAGATTTTTATAAACAAAAGCAAATGATTAACTAGACATGAGTATTGGTAAGATTTTATAGTCCATATCCTTAATATAGAAAGAGCATTAGAAATCATTATGGTACATAGACTAGAAAAATGAAAAAAGAGAGTCAGCCAAAATTCACAGAACAAGAAATATAAATGATCCAAAAAATGAAAGAAGGGGCTTCCCTGGTGGCTCAGTGGTTAAGAATCTGCCTGTCAATGCAGGAGACACAGGTTCAAGCCCTGGTCTGGGAAGATCCCACATGCCGTGGAGCAACTAAGCCCGTGTGCCACAGCTACTGAGCCTGCGTTCTAGAGCCCACGAGGCACAACTACTGAGCCCGCGAGCCACAACTACTGAAGCCCATGCACCTAGAGCCCGTGCTCTGCAACGAGAAGCCACCGCAATAAGAAGCCCGCTCACCGCAACGAAGAGTAGCCCCCCCTCACCGCAACTAGAGAAAGCCCACACGCAACAATGAAGACCTAATGAAGCCAAAAATAAATAAAATAAATAAATTTATTTAAAAAAATGAAAGAAAGCTAAATCTTACTAATATTCAACAAGTGCGACCTAAACAATAAAATACCATTTTTAAAATCAAATTTGGCAACAACTTTTTAAAATATCATGCTTTGTATTGAAGTGCAGAGACTGGTGTGCCTTCTTGCCCTGTCCTCATACAGTGGAAAGTGAACAACTTTTCTGAAAGGTCATGTCATAGCTTTTATACAACAGTTCCATTTCTAGGATTATATTTAGATAGATATATGTACACTGTTTATCATATTATTTATTAAAATGGAAATGTGTACAAATCTTAATGTCTGACAAGAGGAGAATTATTAAATAAAATAGTATAAGTAATATAATGGAAAATATTCCATGCTGCCCCCAAAAAGTCCATATAATAATATGAAAATACTTAACAATATAATATTCAATGGAAAAAGCAGAGTTATACTTATTATATCTTAACTGTATTTCAATAACTATATATACACATGAATGTAAAAAAGACTGAAAGCAAATATATACGAATAACAATTCTCTCTGGATGGCATGTCAGGCAACTTTTCTAAATTCTCTCCGACAAAAACAAAGATTAGTTCTGCCAAATAGAGAGCTGATGCAACCTTTATTAATTATCCTAAAATTATTTCTAATTAGCACATTGTTTAATAACAAACAGGTGGTTTGTTGTTGTTTAACTTATTAATTCTATATATATCCTTAACTATCCTGAAATTAAATATGAAAATCTTTTTTAATGTTTTGGGCAAAGATAAACTATACGCTAGCCCATATACATTTGAGCACAAAGATAGAATAATACTAGTTAACTATTAGATACTATAGTGGCTCTTTGCTGAGAAAAAAAAATTGAAACAGAAAGACAATTCAATTCATAATTAATGCACCTTGTTTCAAAGGACTTAGAGTATTTTGAAACTTTTTTAGGCTTTGCTCTTCTCAGACATACAACGAAAAGATAACTTTTACTTCATAGAATAATTTCAAAGAACTGGAAAAAAAAAATGACAGTTTTTTGGGAACTTGAATTTCTAAGAAGAAATGTAGCTGTCTGCTTCCGAATCACTCCAGGCCTCTACGTGCATTATTTCACTAACACTTCCCCATTGCTCTTATTTAGCAGCTCACTGCTGAGTGTCAATGATTACATTCACTGCTATTAGAAAGACAGATATTGATCCACTAGAAATATGTACTAAGATTAGGGCACATCTGGAAGCAACCTAAGTGTCCATCAACAGATGAGTGGCTAAAGAAGATATGGTACATATATACAATGGAATAATACTCAGCCATGAAAAAGAATGAAATTTTGCCATTTGCAACAACTTGGAGGGTATTATCCTAAGTGAAATAACTCAGACCAAGAAAGACAAATACTGTATGTATCACTTATATGTGGAATCTAAAAAAAAAAAAAACTAGTGAATATAACAAAACAGAAACAGACTCACAGAGAACAAACTAGCTTTAGGTTACCAGTGGGGAGAGGGAGAAAGGGGAGGGGCAAGATGGGGGTAGGGAATTAAGAGATACAAACTATTATGTATAAAATAAATAAGCTACAAAGGTATACTGTACAACTCAGGGGTTACAGACAACGATTTATAATAACTGTAAGTGGAATATAACCTTTAAAAATTGTGAATCACTATGTTGTACACCTGAAACTTATATAATATTGTACATCAACTATACCTCAATTTTTAAAAAAAAACTCAGAGGGATGAGGTTGGGAGAGCTTCCAGGTTGGTGAACACATACAGATGCAGGGAAAGTGGTTTGCTCAGAGAGGGTATGGAAGCTCCCCAACCTTTCCCCATGCCCGGCCCTATGCATCTCTTCCATCTGGCTGTTCCTGAGTTATATCCTTTTATAATAAACTGGTAATCTAGTTTAAAAAAAAAAAGATTAGGGCTCATCCTCATTTTCAGGTACGAAATTCATATTCATACTTTATCTTTCCTGGAATAACTTTTCTAAAAGACAGAAACAATCATTCTTTCAGGGCCTTTAAAGTAACACATAATGTAATCTCAATGTTGACTGGCTATTTGCCACACTTGTCATTAACCTTAAAATCAGTTCATGATTGTGTTTACATAGAATTCTTATTATAACCAAGTCATTTTTTAAAGTGATGTGTTTTCCAATCTCATTCTAAGACTATAACAATTTCCTCCCATTTTAAATTTAGATCTTGTCAACAGATAAAATAAAGGATGGTTATCTACATTACAAAAGGATCCTTCTATTTACCAAAGGATTCGTTGAAAGAAGATTCCTATAAAGGGTGAGCTCTTCTATTACATTGAAAATGCTTCAGTTTAGAACAATTTGATCTGCCTGTAGCTTCCCAATACTGAAGGTGGAGCATCAGTATACTTTGCATGTCTTGTTACAACAGAACTTTCCAGAGCAAAGAGGCATTCAGATATGACTCAATAAATCAAAGAGAAATAAAGCCCAGCCAAGGAGAAATATGGAGAAGAATAAGCAAGAAGGACAGAATAAGTTAAGAAGCATGAAGATGAAGGCTCTGAAAAATGTTCTCAAATATCCGGTTGAACAGTGAAACATTAGAACTACTCCGTGGCTTGTTCACGTTACATGTGTGTGCAATAAATCTCCCCCAGAAAGGTTTTTGAGGTAAGAGGCTCAGACTAGTTGTCCGTCCCTCCCTAGCAATGAGCCCCAAACACAGTAGACTTCAATAAATATTTGTTGAATGAAGGAATTAATAAATGACACCAAACAACTCATTTAACTAACTTCCACTGAATTGAACCCACGTTTTGGTACCCCAGGAATATGGTGATGGGTTAGGGATGCCACAAGGATTAAAATCTGTCTTTGCTCACCCTCTAATACAAACAAAACACCAAACCACAACTATTGGCAAAGTGATTATTCATTATTCTCCTGACAATGCAATGAAACAGTTACCTAAGTTCAATAGGAGTTAGGGCTAATCTAGTTAGCACCCTTGACTCCCAATACATCTTAACAGATTCCATCCAAATCCTTTGATCAGAAGCCAGGTTTGTAGTCACATCCCCCTTGCCCCACTACCCATCCCACGACCAGACCAGGACCAAAATCCCCTTCTCGAAGGGGAGGGTCCCGCCTCCTGACCTGACCTGACCTGCCATCTCTAGCCTGAGCAGTGTGGCCCACGGCTCTCCCTTCCATCATTTACCTGCATGACTTTCGGAGATGTAAAAACACCGAGAATAGCAATAGGTGGGAACTTCCAACTCGATAATCTTCTGTGTAAACTGGCAGAAGCTGCAGTTAAAGCAGAGAACCTGGAAAGGGATCAACGGAAATTTATGTCCTCACATCCAAAAGTCGTTGTCCTACCCTAAGCCTGGAAGCTGATTACAACAGGTATTGTGGCATCCACACCTTCTGATTCCACAGCCAAATCACTGTTATTGTTGGTAATGGAGAGCAGGGAGCCAGTGGATAATAAAAATTCACAGATAATCCCAAACCCAGTTTTACAGTCGCTATTACCTCATTACCTCTGAACCCTCCGTCAGAGCAGCCCAGCAAAAAGCCAAATGGCAGAGCCACCTCACATCAATGTTAGCTTACTTTTACGCTTCCAGCCGAGCCACCAGCCTTCTATTTTCTCCTGCCATTCACCCACCACTACATCAGTTTTCCAGCGTAGGCACTTATTAGGCAAATCAGTGGGATTCTTGAGTAGGAACGAAAGAGATGGCCCCGTAAAACTCTTCTCCTCAGAATGGAAGATCACCTCTGTCTTTTAGCCCAACCTTTATAGCATTGCGTTTCCTGAGTCGATTGGGGTCTCTTCACAGGGTTTTCCTGCTGTGCTTCACTACTAGTTGTACAAACTGTTAACCAGCTGAGAAGGTAGGAAGACACTTGTGGTTGACAGCCTCCAAGATGGCTCCCGACAATTCCACTAATACACCCCCTATAACGAGCAGGCAACAATGACAAAACTTGAAAGGAATATTGAGCAATCTGTGCTTTTAATGGTTGCAAATGGGCCATTTCTTTAAGAGAAAATTTGCTATGGCCAGCTTTTGTTTTGGTTTTGCTTCCGGAGGATAATTATCACAAACAATATGTCCCACTTATTATCTCCAAAGTTATTATTTGCCCCAACCATTTGGTCTGGTAACACGGAATCACTCACAGTGTTGTCACCAGTCATCTCCAGTATGGAGATCATGAATTATTCCCTTGGCCCTATTCTCCATGTCAGTCATCAGATTTCTTTATTCTTTTGTGTTGTGTCTCATCCTTCATCTCTACAGTCATAGCAGCCAGTTCAGTCTGAGCCCTGATTACCTCTCTCTGCTGATTTCCACAGCTTTCTAACTAATTCTCATCTGTCTTGCTCCCTCTTCATTTCCATATCAAGTCATATCGTCCCTTTGTTTAAAGATTGCAATGCTGAGAATATGGAAATAGTTTTGTAAATTTGGAAAAAAATGTTTCTGTCATAATGTTCATTGAAAAGGCTTGAGTAAGTGCTGAAGACTCTATCTTCAAAATCCACCTTGAATCTGAGTTCTTCTCCTCACCTCCACTTTGCTGTACTCTAGACCAAGCCACCATGACAATGTCAAAATTTTTCATATTATTCTCTGTACACATGCTACAAAGATCACACATGAATTTTCTAATCAGAACAAATACTAGGCATTATTTTTAAACCACTGCACACTGAGTAAACACCAGTGACCTTCATCTGACATTTAAACTCCTCTAAAATCCAGACTTAACTCCCATTTTTTCCCTCAATGTACATTTCAGGCCTCTTCAGCATCACTTCAGAGTTGGCTGCCCCTGGAAACGATAGTAGCCCAGCATCACAGAAACTGACTGCCTACGCTGAGATGTCCCAGGAAGAAAATATCCCAAAGAAACCTGCCTGACTACTCTAAAACTGGGTGTCCTTGAGCCATGCCATAGATATGGAAATCCTGGAAGACCACAACACTGATGACTGTCAGCAATGGGTAAGAACTAAAAGAAAGACCAGCCAATGGTTGGTGCATACAGTGGGCACACACAGCAGAACCAGCAATGTTCTGCAAGAGCCTCTGAGCTGACCCCAGTGCAGATGTCCAAGGGGGAGAGAGCCATGTCAGATCTCATGGCAGCATAACTACCCCCCACTGTCCCACCACAGGCCCAGCCTGTAAACACACAGACACCTCACACCTGGACCAGACCATCACTCCTGGAGCTGTATGATACCAACCCAATTACCAACATAGAGTAGACCAAATGAACATCTACCGACCACTCTAGGCCTTCACAGGTTACCCCCACCTGGTCCCATGTCATTGCTGAGCCTCAGAGGTCCCAGCTGCCCCAAGAGTCAAGTTAACCAGCCCTCAGACCAGCCATAGGGTTGATTCAACCAGAAGCACCAGAGAGATTGACAGGGAAGGAGAAAAATTCAGCTCAAAGAAATTAATTAAAAGTTTAAGAAATTGGAGAGTGAGTGGATTCTGGGCATAGGTAGAGATTAGGATAAAAGCAAGAAAAACAATAGCAACAAAGAGAATGAAAGGAGGAAAACACGTCAGCTGCAAAATGCTGATCTGTAATAAGAACGATGTGAAGAAAGGGACATTAAGAACACTTCATGGCCATTGCCGGCCAGCTTGCTGACTTGGAGGTTAGTCACTCATGCTTTCATAGAGGAGAGGGAAGATCAAACCAAGGGTCCCTTTCCTTGTCTGGCAGTGAAAGCAAGACTACAACAGCCATAAGAAACAAAGAATATCCCCTGAGATTTCTGTCCAGGGATCGTGGGCTAAAACAGCAAGCGTACTGGCACTGTTGGACTCCAATGGGAGTCCCTGGCCAAAACACTCATGCTTCTGAATCTTTAAAGACACAGTTTCAACTTAAAATTTGGTAATAAGTATAGTAAGTGAGCTTCAGCATCGTTTCCCCAATGATAACAATGTAGTAATAAGTATTATTTCTTAAATGGATTGTGTTTTTTATGTAGGGGAACCTTTTCCTTAACAAAGAGCCAAAACCATAGAAGTAAACTTACTTCCCGTAGAGGGGAAGAGGTGTTCAGAAGTAGAACACGGTGTTGCAGTGAAGCCCTGGGTTCTGGAGGCTGACTGCAGGGTTAAATCCCAGCTGCACCACTTACTTGCGATGTGGCTTTGTACAAGCCATTCAGCCTCTACGGGACCAAGTTCCTTCTGTGTACAATTATCACCATAATGATTATAATTATGGTGTAAGATTTATAAAATTCTCATGTAAAATAAGAAAGAAAAATAAACTCATAAGCTAATCCATACAATACACATAGTTCAGCGCCCTGGCACATCATAAGCACGCAATAAATATTGGCTCTTACCATCATTTTTTGTCTAATTAACCAAGCACATGAGGAACATAGAAGGTCAAGGTCAAAGGGGTTGAAGGGATCGTCTCTCTAGTCCAATACCTGCTTCCTCCATCATTGACTCCCCTAATTTTACAAAGGAAGAAAATGAATAGGTTCATTCAAAGCCCATTTTTTTTCTCAAAAAAAGACCGTTTATCCTTTGCTTTCTCTTTGTAAAGCAAAGGAACTGGTTACCTCCTCATCAGACTTCCCTGCAATGCTGGCTCGTACTTTTTGGTGCCACCAAGTGGCCTAGTTTAACGGTGCAGTGATGCTTCCCAGTCACCCCAATTTAGTAGAAGGTGAGATCTGGTTCAGCTAGCCTTCAACAGCTCTTCAATGCTTATCAAATTAACAAGTAGTACTCTGGGTGGAGCAAGGAAGCAAAAGTTACCAGTGACTCCATGGAACACTGGAAAAAAAGAAAACCACTAGTGAAGAAGAGGAGAGGAGCCAGGGTTGGTGTTGGTGAGCTTCAGCCATTCCTTTGCTGCCTGCAAAGCACTTTGTTATTTCTAAGTTTTAAGAAATGCATACCTGACCTTCTGGGCAGGCAGGAACAATTTTTATGATAGAGGAGAACATAATACACATTTTTGCGTGAATGCTGAATGGTCAAGTTGCTTATAACAGTACTTGGCTGGAAATTAAGACAAAAGCTAAATACAGCTCTCAAAGAAGAACTTCTTCTTAAAAAAGTATAAATATGAAATTTTAGCCCCCAAATTTTGATTTTATTACTAACATTTTTAGGAGTCAAATTTTTCAAAGGCAGGAACACAATTTTACTATATTGTCGTTTGTTGGCTATCTGTGCTACAGGTGCAATGCTGTAGTGAACAGTCACCTTAATTGTTTAACACTTTAACCTATCTAATAATATTTTTAACCTTGTAATGCATAGCAGAATGTAATTCAGGAACACTATTTTCAGAAATATATTCTTTATAAGGGATTTTTACCTTTGGATTCATAGACCTGGAAAACCTAAAAAACAAAAAAAAAAATCCTTCCGTTTCAATTAGTAAAAATGATTGGCAGTCTAAACTCCAGAGCAATCAATTCACCAACTTTTTATTTATGTTTCTAGACTCTGTAGAATGAAAATTGTAAGAAATTGTCTTCTTAAAGCGTTGTTTGGTAAGGTCTGTGTTTTAAGGTTTGATTCATGAGCATATTATATGCTTGAGGTGCTCAGTCTTTCCTAATACTTTGTCCTTTTTGTTACACTCTTTAAATTCTTTATTCTGTCTGGATTGAGGATGAGTCATCCTAGATGTTGCTGTACATGATTTTGGAGTGTTTGTTCCTCCTTGTAAAATTCTGTGGTGACAGTATTGACATTCTGCTTTGTAAAATTCTTCCTCTCAAAATGAAAAACATCCAAAGAGGACTGTTTATCTTAAAAGACTTAAGCCATCATATATGACAAACCCACAGCCAACATTGTTCTCAATGCTGAAAAACTGAAACCATTTCCTCTAAGATGAGGAAAAAGACAAGGTTGTCCACTCTCACCACTATTATTCAACATAGTTTTGGAAGTTTTAGCCATGGCAATCAGAGAAGATAAAGAAATAAAAGGAATCCAAATCGGAAAAGAAGAAGTAAAACTGTAACTGTTTGCAGATGACATGATACTATACATAGATAATCCTAAAGAGGCTACCAGAAAACTACTAGAGCTAATCAATGAATTTGGTAGAGTAGCAGGATACAAAATTAATGCACAGAAATCTCTTGCATTCCTATACACTAATGATGAAATATCTGAAAGAGAAATTAAGAAAACACTCCCATTTACCATTGCAACAAAAAGATAAAATACCTAGGAATAAACCTACCTAGGGAGACAAAAGACCTGTATGCAGAAAACTATAAGACACTGATAAAAGAATTAAAGATGATACAAACAGATGGAGAGATATACCATGTTCTTGGATTGGAAGAATCAACATTGTGAAAATGACTCTACTACCCAAAGCAATCTACAGATTCAATCCAATCCCTATCAAACTACCACTGGCATTTTTCACAGAACTAGAACAGAAAATTTCACAATTTGTATGGAAACACAAAAGACCCTGAATAGCCAAAGCAATCTTGAGAAAGAAAAATGGAGCTGGAGGAATCAGGCTCCCAGTCTTCAGACTATACTACAAAGCTACAGTAATCAAGACAGTATGGTACTGGCACAAAAACAGAAATATAGGTCAATGGAACAGGATAGAAAGCCCAGAGATAAACCCACACACCTATGGTCACCTTATCTTTGATAAAGGAGGCAAGAATATACAATGGAGAAAAGACAGTCTCTTCAATAAGTGGTGCTGGGAAAACTGGACAGCTACAAGTAAAACAATGAAATTGGATCACTCCCTAACACCATATACAAAAATAAACTCAAAATGGATTAAAGACCTAAATGTAAGGCCAGACAATGTAAAACTCTTAGAGGAAAACATAGGCAGAACACTCTATGATATAAAAAACAACAAGATCCTTTTTGACCCACCTCCTAGAGAAATGGAAATAAAAAAAATAATAAACAAATGGGACCAAATAAAACTTAAAAGCTTTTCATAGCAAAGGAAACCATAAACAAGACCAAAAGACAACCCTGAGAATGGGAGAAAATATTTGCAAATGAAGCAACTGACAAAGGATTAATCTCCAAAATTTACAAGCATCTCATGCAGCTCAATATCAAAAAAACAAACAACCCAATCCAAAAATGGGCAGAAGACCTAAATAGACATTCCTCCAAAGAAGACACATAGATTGCCAATAAACACATGAAAGGATGCTCAACATCACTAATCATTAGAGAAATGCAAATCAAAACTACAATGAGGTATCACCTCACACCAGTCAGAATGGCCATCATCAAAAAATCTACAAACAATAAATGCTGGAGAGGGTGTGGAGAAAAGGGAATCCTCTTGCACTGTTGGTGGGAATATAAATTTATACAGGCATTAGGGAGAACAGTATGGAGGTTCCTCAAAAAACTAAAAATAGAAGTACCATATAACCCAGCAATCCCACTACTGGGCATATACCCTGAGAAAACCATAATTCAAAAAGAGACTTGTACCACAATGTTCATTGCAGCACTATTTACAATTGCCAGGACATGGAAGCAACCTAAGTGTCCATCGACAGATGAATGGATAAAGAAGATGTGGCACATATATACAATGGAATATTACTCAGGCATAAAAAGAAACAAAACTGAACTATTTGTAGTGAGGTGGATGGACCTAGAGACTGTCATACAGAGTGAAATAAGTCAGAAAGAGAAAAACAAATATGTATGCTAACACATATATATGGAATCTAAAAAAAAAAAAAAAGGTTCTGAAGAAACTAGGGGCAGGACAGGAATAAAGACATAGACATAGAGAATGGATTTGAGGACACAGGGAGGGGGAAGGGTAAGCTGGGATGAAGTGAGAGAGTGGAATTAACATATATACACTATCAAATGTAAAACAGATAACTAGTGGGAAGCAGCCGCATAGCACAAGGAGATCAGCTCGGTGCTTTGTGACCACCTAGAGGGGTGGGATAGGGAGGGTGGGAGGGAGACGCAAGAAGGAAGGGATATGGGGATATATGTATACATATAGCTGATTCACTTTGTTATACAGCAGAAACTAACACAACATTGTAAAGCAGTTATACTCCAATAAAGATGTTAAAAAAGAACAAACAAAAAAACCCCAAATAACTATGGATAACAGCTCTATTGAATTAAAAACTGAAATAATTACATACTATAGTAAATTTTAAAGCCATGGATTTTTCAACATAGTAAAATGAAACACTACCATGGAAGAAAGATGTCCACTAAAAGATCAAAAAGACTTGATTTTTGAGTATAATATACATTTTCTGAGCATTTTGTGTTGTTAAATATCTCTTTGCAGCCTGTATGGAAAAATGGAAATATCCTCTGGAACTGTTGAATAAACCCTTTAAGCCAATTTTTTTAAAAATGTCTATAAATGACCCGGATTAGGCCTCCAAGTTTGAAAAATACTTAATCTCTTTCAGCAATGAAATGTCAAGATCACAAGAAGAAATCCTGAAAGTTCTTTTAAGTGCTGAGGGCTGATTTATTTTTAGGTAGGAGATGAGTTAAACTTCTGGTAATCTCAGTCCATCAGAGGCACCCCTACGAAAAAATGTGGTGAGCACAAGGCAAGGCATCCCAGAGGGGGAACCTTAATGGTAGTAAGTTCTGAGGTGTCATTACCACTCTCTGTGCAGAGCCAAAGTTATCACTGTTCCAGACAAAATGAGAAAAATAAGGGCAATTCTCAGCACAAAAAAAGGCACCAATAACTATCTGCAGATGGATGGAATGAATTAATTAATTAATGAGTGAAAGACAGTAAATGCTTTTCAAAAGTGGAGAGATATACAAACAGCTCATGCAGCTCTATATCAAAAAAGCAAACAACCCAATCCAAAAATGGGCAGAAAACCTAAACAGACATTTCTCCAAAGAAGACATACAGATGGCCAAAAAGCACATGAAAAGATACTCAACATCACTAAGTAGTAGAGAAATACAAATCAAAACTACAATGAGGTACCACACCTGTCAGAATGGCCATCATCAAAAAGTCTACAAACAATAAATGCTGGAGAGGGTGTGGAGAAAATGGAACCCTCCTACGCTGTTGGTGGGAATGTAAATTGATACAGCCACTATGGAGAACAGTATGGAGGTTCCTTAAGCCAAAACTAGAACTACCATATGGTTCTGTAATCCCACTCCTGGGCATATACCTGGAGAAAACCATAGTTGGAAAAGATACATGCACCTCCAACGTTCATTGCAGCACTATTTACAGTAGCCAAGACATGGAAGCAACCTAAATCTCCATTGACGGAGGAGTGGATAAAGAATTGGTACATATATACAATGGAATATTACACAGCCATAAAAAGGAATGGAATAATGTTATTTGCAGCACCATTCATGGACCTAGAGATTATCATACTAAGTGAAGTCAGAAAGACAAAGATAAATATCATATGATATCACTCACATGTAGCATCTAATTTTAAAAAATGATACAAATGAATTTATTTACAAAACAGAAACAGACTTACAGATATTGAAAACAAACTTATGATTACCAATGGGAAAACGTGGGCAGGGAGAGGGATAGATCAGGAGTTTGGGATTAAGATACATACACTACCATATATGAGATAGATAACCAACAAGGACCTACTATATAGTACAGGGAACTCTACTCAATATTCTGTGATAACCTATATAAGAAAATAATCTGAAAAAGAATTAATATATGTATATGTATAACTGAATCAGTTTGCTGTATACCTGAAACTAACACAACATTGTAAATTAACTATACTCCATAAAATTATAAAAAAACAAAAACAAAAAATCAAAAGTCAAGAGATAAATTTATTACATGTAGAAAATTATCCTTAAAAATAAGAGCTGAACTTCCAAAAAAAAAAAAAAAAAAAGACTCAAGGCCTCAAAAGAATTAAATGACTAAAAAAAAAAGACTCAAGGCCTCAAAAGAATTAAATGACTAAAAATTCCATAAATTATTTAAAGATTATACTTTTAAAATAAGAATTGCAGCATACCAAATAAACCATTGAAGAGTAGAATTATAATATAATCTAATTTCTTTATTCAATCTTCTGTTATTATTGAAAAGTTTATAGATGGTTTTTGATTCAAAAATTAAATGATAATCTTTGTAAAGCTATCTAGCTAATGAATCTAGCTAATTCACATTAACTATCAATCTAGTTTCTAATTTATTTAACCATTTTAAAGTCTTTAATAACTGTTTTTGTTACATAAAGCTAACAACTCCAGTAATCACCGTTAATTTAAAGCATTTCAGTCTTGTAATAAAAAATATTTCAATCAACTGATATAATTTAAACATATGGCTGATAAGGAAATTTTCACTTCAGGTTACATTGGGAATGCTTACTTTGTGTGAATGTGAATATTCAGATATTGACAATGAACCCAAATGACAAGATTTGTTTACACTACTGATGTTGATATATTGCTTAGATACAATGAAAACTATGTAATGACAATTTGCTGATCAAGAGTTCAAGGATGCTACAAATGACAGTGAAAGGAGCATTTAGCTACTTGGCCTTCCAGAGGTCAAAGCTAAAGCAAAGTTGAATTGCAAATTTGCGCCAAATCCAAGACCAGAACTCAACTTTGCTGCAACCCTTATTTTTTCTAGTCTTGGAGTGTGCTACAAGGGAAAGTGCCAGCAATGGAGTCATCTAGACTGATTCCAGTCTTTGTCTCCAACTCTCTCTACCCGGTTGACCTTGGACTAGTTACACAAGCTCTCAGGCCTCAGTTTCCTCAGGAATAAAACTGGAACAATAAAAGGGGAAGGTTGAATGAGGCTCTACAGATGAAGCACTTAGCATGGGGCCTGTCCTGTAACATGCATGAATCCTAATTACTATAAGTTTTGTAGTTAGCATGATCATCATCATTAGTATTAGGATCGTATATCTACTTTGAGAGCTGTGAAAATTAGAGATTAGCTACAAATAGCACTTGAAACATTTTATGGTCATTTTATAAATGGTATTTGATATTACTGAGACACCCACTGAACTTTGAAAAATGCTGTAAATTAAAACTTAACTGTGAATTCAGAGTAAATGCAACTAACAGGTGTATACTCAGCTGAAATGAAGTCATGTCTTTTTAATGACCCAGTGTCCTCATCTCCTTTCTCTGTATAGAGAATTCTGCACCTTAGAAGTCCCAGGTAAGGCAGATCCTGTCTCTTTCTGCAGAAGCTGAAAACACTAGAAAGCTGCTTTCACAGCATTCCTGGAAGCGAAGCCCAATACACTTAGCCAACCAGATGCATCTGGAGATAGTGATGTAATGAAACAGGAACAGGAAATCTAGCGGAGGAACATGGAAGAAGCATCAGCATCTACTTTCCAGGTGCAGCAGTGGTGCTGCTACAAGCTGTGGTGACCACAGTCCAGTAGCAGTGGCTGGTCCTTGCCAGCGTGAGGCTGTGATAAGAATTTGCTGTGGCTCTGATGTGCAGCCTCCTTGATCATGACTGTTTTCCAAACCTAGTGCTCCAGTCTTCTCACCAATTTTGTGAGGTACCCAGTATCCTTTCAGTAAATTGCTATTCTGCTTAAAATAAACAGAGTCCGTTTCTGTTGACTGCAACTAAGACTGGTACAGAAATTGGTGATAGGCAGTGGGGTTCTGGAGGCAGTAGACCCCTAAATGTGGCTAGCATCTCCTTCACCATCCTCTACTGGTATGGGGAGGGATGGGGGTGCAGTCATGTGAAGAAGGGTGTTGTTAGGTGTTATGCAGCCTGAGGAGTGTGAAGGTCATTGTCATTTGCCTGCTCGGCACCTAATCCCTCCATGACATTTCCTAATAGAGGTCTAATTTAGTCCAGATTTTTAGTCCAGCCAAAGCACGTTTGAACCAGTCTTAGCCAACCCATATCAAGCTTGCCAATGGATGGTTCATGAGCCCAGAGCATAGCATTCCCCCGGCAAGAGTTGTTATTGGTTCAGAGATGTACACATGTCCTAAGTAGACCCAGTCAACTGAAGGGAAAGTCTGCATAACCCAAGGTGTGGGAGAGGTTCTTTCTCCCTCTTACCCACCCACATACCTGTCCTTCAGTCCACCATATTCCTTCACTTAGGAACTATATCTTGTAACCTTGAAAGAAGCCCACTTATAAACACATGGAGAAAGGCAGAGTGGAGAAAAGAGCAGAGGAGTTGATCCAGAGCCATGATCATACTGTACCTGAGGCCTATATTGTCTCTGGACTTCCTGTTACTTGAGATAATAAATTTCCTTATTGTCTAAGACAGTTCAAATCGGGGTTCCTGTTAGTTTCAACCGAAAGTGTTCTGATGCACCAATCACGTAGAAAGTTAAAGATTTCAGCCGGAACTTCTTTGCCTCAAAGTCTGGAAAAGGGAGGGTTAAATCAGTGCAAAGGGCACCCAGCTGTTAAACAAGAGTTGTTATCCAGAGGACAGCTGAAGCAAGCCCTTGGTTAGTTCACTGACAAACAAGTTTTAGGGCCATAATTTCATATTTCTTCTGTAGTAACTTTATATGTGAAAAAGGTATTGCTCCTCCATGCACAGTAGTGCTGTAAAGCTGACTCTTTAAATGAATGTGTATATGTTAAAAAAGAATCAATTTTTTATAAAATATGTTATTTAAATAATAATACAAGTTGTATAAGTTTCCTAGGGATGCTATAACAAAGTACCACAAATTGGGTGGCTTAAAACAACAGAAATTTAATGTTTCACAGTCCTAAAGACCAGAAGTCCAAAATCAAGTTGTCAGCAGGGCCATGCTCCCTCTGAAGGCTCTAGAGGAAGATTTCTCCTTGCCACTGCCCGATTTTGATGGTTACCAGAATCCTTGGCATTCCTTGGCAATCCAAGGTTTGTCGATGCATCACTCCAACCTCTGTCTCCATCTTCACATGGCCTTCTCCTCTCTAGGTGTCTGTGTCCATATTTCCATCTTATTATAGGGACATCAGTCTTTGGATCAGGGCTCACCCTAATCCAGTATGATCTCATATTTACTTGATTATAACTGCAATGACTCTATTTCCAAATAAGGTCACATTCACAGTTCCTAGGGGCTAGGCTGTCATATAGAGGCCACACATTTTGGCAGCATTTCTCTGAGCATTCAGCCCTACTCAACTCATCAGTGTCTTTAATTGGAACTTAATTCCATTATCTCAAGCCAAGATTCACCATCCTTGTACTCTGATAGGACTTTTATTAATCTGGGTACTATTTCCCAGTACCTGCTTTAGCCTCTGATTTCTTTACTCCTCAGATATCTCTCCTCACAGGGAAATAAAGAGCTTAGACTTTGAGACTTAAATTAATTATAGAAAGTAATTATTACATGCCATACCTCAAAGAGCCTGATCTGCAATTGATTACATGGCAAAAAGGGGGGAGGTGGATTTTTAAAAGAGTAAATTTCCATTGGAAGTGACAGTTGAAATGGTCACTATTTAAAACTGAGCAAAAAACTCTAGGGAGAAAAACATAATAAATCTTTTAAATAGTTTCATGAAATCTTGAGGAGCTTTGAATATTAGGAGAGTTTTCCTGTCCCATTTGTTGAAGTAATAAAATATAAAGAAATGGTAAATCTGATTAGCCACACTTGTCTAACATCAGTCTACAGTCTAAAAGGAAAGAAAGAATATCCAAAACTTCAATCACTGTTGTTTTCTGTGTTTAATCAGTTTTAAAAAAAGTTTTCCAAGGCTGTTCAGCAAACAATGGTGGTCAGGTACTCAGAAAAATCATTCGGGCACACATGGGCCAGTGACCAAGGCAAATGCATTTTTCTGCGTATTGTCGAAAGCCCTTATCTCTTCAAAATAAGTTCAGATGCTTCTTGGCTGTTTGTGAACCACCTGGTGTTCACAGAACAATGCAGGAATGCAGAAAGCTGTTTCCATGGTGATCAGACTTTCCTCCTGGCAGCCATCCTTTCCCCACTTCCCGTCTTTCTCCACTATCAGGGGTTTAGATAGGATTTCTGTGAAGAGCAGGGATGGTTATACAGCAAGAATTTTGTGGTTTTTTCCAAGTGCAGCTACTGTAGGTCCCCAAGTACTGGGTGAATCTCCCCTGCCCGCATGTGGAGATGGTCACAGAGCCATTAGAACCCAACCAAAATCTTCTCACATTCAAAATCACTCCATCAGTATAGCATTTTATTTAACATCTCAGTATATGACAAGACACTTCCCTAGATCAGGGGTTAGCAACTACAGCCAGAGGTCAAATCCAGCCTGCCACGTGTGTTTGTAAGTAAAGCTGTATTGGAAGGCAGCCACTCACTTGTTTGTCTATCATCTATGGCTGCTTTCGTGTCCCAAAGGCAAAGCTGAGTAGTTGACAGGAGTGTCAGAGACAGTATGGCCCACAAGCCTAAAAACATTTCTATCTGGCCCTTTCCAGAAAAGCTTGTCAATTCTTACTCTAAATGATGTGGAACCAAAATCTGGTAAGGAAGATGGCAAAGCATAGAAATGGGTACACTGTACTACAGTAAGGAAAGAGGACTAAATGAATGCTCTTAAGAATTCCCATGTACCACTGAGGACCTGAGTGTCCTGAGAAAAATCTCTAGAAAAAGTGAGACTGAAAAGATATACAAATTTGGGGTGGTGACTGTCCATCGACAGATGAACGGATAAAGAAGATGTGGCACATATATACAATAGAATATTACTCAGCCATGAAAAGAAACAAAATTGAGTTATTTGCAGTGAGGTGGATGGACCTCGAGTCTGTCATACAGAGTGAAGTAAGTCAGAAAGAGAAAAACAAATACCATACGCTAACACATATATATGGAATCTAAAAAAAAAAAAAAAGGTTCTGAAGAACCTAGGGGCAGGACAGGAATGAAGATACAGACGTAGAGAATGGACTTGAGGACACGGGGAGGGGGAAGGGTAAGCTGGGACAAAGTGAGAGAGTGGCATGGACATATATACACTACCAAATGTAAAATAGATAGCTAGTGGGAAGCAGCTACATAGCACAGGGACATCAGCTTGCTGCTTTGTGTTCACCTAGAGGGGTGGGATAGGGAGGGTGGGAAGGAGTTGCAAGATGGAGGAGATATGGGGATATAGGTATACGTATAGCTGATTCACGTTGCTATACAACAGAAACTAACACAACACTGTAAAGCAATTATACTCCAATAAAGATGCTAAAAAAAAAATGGGGGTGGGAGGGAAGAGGCATTCTAGATAAGGCATGGAGAGCAAGCAGAGGACGGTAAAGGAGGTGCTAGCCAGTATCCTGACACATGAGAAACCAGTTAACACTAGAAAGGACCATGCAAACAGGAGGAGCTTCTCCCACGGTGAACACAAGTTCACAATGGCGGAGGAGAGAGCTTGTGAATAGCAGGAGGTGAGGCTGGGGCCAAAAATATACAGGCTCTTGAAAGTCAAGCAAAGGAAATGATTTTATTCTGTAGGGATTGAGGACTCCCTAAACTAAAAACTGATCTGATGAAAGCTTTATTAAAAGCAAATTCAAAAAAAATCAGATGAAGGAAGCACTACAGAGAGGGGAAGTAGAGAGAGAGGGAACCCTGTTAATATTCATCATCTATGTCATATTTATTATGAGTCAGGTACTACTCTAAGTGCTTCACATATACTAACTCACTTACTCCTCCTATCAACTCTATGAGATAAGTGCTGTTATGATTGCCACCTTATAAATGAGAAATCTGTGGCTAAGAGAGGTTAAGTAACTTCCTCAAAGTCCTATAGATAGAAATTTGCAGAGTCAGGATCTGAATCCAGGGAATCTGGCTCCAGAGTCCGACTTCTGAAATCATTTATGAGGTCATTACAAGAGTGTAAAAATGAGATGATAAGCATTTAATTAGACTTGTTGCAATGGCACATAAAAGGTGCTCCATCAATATATTCAATGAGTAAATGATGAAAAGAAGAAAAAAGAAATAGCAGGTACAAAGAGCATTGAGGGTAAGGGGGCAGGGCGGGGAATCAGTGGCATTTGGAGCCTACTATAAAAGATTCCAAGGAGAAGGGTACATCAAAGATCATTCTTAGTTCCCATTAGAATGGCTGGAAGAATGGCACAAAAACTAGAAAGGAAAATCAGCTCTGAGGATGAAGTGGTAAATTCAATCTGAGATTAAACAGATGAGGAATTTGATGAGATGGCAGAGCATCTAAGTAGAAATGCCAGCATACCCTTGGAGGTGTAGGACCCGAACCCAGGAGGGAGCCAGACTCAGAACAAGGGTTGCTGGCTGGGTGGCACAGAAGTAATGGAGGGGACAGGATATCTCTCTCACACTGAAAACCATTAGATGATGGCAAGGTGCAAAATTGGCTTAGTGGCAAGAATGTGGAGTGAAAAAATCTGGCTCTAGAGGAAATTGGGAAACAGAGGAGAATATCCATTTATTTAGTGCCCGCTCCATGCCAGGGCTCTGACACTGCATTCAGTGATCACAGTGAGGCTGAAACAAGGTGGTGGTGTATCTCCCCTTGAGATCAGGGGAGACAGAGTTGGAGAGGATAAATGACTTACAGAAGGACACAAGTCAGAAAGTCACAGAGCCCGGATGTAAGCTCTGGTCTGCCATCCCAAGGCCCTCACTCTAAATACTACCCAGGCTGCAAAAGGGTCCTTCCGTGTGTTTTCCAAAGTTTCCTCAGATCTCAGGAGCATCATCAGGTACTCCACTTTGCATGATTCTGCAAACTGTTCCATGATCCTTTCATCACATGACAGGATAAATCACTAGTAACTGCTTAAAGAGATACCCCTCATGAGGTGTTATCACTAAAATGTTAATTTCAGACCAGGGATGCTAAAGCATTCCTAATCCTTTGAAAACCCACATGATGGTTTCTCCCTACCTGTGGTAATTTCTGGCTTCTGCATGACTGGCCCCTCCCTGAGGGACGGTGGCAGACACTGAGGACTGATTCAGAGCTTTGTCCCTGGAAAACTTCGAGTCCCAGCATTCTCTCTCTCCAAACCCTCAGTGTTTAGTATAAAGACCTATTTTATTTGGAACAACAAAGATATAATGTGTTAGTTTGCTTTTGAATATGAATAAAACAACACTAAATACAATAAAGACCAAAAAAAGGAATGAGTTATCTCGTAATCAACACTATCTCTTCATTGGCCTTGTTTACAACTAGCATACCAACAAAATTTGTGTTTAAATTCCATATTAAAAGTACTTTGTAATTACATGAATTCTCTTAAATGTACTTATTCTAATTCTTCCTCTTTTCTCTCAGATCAGACAGCCAATCTCACAGACTTTCTTGGAACAAATTCCCTCTTTGATATTCTCATTTTGTAGTGGAGTCCCACTGACTCATTGTATATCTCAAATAACAAGATTTCATCACAAAAATATCATGGTTGACAAAGCCAAGGAAAGAATGAAGGAAAACCTATTCCAAGAAGAGACTAGAAGTCTGGATGTCTAGCAATGGCTAAATAGAAGTCTTCTGTCTACAGACACTCATATTAATATTATGTAGGTTATTCCTTCTACTAGCAAATGGAACCAAGGAACAGGAAATATAGTAAGCAAGCAGCTCAGGGCTTCAGATGCAGAGTGGGTCTCCAATGTCTCTTAAAATCTCACCCCTTTGCATGTGTGGGCAAAGGGATTGAGCTCTCCAAAATTACAGAAAGCATCTGGCTTGGCATTTCTTGAACCTAATTACACATTGTATGAAACATCTAGCAGAAAGCAAAAGCCTTTTCTCTCCCTATGTTAGGAGATATGATTCCGGTATATCTAAGACATGACTGCAGCCACAGTGTTAAAAGCCTCTCAGCACGACACTTAAGAATATTAATACATTTCTTATTAGTAAGATTTCTTGTCTTCAGTGAAAGCCCTTGCTGTGTAATGGCAGCTGCACTAAACAACGTGGGCTGATGGGGACAGAGGAAGGGGCACCAGGCTGAGTGGGAAGGTCATGAAAACAGCCATGAGTCTACAGAGAGAGTCGCATGCCTCTGCCAGAAATCCACCTGACCATATTCAGGGCTTCAAATCTATGCTGATTCTAAAATATGTACTCAAGTTTCTAGGCTTTTCTCCCCCTTTGAAAAGAGGGATAGTAAACATCTTCCAACAAACAAAAGCCCATGATTATGATGGCTTCACAGGCGAATTCTATCAAACGTTTAGAGAAGAGCTAACACCTATCCTTCTCAAACTCTTCCAAAATATAGCAGAGGGAGGAACACTCCCAAACTCATTCTATGAGGCCATCATCACACTGTTACCAAAACCAGACAAAGATGTCACAAAAAAGGAAAACTACAGGCCAATATCGCTGATGAACACAGATGCAAAAATCCTCAACAATATACTAGCAAACAGAATCCAACAGCACATTAAAAGGATCATACACCGTGATCAAGTGGGGTTTATCCCAGGAATGCAAGGATTCTTCAGTATACGCAAATCAATCCATGTGATAAACCATATTAACAAACTGCAGGAGAAAAACCATACGATCATCTCAATAGATGCAGAAAAAGCTTTTGACAATATTCAACACCCATTTATGATAAAAACCCTCCAGAAAGTAGGCATAGAGGGAACTTACCTCAACATAATAAAGGCCATATATGACAAACCCACAGCCAACGTCATTCTCAATGGTGAAAAACTGAAACCATTTCCACTAAGATGCAGAACAAGACAAGGTTGCCAACTCTCACCACTATTATTCAACATAGTTTTGGAAGTTTTAGCCATGGCAATCAGAGAAGAAAAAGAAATAAAAGGAATCCAAACCTGAAAAGAAGAAGTAAAACTGTAACTGTTTGCAGATGACATGATACTATACATAGAGAATCCTAAAGAGGCTACCAGAAAACTACTAGAGCTAATCAATGAATTTGGTGAAGTAGCAGGATACAAAATTAATGCACAGAAATCTCTTGCATTCCTATACACTAATGATGAAAAATCTGAAAGAGAAATTAAGGAAACACTCCCATTTACCATTGCAACAAAAAGAATAAAATACCTAGGAATAAACCTACCTAGGGAGACAAAAGACCTGTATGCAGAAAACTATAAGACACTGATGAAAGAAAGTAAAGATGATACAAACAGATGGAGAGATATACCATGTTCTTGGATTGGAGAATCAACATTCTGAAAATGACTCTACTACCCAAAGCAATTTACAGATTCAATGCAACCCCTATCAAACTACCAATGGCATTCTTCACAGAACTAGAACAAAAAATTTCACAATTTGTATGGAAACACAAAAGACCCTGAATAGCCAAAGCAATCTTGAGAAAGAAAAACGGAGCTGGAGGAATCAGGCTCCCAGACTTCAGACTATACTACAAAGCTACAGTAATCAAGACAGTATGGTACTGGCACAAAAACAGAAATGTAGATCAATGGAACAGGATAGAAAGCCCAGAGATAAACCCACACACCTATGGTCACCTGATTTTTGATAAAGGAGGCAAGATTATACAATGGAGAAAAGACAGCCTCTTCAATAAGTGGCGCTGGGAAAACTGGAGAGCTACATGTAAAAGAATGATTAGAACATGCCCTAATACCATACACAAAAATAAACTCAAAATGGATTAAAGACCTAAATGTAAGGCCAGACAATGTAAAACTCTTAGAGGAAAACATAGGCAGAACACTCTATGACATAAATAAAAGCAAGATCCTTTTTGACCCACCTCCTAGAAAAATGGAAATAAAAACACAAATAAACAAATGGGACCTAATGAAATTTAAAAGCTTTTGCACAGCAAAGGAAACCATAAACAAGATGAAAAGATAACCCTGAGAATGGGAGAAAATATTTGCAAATGAAGGAACTGACAAAGGATTAACCTCCAAAATTTACAAGCAGCTCATACAGCTCAATATCAAAAAGCAAACAGCCCAATCCAAAAATGGGCAGAAGACCCAAACAGACATTTCTCCAATGAAGATATACAGATTGCCAACAAACACATGAAAGGATGCTCAACATCACTATTCATTAAAGAAATATAAATCAAAACTACAATGAGGTATCACCACACACAGGTCAGAATGGCCATCATCAAAAAATCTACAAACAATAAATGCTGGAGAGGGTGTGGAGAAAAGGGAACCCTCTTGCACTGTTGGTGGGAATGTAAATTGATACAGCCACTATGGAGAACAGTATGGAGGTTCCTTAAAAAACTAAAAATAGAACTCTCATACGACCCAGCAATCCCACTACTGGGCATATACCCTGAGAAAACCATAATTCAAAAAGCGTCATGTACCACAATGTTCATTGCAGTTCTATTTACAATAGCCAGGACATGGAAGCAACCTAAGTGTCCATCGACAGATGAATGGATAAAGGAGATGTGGCACATATATACAATGGTATATTACTCAGCCATGAAAAGAAACGAAATTGAGTTATTTGTAGTGAGGTGGAAGGACATAGAGTCTGTCATACAGAGTGAAGTATGTCAGAAAGAGAAAAACAAATACCGTATGCTAACATATGTATATGGAATCTAAAAAAAAAAAAGGTTCTGAAGAACCTAGGGGCAGGACAGGAAAAAAGACACGGAGATACCGAATGGACGTGAGGACACGGGGAGGGGGAAGGGTAAGCTGGGCCGAAGTGAGAGAGTGGCATGGACGTGTATACACTACGAAATGTAAAATAGATAGCTAGTGGGAAGCAGCTGTATAGCACAGGGAGATTAGCTCGGTGCTGTGTGACTACCTAGAGGGGTGGGATAGGGAGGGTGGGAGGGAGACGCAAGACGGAAGAGATATTGGGATATATGTATATGTATAGCTGATTCACTTTGTTATACAGCAGAAACTAACACAACATTGTAAAGCAATTATACTCCAATAAAGATGTTAAAAAATAAATAAATTAATTAAAATTAAAATTTAAAAAAAAAGGAAAGAGGGATAGTAACTTAGTAGTACAGGGCCCTCTTTCTTTCCTTAATGATTGTTTCACGTCCTAATCCCAGAATCCACTGGATACACCTCTGCTCTTCACAGAAGACAATTCAACACCCCATCCTTGGGTGGCCTTCACTGACACCCCCAGGCAGAGTTGCATTACACTTCCATCCAGGGTCCCGTAGCATTGTGTAGTCTTCTATCAGTTCTCTCACTTCTCTGCCAGCACAGATTAACTTGTCTTCACTTCTAGACAGTGAGCTCCTTAGGACCAGCAACGGTATCCTCATTACCCAGCATAGTGTACAGGTAGTGGACACATCCTCAGACATTCTCCAAGCCCCAGGACCAACCACCATTCTCCCCTCCTCTATTGGGTTGAATGGTGCCCCCCCAAAATTCATGTACCTCTGAACCTCAGAATGCGAACTTACTTGGAAATTGGGTCTTTGCAGATGTACTCAATGTAAGCCTTGAGATATTACTAGGATAGGATGGGCCCTAAATTCAATGACGTGTCCATATAAGAGACAGAGAAAGACAAACAGAGAGGCACACAGGGAAGAGGGCCTGTGAAGACAGAGGCAGATTTTGGAGTGATGAGGCCACAAGCCAAGGAACACCAGGAGCCAACAGAAGCTGGAGGAGGAAAGAAAGGATTCTCCCCTAGAGCCTTCAGAGGGAGTGGGACCCTGCCAACACTTTGATTTTGGACTTCTGGTCTCCAGAGCTGTCAGCGAATACATTTCTGTTGTGTTAAGCCACCAGCTTTGTGGCAATGTGTTACAGCAGCTCTGAGAATCATGTATCTTCTTTCTCTGCAAACTAGCTTCCCACCAATCTGTATGGTTTTAGATGCTGGGCAGCTATGTTGGCACCACAGGACTCAGCTCCCCCACCTCACCCCCAGGCTCCTCTCAGTGCTGGGCACAAATCTAAGCTGGGCCAACAACGCTCCTTCCCTGGAAGTTAGGGGGATAACAAGAAATAAATGTTCTTACTCACTCTTCTATCTCAGTCAAGTTTCTGCCCCAAAGTCATCACCTCATGGACACATTCCCCAGTATCCTATCTAGAATTCTTCTCGTGACTCTAGATCCCTTCTTATTTTTCTTTGTAGCCCTTATTTCTACCTGACATTATATTATTTATGTACTGTTTCTTGGTTTTGTTCCTCTGACCTCCCTCATGAGTGTGTAGCCCCCAAGAGAGCAGAGATGAGCTCTGCTTGGTTAACTGCTGTATTTCCAGCTCTCGGACTCAGCTTCACACACAGCAGCTCTGCAGTGAGACAGATGAGGCTGATCTGAAGAGCGAAATCCTGGTGAGAGATAAAGAATGCAAGTCTCATGTCAGAGTCCCTGGTCCCTGTTTCAGTCCTTCTTGAGACCTGATCATATTGGTGCCTTTGGCTTCTGGGGGACATTCTGATGAAATGTGCTCTTCTAAACTCAAGTTATTGGTTTGTGTTTCTTTTACCTACACAAGAAACCAAAGAGACGTAACTAATACACGATGGCACTTGGTAAGAGCTCCAGCATCTCAGAGGAGTAAGTAACAGAATGAAAAACAGAATGAATTAATGTATAAATTAACTAATTAAATTCAATTTGACTCCTAACAAGGTTAGTCTTACAAGTAATTAAGGTGATTTGAAAATTGTCGGGTGTATTTGCTACCTTCTGAATTTATCTTACCACCAAATAGACTGTCTCAAAATTCCATCACTGTGGATTTTAGAAACACTCCATTCAAATATAAATATACCTGGAAAAAGCAAAACTTTAGCTAGTGATGATTTTAACAGATCTTAGAGAGCTAGGCTTTCCTGAACGATGTATAAACTAGTCACCTTGTTGAAGGACAAAGAGAGGGATCAGATGTGGGAAATGGCAGAAGAGCAAAGATGAATTTCAACCACGATTCTAACCCGGAGCTGGTCTTGTACTCCTGGGGAATTATGAATTTTACATCCATGAAAGGCTGACTGCATTGATGGCCCAGTGAATGGCCTCTCTGGATCATACTTTTACACGGTGATTCCACAACTCCTCCCATCAAGAGGTTGGGTCTGTTTCTCCACTGCTTGAATCTGAGCTGTCTTGTGATTTGCTTTGGCCAAAAAAAAAAAAAAAAAAAAAAAAACAAGCAGAAGTAACATTGTACCCAGACCTCAAGAGGTCCATCTGCTTCCAGGGTTTCTTGGAAACCTGCCCTTCCATGAAAACAAGCCCAGCTCACCCCGCTGGAGAATGAGACCAGTGACTTCATGCGCCCCACCCCACCCCCTCAGCTATAGCTGACCAGCAGGCATGTCAGTGAAGCCATCCTAGACCAGCCAGCTCCCAACTGACCTCCTCGTTCTTCACAGACACAGGATAGAGTCCAGCCAAGCTAAGGCCAAGCTGACCATACTCAAGAGTAAAGAAATGTTCATTGTTCTAATCTGTGGAGTTTGGGAGTAGCTTGTTACACAGTAATAGCTAAATGACAAAATATCATTCTACTCTGGAAATCCCAAATCTGAAAACATGCTGTTTTCCAAAACCATCTGCAGTCTTAGATTCTGGTACCATCTTCTCTAAAAGAATCTATACTTGGAGACTGGGTTTCCCAGGTTGGTGCCCTAACTTCTACTTTTCAACAGCACAATATCACCAGGTGTGACAGTATTTCTAAGGAACTTTCATTCAGTTTCTCTCTGGGATGTCAGGGACGCATCTCCCTTTTCTGCAGATTCAACACCATGCCTAATACACCACCGAATGTATGAGTGAGCCCCCAATCTTGTTTTGTTGGTTCCTTTTGAATCAGAACAAACTTGTCAGGCCCCTATCCCATAAACCTTTTAGACAAATAATCCTGACCCTGTAGTTCAGTTACATCTCAGGGGCTTGCTATAGGAGACCGTTCAGAGCACACCTCTTCTCATCAGCAGTGGAAAATGAGATAACAAGCATGAAGGAAACAACGGGAAAATAAATGCAGTACATGAGTCTTTGCAAGTAAAGGATTGATGGAGATTGTCTTCATTGCATCTCAGGACTCTGTATGTCCCACTCAATATCACCAATTACTTTTACCAAAAGAAAAATTCTGTCCCCAAATATATTAGATACCCTTTTGAAGGATGTATATTTCTTCTCCCCTTGTCACCTCCTAATAAGATTAATGAAATAAGATACTGCATTCAAAGAATGTAGCACAATGCCTAGCACAGGATAAGAGCTTGGTGAATTATGTTGTCATCATTTTTTTATTAATTTTTATTGGAGTATAGGTGCTTTACAATGTTGTGTTAGTTTCTGCTGTACAGCAAAGTGAATCAGTTATACTGTCATCATTTTTATAAGACAGAAATAGTCATGCATCAAACTTCTGGTGTCTTAAGGATAAATCAGTATCAAAAAAAAAAAAAACCAAAAACCAAAAAAAAAACCCAGTCCATCCCACACTAACCCTTGCCCTCAACTTGTTATAGGAGCAGGTTAGTAGCCCACTTCATAGGCAGTAGGTTGTCAGAAAACACAAAGACCTGGACACAGAGAAAAGGAGCAAAATGTAAAGAGGCATTTTCTCCAACCCATGGAAACCAGAAACTTACATAAATTTCATTACACAATTTGCCATTGCTACAGATTCATATACTATTTTCAGCTTTGTTTTGCTTTTAGTTTTTAAAAAAAAGCCATCTTGCAGCTGCCAAAATATGAATTGGGACAGCCATCCACCTGTCACCTTCACCTAAGCCCATGCGCTCTACCAGGTGTGTCACCATTCTCCAGACTCGCAATGCTTTTCTGGAGCTTATGGCCCTCATTGCTGGCAGAGCGATGGTGTGATGGTGTGTGATGATGACTGTGTGTGATGATGACCCTGGACTTGATTTCAATGAGGTCATGATAAGTGGAAAGCCATCATTCACATGTCATTGAATCTCTTCAGGGGAGAGGGTCAGAATGTGGCAGTTCTAATGATACAGTGTAAAATTACTTTTAATTTCCAGATCTTCATGAATAGAAACTGCAATTGTGTCTATATCTTGGCAATTAGACCAAAGGTGAGAGGGGAAATGGTAAATGTGTGCCTGGACTTTTGGTTACTGGAGATCTTAGATTACAACCCACCCTGTACCCCAGCCCCCAAATACCACATAACACGAGGCTGGGGTCTCTTTTCACATCTCTGCATCTAACTCTTTATGTAGCCAGTATATCCTTCACTTTCAGGGCCTGGGTTTCAACAGTGGTGTGTTGAAGCTGGCTCACAGTCAATGGTGTGACTCTGTTTCCAACTCTGCATTCAATGTGCTCTGTTGGCATGTTGGTGGCTTCAAATTAACCACTATGGGAATATTTACACCACAGAAAATGGCCAATGTTACAAACCAACTTTTTTTAAAGAGAGCTGGCTGGGGCTTCCCTGGTGGCGCAGTGGTTAAGAATCCGCCTGCCAATGCAGGGGACACGGGTTCAAGCCCTGGTCTGGGAAGATCCCACATGCTGCGGAGCAACTAAACCCGTGTGCCACAACTACTGAGCCTGCGCTCTAGAGCCTGCGAGCCACAACTACTGAAGCCCATGCACCTAGAGCCCGTGCTCTGCAACAAGAGAAGTCACCGCATTAGAAGCCCGCGCACCGCAACGAAGAGTAGCCCCCACTCGCTGCAACTAGAGAAAGCCTGCACACAGCAACGAAGGCCCAATGCAGCCAAAAATAAATAAACAAAATAAATAAATTAAAAAATATAAAGATAGCTGGCTGTTAAACATTATCAGCATAGCACTGGTTTTAAGAGAGGTGCGTGGGAGCAATCATGAGGGTACCAGATGCTTAAACAGAAGAAGGAATTGATGGTGTTGGAAATGGGAAATGGCAGAAAAAACGGTTCATATAAGGGGCCCCAGGGCAAATACCACCACCCACTTCACCATTTCTCTTGAACTGTCTGATGATGCCTCACCCCAGACTGCAGGGCACCCCTGTCCTACGCTCACCTGGCACATCCATTCCTGTATACTCACCTTAAACTTGAAATTCCTTATCAACCATCACCAAAGACACTCATAAAAGGCATAGATTGTACTCTCTGAAGCTGTATCCAGATAAAACTGGTATGTCACACATCAAATAATCTTTCCAGAGTGTAGTACCACATACTTGCAAACTGTTTTGAAATTTTGATTTAAGAAATTCTTTACAAAGATATATCAGTCCTTAGTTTTTATTTTTTTCCTGTAAAGTATAAGGAAACTATTCATCTTTGTGTCGAGCTGCTAGTTTTCAAGTAGAAACCCAATGCCTGTCTGTATTTTATTTGGTTGCTGAATTAATTAAATCCTTGAGATAGTGAAAAGCAATAAACTGCTCATAACAAATCAGTTATTTCATGCAATTCACTACTTGAACTGTGAAGGGCAACCTAATCTCCACTTGAGATGACAGGTATGACTGCTAAATTATTTATTTTTCTTCCTTTGTTTACTAGAAAGAAAAGCTTTTGTGACACTGGAAAAAGTAGGAAGTGAGCAATACAGGATATTATAGGTCTGAGATGTTAACATTGGTGCAAAGTTGGGCTCTCAATCAAATGTTATCTACAGACCTAAAATAGTCAAACAAGATACATGGTACACACTTATTCTGAAAATCTTTGGGTCAGATTTCAAATAAGCTATGGGGGGAGCAAATACTAAATGAACTATTGAACTAATGAAGTATTTATTTGGCAACCAAGAGCAAGCACAGTTAATTTTTAATGAAATTACCTTCTTTAAAGGACAATTCTTTACAGATAACGATGAAAGTGGAAAGTCTCTTAAAGAAAAGATGTTTAATAATAACTAAATTCAGCTATATTTCACTTCTGCATCCTCCAAAATATAATGTGGTAGATTGCATTAATGGCCCTAGTTCTTCATTCTTCCATATAGCTATGCCCTTTGCCATGAGACAGCAATTCTGCAAAAATGTGTGTTTGGAAACCCCTTGACCCCAAGTTCAGCCATGTGACTTGTCACTAAGTAAAGTATGCAAAGGTCTTACATGTTTCTACTTGCTCTCTTGAGCTTCTGCCATCACCATGAAAGGAACGCCTGGGCTAACCTATATTCCCAGTAGAGGATAAAGAATACATGAAATAGAGCTTCCCCAGGTGAGTTGCTCTAACCAAGCCCAGCATCAGCCAACCCACAGACATATGAACAGACCCAGCCAAGATCAACCAAGCCCAGTCAACTCACAAGCATGTAAATTACAACAATACACGACTACAAAGGGCTTCAAAGATTCTGATACTATGAAATATTCGAAGATTTTAGACAGATAAGAAGATGAAATTAAAAACCAGGGCTCCCTTAAATCCTAGAAGAAAACTCAGGAAACAGTCAGTATATTTTTATATTAAAGGTGCTAAGATTAGACTTTTTTCAGCTAACAATAAATTTCGACCAGGTGTCTACTTTCCCCATAGCTGCTTGGAGTGTTTTCTTCCCCATTTCCCCTCAGTCCCGTGAGTTCAATATGTGATAAGAGAGAAACTGACATTGCTCTGGTGGCTGTGGAGTGATTTGGGTGAACAAATATGAAAGGTGATTGATTGATTCTTAAAATCCTTCTCAGCTAACTTTCTCAACACAATGTGTAAATATGGTTTTTATACTCAAAATCCATAGTAATTTCATCAATGATGAAATCACAATCTTAATCATTTCTTACTGTTAATCTTCCCTTGTAGATAAGCTTTGCCAATTGTTTTTCTAGTGAGATGTTCTTTATCCAGCTAACTCTATGCAAATCAAAGAGATTTTCTGAGGGTTGTTCATGGTTTTTTTAAAGGTATCTATTACTTTCTCTAAGACAAAAACTATGAATGATTATTTTAATAGGGAATGTAAGTACAATAATGATTGTATGTGGTTCAAAGTACTCTACACATTTAAACTCATTTAATTCTCACAACTTTATAAGATAGGTGCTATTATTATCCCCACTTTATATAAAAGAGGATGGGCACAGAATGTTTTATTATGTTACCCAAGGTCATAGAACTAATAAGTGGTAGAACCAGAATATAAAAGCAGGAAATCTGCCTCCAGAATCTTTGCTTAGACCACCAGGCTAGACACCCCCCGAAACAAAAGTCTGCCTGACCCCTTCCCTACTGCATCCCCTTTTATGCATTCAGACTGACTCATCAACACTTAAGAAAAATTGGGGGTGGCACGCCTTTTATGTGCAAAGCACTGTGTAGGAGGCATTGGAAATACTCCTTAAACAAGGCAAACAGAATATTTGCCTTCCTTGGACTTAGAGTCTAGTGAAAAAAGTAACTAAGTAAACAAGTAGATAAAGTAAAATGTAAAGACTATAACAAGTCTAGGGGTTAGAAAAGACTTCCCAGAAAAAGTGGCATTTAAATTGAGATCTGGAAGATGAATAAGCGTTAGCCCAAGAGTAGAGGAAAGACCATCAGTAGACTGGCAACAAAAGAGAACCCAAGAGTGGTGGAGTGTCCCTGAAGTGTACGGAGACAGACAAGGAAAATGACGAGATGAACTCAAGAGGTTGGAATTTATATTGAGGATAACAGAAAATCATTAAAGAGTTTAAGGAAGGGAGTACTGTGAGTGGATTTACATATTGAAAACATAGTAATGAGAGATGTACTTGGGGGCAGGGTCACCTGTGCCCCTGTAATGTCCAGCTCAAAAGAAGAGTCTCCATCATCCCACTCCTCATACCCATGGAAACTTCTGGAGAGTCTTCCAACCGAAGCCCACAGACTCCTCGCTCAGTAACAGTTTTGTCAGCTCTGGTTCCTCCCATCTTAGAAGAACAGCTCCCTTGAGGAACCCCTCGGTTCCATCCCATTTCCCTGCTCTCTTTCACTCTTCATTCCGCTCCAGTCAGGCTTCATTCCCTTTACTCCACTGAAACCACTCTGGTCAAGGTCACTGAGAGTCTCAGTGTCCCCAAATCCAGGGTCACGTGACCATGATCACCTGACCAAGTTTCTTAGTAGGAGTCCGTACTTGGGACGACACCATCCTCTAAAGCACCTTATTCTTTTGGCTTCAGCGATTCCTCAAGCTGCAAATTTTCTCCTACTTGACTAGCTTCTCCTTGCGGGCATCCTTTGCCAGTTCCTCCTCTTCCCTAGGCTCAAACTCCAGTTGCTGGCATGGCTGGGGACTCTGTCGGCTTCTCGTCTCCAGCCACACCCTCTTCCAGGCTGATTTAAATGCCATCTCAGTGCAGGTGACTCCCTGCTGGACCACTCCAACCCTGGCTCCTGCGTTTCCGTTCTGCACTGGGCCCCGCAAATTATGTAGTCAGCCCTGTACCAAATACCGATCACTGAACTCAGCAATGAGAGAAGGAATAAAGGACCTTTATGTCTTTATATTGCATTTATGTCTATAACTTTCACAGGGAATTATTTGTGAACTTCACAGATTCTCTAATATGCAGATTAACAAAGAGATAAAGACCTTTAGCAGAAAATCACAATCATTTCCCAGGGAAAAGTCCACTGTATTAAACCAGCAATTCAAAAAGCAGTTGCATAATTCTGAATGCTATTTTAACCTTTAGAATTTTATCACAAACATAATTATGCTTCTCAGAAGATAGAAGGCAGATAAACTAGTGATAACTGGGGTTGATCTTTCTTAACCACTTACTTTTTGGTTCTAATGAGTGCTTTTAGCATTCACACCTTAATTCATCCATCCTTAAAATGGACATAAGGAATTCCTTCTATTTTAAGATATAATAAAAACTTTAGGTTTCATGCCTCTGATTCCTCAGGAGTCTTCTGAAGCCTTAGTTTTGAGCCTGTGAACCATGGCCTGCCATTAAAGCCACCCATTGACCATCACCTGCCCTCGCCAAAGTTCCTCACATAATTTCACACTCATTATTTTGTATAATATTAAATGTTAGAAATTCTGATTTTAATAGCAGACTTTGCGACTGTAATTTTCTTCCATCCTTACATGTACTACGATGATTCAATAATATCCCTTTCTCTATTGCCCTTTTTAATAGTTATGCTATTATTGTCTCCCTCCTTCCTGTGGCCTTGAACTCTAGGTCAGGGAAAGAGGCTGGAGTTAGAAAGACAGAAACTTAATTTCTAATCTTGGCTGTGTTATTAATCAGTCATGTAGGCTTAGTATATAGAATTATAAGTATTCTTTTATGAAAAGACTGAGATGCATGGGGTTAAATGACTTGCCCAGTTAGAAAACAGTAAATTGAGGACATTGTTATTTTCATCCTCATTCTATAAATCAATCCACTGTGGCTTTCATTTTCAAGATTTTTAAGTAACAAAATTTGCTGCATTCCTAAATGCAGGCAAGACCTCATTTTCCAGGTTTAACAAATGAGGGCGTTTCAAACTTTTCTCCTACCAAGACTTAGCTACAAAAATCTCCTCCTCTGAGATCTTTTCCATTGCCAACTATGGAGATTAGCCCTTGGATTTAAGGTGTCTGCATGCTTACTAATGAAGAAACCCTTTTCTTTCTTCTGTAAGTCATCCAAGCTGGTAAGAGTCCCCAGACAGTGCATTTTGTTTGAACACTCCTTAAGACTGAAATTGCCGATGGGTTGGGCACGTGATCAAGCAAGCAGGTTAAAGAGTGCTCATGACACACCTACCACTTCTGGCACAAGTGGCCCCTGCCTCAGTGTCTATTATGCTTCTTCAATAAAGCAGCCTCCAGTCTCTCCTGCTCTGATTTCACCTCTCCAGTATTCTGAAGGAAAACCGATGCTCTGGCTTTGAGGGGATGCACAGAAAGTACATTTGGCCTGGATGAGGCTAGGCTGCCTCTGGGCAAATTCTTCCCAGGCCCTTTCTTCCGTCTTCTCCACTCCTTTTGTCCCTCCAAAGCAAAGCCCTCCGCATCTCTTGGAGCCCAGTGAAAGTTATGCTGCCTCTGGCTGCCCTCTGACTCTCCTGCCAATTGTATCAAATTGCCGCTCTTTCTATACTCCCCACCATTGAAAACTCCAAATCACATTCCCTGAATCTCAGCTAGATGGTAGAAGGAAAATAATTTAATTATATTAACCCACATTTTCATTCATTCATGCAGCTTGCATGTCGAGCTATCTCATGACTGAGATATCATTCAACTTGCATTTCTTGCATTTATGTCAGATACTGAATGGTTCAATGACACAGGAAGATGAGTGTAAATGATATTTACAAGCTACCTAAGGAGATACATGGAGCTACCCAATTTCCAAAAGTATTGCCAACCCAAATGATTTTCAGTTGGTAAAATATTAAACTGTGGTGTGTGTGCAGGTGATGGGAAAAGGAGGGAGGAGCTGATGGTGAAAAAGAGAAATTTACCTAAATCTTACCCTTTGGGCTACTCTCATCGTACCTACAAAGATCCAGGGAGAATGGAGGAAAAGTGTTCATAAATCAATTTCCTTCCCCAACAGAGGGATTCAAGTTTCATAAAATTCCCTTTAAGCCACTAGGCACTCTGCTACTTTAACTGAGGGACAGCCCTGGAGTCAGTGATGGGAGTAAGGTGGCCTAGACAGCTGATTTAGAGGAATTCTTTGTTCTAGAGGAACTGGATCCTTCTCATCTTTGTGCCCTCAGCAGGACCCAGCACAGTGCATTGTGTATAAAATCCATCACTGATGAACTGGTTCTCTACTGCAGGAACTAGTTAGGTGTAATTAGCTAACTAGTTAGAATAGTCCCTTCTGACTCCCATAGTGCAGCCTACCGTAGCCCCAGGTGCAATGCTTTTGCCTCTCAGTGGAAGGAAACAACGTTTATTATAGAGGGATGGGTACCACTCTGCCTTATGGTGTACTACGTTCTGCCCTGGGCCAGCTACCAAGAGCTGGGAGCACAAGCATCACCTCTAATAAAAATGCTTACAAACCGTAGCACCTGGGACTCTTGATCATGGCCCCAGAGCACGTTCAGCATCTTCCCAGGTTCCTTGTCTTTTTATTCAGCAGCCTCCACATACACCTGGGCTGGTGCTTTCAAAGATGGGCAGCTATAGTCATTTCCACTGAGGTGGAAGTTACTTGCAGCTCAGTCGTGACTATGAACAGGATGCATTTTAGTGCAAGTTATAGTTGATTACAACACTAAACTCCTTTCACATTTTCTCAGTCTCATGATGTACTGATTATCCATCACTTTTTTATTTCAACTTGATATTGATTTAAGCCCAATTGAGAATGTGGTATCTCCTCTTTTAGAGAATAATCTATAGAGCAGCAGTAATAACATTTCAAAGGTAGGAACTATCATAAAAGAAGCACTTTTTAAAGAACAAAATAGATAAAGGAAAAGGTTTGCTGTTTAAGAACAAGTTATGCTGATGTTTAAATATTTGTATTAGCACTTGCTACCATCCGTCAACTGATGTACCTGAAAAATTTGAACACAGAGGCTAAGAAAGTGCAATTGTGACGATGCCAAATATAGCCACTTTTGTATTTTAGACAATACCATTTTAGATCACATTCACATGTATCGTCATTTACTCATGAGCTGCCAGATTCTATTAAAGTAGCAATTAGCTATTCATTTAGCTGAAAACAGAATTTTCATATCATATTAAGCAAAATAAGGTATTGACCTTTTTGTGCCTTTTTTATAATGACCTTCTTCTACATTTAAATAGAAAATGACTTTTAAAAAAATCTCTTTAGTCAAAGTAAAAAGTTCACATGTTAAGTTATTTTAACGTTAGAGAAGAAATGCTTTCCTAAAATATGATAAATATTCTGATTGTGGATTTTGACTGAACTTTTGATCAGGTGGCATCACCTGAGTGACTGACTGTCAAATTCAAGAGTAGTAGCTACTGGGTGGCTGGAGTAATTTCTGACACTTCAATAGGCTTAAGAGTAATGGAGGAGCCCATGTGATGGCAACAAAGCCCCCAAATCATCAAGGCCAAGTTATGAGGTTTCTAGCTCCTTTTCCCTTTGCAACATCTTGATAAACACAAACATTCTGAACTCCAGAACCTGAACTCTTAATTCACCATCTAAAAAACTGAAACCACTTACTGTAAAATTCAGGAAAGTCCAAGCATCTGCTTTGCAGCGGGTCTTCCTTCTAAAGTGTATTCTCTCTTAACAGTGTGTTTTGGTAAAGGTGGATTAAAACTCCATAAATTGCAATATAATCTTAAGATTTTGCTATCAAAATGGAGAATAGGGACTTCCCTGGTGGTGCAGTGGTTAAGAATCTGCCTACCAATGCAGGGGACACGGGTTCGAGCCCTGGCCCAGCAAGATCCCGACATGCCGAGGAGCAACTAAGCCCGTGCGCCACAACTACTGAGCCTGCGCTCTAGAGCCCACGAGCCGCAGCTATGGGCCCACGTGCCACTACTGAAGCCGGTGCGCCTAGAGCCCGTGCTCTGCAATAAGAGAAGCCACTGCAATGAGAAGCCCGCACACCGCAACGAAAAGTAGCCCCCGCTCGCCGCAACTAGAGAAAGCCCACGAGCGGCAACGAAGACCCAATGCAGCCAATAAATAAATAAATAAACAAATAAATAAAAATGGAGAATAGACTAAGGTTTTTAAAATCTACAACTTCTAGGAATAAATAAACTTTTAAAAATATTTTTAAAGATCCTTCTGCCCCTCCCTTTCAAAGCCCTCTAGCCAGTAATAACTGTTACAGTACAAAATAGCTCAAGAGGAAATTCTGCTTGAGATAGATGGCGTATCAACTACAGAAATAATAAGGCTAGTTAACCTCTGTCCATGTAAAACTAGAACGATCAGTCAATCAGCAGACAGCTGGGTATCTATGAACAAAATACTGCTCTCAGTGCTATGAAGCCATTCAACACTAAATGCTGGCGATGGAAAAATTTATCAGTCAATCTAAGAAAGAAATGGAAAAAATTTTTTGATTCAAATTGAGGATTATAACCTGGGAACAGCCTCTCAGAACGCTCTCAGAACTGTTCCACTCATCAGAGGTCAAAGCACAGTTATATAAGGTTTTGAGACGGAGGGCTGTACCTTAAATGACGTATTATTGACAGTTTACGCAATCCAGATCTAAGTGTGCAAAGCGAGTAGTGAGTCATGGGTCATCATGGCCCCTTACAAGATTAACGAGGAAGGTTATTGCCTAAGGAGTTGTCTGGATGGTGCTGGGAGAATGTTGCTTTTTATGGCTATGCAGGTATTTCTGCCAATGGCGAGGTCTGTTTGACGCATAAAGTAGATACACAGTGCACGGCAGAGGGCACAGGGTAGAGAGGAGGCCAAAGGGCAGAGAAAAATTTTTTATGTTTAAATTTTCCTTGACCTGCCTTAGAATATGAATTTTTATTTCATCAATACAGTTCAAAACTGAATAAGCCCTCCAGGGGCTTTGAATTCTATAATTGTGGTAAGAGATCCAATTTTTAAGATAAATTCAGAAAACAGAGAAGCTATGTTGATGCTTGTTTAGTTTCATCAGGCCTGGATATCTTACCCGACCAATAAGGGTAATAGTGCCTATTCCAGGGATCATTGAGACAATTATCTCAGATGAATGTCTCTAAAACGCCCAGGGCAGTACTTGTCACTTAATCAACATTCATTAAACGACAGTAGCAGTGGCCAGCGTTGCTGCTTCTTGCTGCTGCTGATATTAATGAAGAGATCCCACTGAAGAGGGCAATCGGGAAACATTTGTTTTATGATTGGATTTGAAGGACAGATTATATTTGAATTCTAAATAAGTGGGAAGATTGATGTGTCCTAAGGTCCTTCTTGAAAAGAAATGGGGGAGGGGGTTGCCTAAGAACCTAGGAGATACCAGCTGTGACTGTGACCTCCTTCTAGGTCTGCCCTTGGGAGAGACCACACACCCACGGCTCGGGGAGATTAATCAGGGATTCAGGATCAGGTGGGAGTTGCTAATTCGATCTCTCTTCACAACGACATATTTCTTCTTGTTATCTCAAAAACTGAAAGGCCTAAAAGAGGAAAAACAAGACAGATCTTTTCCTAACTAACACCTCTCAGAACCTGACTCTTCCATGTTCCCCTAGAGTTAAGCCCAACACACAACAGTGTGAGGAGTGGATGGGGAAGCAGACTGGGCCTCTGTTTTTCCCAGTCTCTCTCCCTTTATCTCTGGTTTTCCATTTCCCTGTCTCACTCAGAAAAAGCTCTCCTCCCTGTACTCCAATCCCCAGACTTTTGAACTCAAAATTGACTTATCTTTATCCTAATCCTCACTATTGGATGCCCCAGACAGGATATCTTGAGGTGTGGCTTTCAATTACGTAGGGGAGGAACAAAACTTTTTCCTCCACACTCTTAGCTTTATTGTCTGGGGCCCTGCAAATTAGACTGATATAAGACAGATTAACAGAAGAAAAGGCATACGAATTTTATTTGATGTTAATTTTTACATGACATGGGGGTCTTCCTAGAAAAGAAGTGGAAACCCAAAGCAGCAGATAGGTCTGAGAGCTTATATACCATTTTTAACAAAGAGCAATACACTGCGGAGATGTGACAACACAAAGGAAAGGGGACTTTAGGTTTCTAGGGGCTTTACTGTGGAAAAATAAATATACGGGGAAAGTTAATAGAAGATGGGGGCTTTTGAAACCGTGGGTAATCATTAGTCAAATCCATTTCACCTGTCTTCATTAATCAAGGTCGTTTTAACTGTTGGTACAAAAGACTTGCATGTCCTCCATGAGGCATGTAGCCTAAACAGTAAAATGCCTGAGTTATTTTCCAGGAACTTGGAGTCAGCTGTACCTAGTCCGAGCTGAGCTGGTTAAGACTAGATAGGGGGGCTTCCCTGGTGGCGCAGTGGTTGAGAATCTGCCTGCTAATGCAGGGGACACGGGTTCGAGCCCTGGTCTGGGAAGATCCCACATGCCACGGAGCAACTAGGCCCGTGAGCCACAACTACTGAGCCTGCGCATCTGGAGCCTGTGCTCCGCAACAAGAGAGGCCGCGATAATGAGAGGCTCGCGCACCGTGATGAAGAGTGGCCCCCACTTGCCACAACTAGAGAAAGCCCTCACACAGAAACGAAGACTCAACACAGCCAAAAATAAATTAATTAATTAATTAATTTAAAAAAATCTCAATGCCTAAACCCCACAAAACAATTAATAAAAAAAAAAAAGACTAGATAGGACGACAGACTCTCCAACTGGGCATGCGAAAGTGTCTGCTTGGTGATCTTTTGACGTCAGAGGGCTGAAAACTTCACCCTCAGATCACACTAAGCACCTCCATTTTTGAATGTGCAGAGGCCTGCAACTTAGTTACGCCTGTGCAGAACGACAATTACCCCTTTTTCCAATCACCTTTCCTCACGCTCCCCATGTGCTCCTGACGCCTCAGACCACCGTGCTTCTTTATTCTTTATCCCATAAATACCCTGAGCCCCTTGCCTTCAGGGAGGTGGATCTGAGACTTGTTCTCCCATCTCCTCCCTTGGCTACCTTGTGAATAAAACTTCTCTTTGCTGGAAACCTCAGCAACGCAGCATTTTGGCTTGCTGTGCGTCAGGCAAAGTGAACCTGGTTCGGTAACACCATCAGCAAAGATGGTTTGTGCAGGTCCATCTTGGTGCCAAATTTCCCTCTTCTTCATGGCCATAAAACTTCTCTGGGAGAGGGCATTTATGGCAGTTTTTATTTCTCAGGAGTTTCTGCTTTTAGTCAGATGAGGGAAGTTCCAGGAAGGATTTTTTTCTGCATCTGTTGAATCTCAGATGTCTTTAGCTCAAAATAATCCTTATGCCAAAGTGGTTTGTTTTGGGGTGGCGTATTCTGATCTCCTTCAAATTATGACATGTAAGCAAGACAGTATTAAAACTTTCAAACCTAACTGCCTGATTTTGGCTCACCCCATTCATACTCCATATCCCATATGAAAAGGGTAGTAAGATTGTCACAAAAGTAATACTTTTACTGTGGAGTGGTTATTTTAAGGTCTCTGGGAATACAGCTTTAGAGGGAACTTCTACAAGGCACCTTCACTAACACCATCTGGACTGCAGAATACACATAAAATCATCTAGACGGACTCTGTTAAGGTTTCAAGGTTATGTGTGTATATAACCACATAGGCACGTGGCATAGGTTGTGATGAAATTTAGAGAATAGGAATTTGTCAAAGTCATGATCTCATTTCTATTTTTTTCATGATCTTTAATGGAACTATGACTCCAAGTTTCTTTCTTTAAGGATATTCCTGATGCAGAGAGAAATCGTCAGTGTGGGCACCACACACAACCTTTGGAATTTCTCGCCCACACCTAACTTCTCCTAGAAAAAGCAGAAGCCAAGCTTTCCTTATGATACAAAAGACTACATAGAGACTCTCAGTAATTTTTGGTTCAACTTCTGGTGTTGCATTTTCAAAACAAAATGCTTTTTGCGATTTAAAATGCTTATTACAAGTTTCATGTCAAGGTCACTGTATGTCAATGGTAGCATCTGTGTGTTTCTGCACTCCAACATTGCCAACATTTCTCTAGTGCTCCATTACTTTAAGGCACTGGGTTAAGTTCAAACTGCAGGTTACTATGACAACAGAGATAATTGTGGCTGCTGACCGTTGTGCTCCTCTGTAAATCACACTTTTAAGGGTAACTTTTCTAAGGAGGCATTGTTTAAATTGTTTCAAAGTTACAGCAATTATGTTTCAGATTGTAAACATCAGAGTAGAGAGCAAAGCAAGTTCAGTAACTCTGGACCAAGATTATAACAAGGCACAGTACAGAGAGATGCAGTTTCAGTGGGTGCGGCTACCTACTCCACACACACTGCTGTTGGTTCTGGGCAGAGTAACGCTGGCATCTCATTTCAACCAGGTGTACAGAGCGGTAAAATCATCCATGCTGGTCTTGCCTTCCATTTCAACTTATTGTCATACTGTGTGATTCTTCAGTATGTTGCCATGGAAATGGCTTCTTTGATACAAATGAGATGGAAATAACTTATTTTCTACTATTAATTTCATCCATTCAAATGGCATAGTACTTAAAGGGTCACTTACAGTTCCAACTTGTTCTATATATTGAGTGGTCTCCCATGAGATTGCAGAGGAACAGGCTGCAGTCATCTCATGGCTCAAATGGGCTGAAGGACCTGCTTCTAAGATCATTCCCATCATTTCTGACAGACCTCAGCTCCTCATGGGCTGTTGGCATCCCTCAGTTCCTCTCCCATGGGCTCCTCCACAAGACAGCTCACAACACGGAAGCAGGCTTCCCCCAGAGCAAGGGATCCAAAGGAGAGAGAGAGACAGAAAGTATGCAAAAGGAGGGAAATTAAGTTCTACTTCTCAAAAATACGAGGATCAAAGAATTTGTGGAGATATTTTTAAAACCACCACATCATGGTGCAGTGGTTGAGAGTCTGCCTGCTACTGCAGGGGACACGGGTTCGAGCCCTGGTCTGGGAGGATCCCACATGCCGCGGAGCAACTAGGCCCGTGAGCCACAACTACTGAGCCTGCGCGTCTGGAGCCTGTGCTCTGCAACAAGAGAGGCCACGATAGTGAGAGGCCCGAGCACCGCGATGAAGAGTGGCCCCCGCTTGCCACAACTAGAGAAAGCCCTAGCACAGAAATGAAGACCCAACATAGCAATCAATCAATCAATCAATCAATAAATAAATCTTAAAAAAAAAACAAAAACCACCACATCAGAGTTATGTAAAGTGTCAACTAGTATTACCCTTCTGATACTTTAACCAAATCTCCTGTGGCTAGGTAACACTGATTTGGTTTTGTTGTTCTCTTGTATCTTTCCTTTTCTCTTTCTGCCATTCAATAGGTAGCTGGTTGACCCCTCGTTTCCTCTAGGGACTTACGTGGCTTGGGGAAAGCAGAACTGGCCTACCAATCTGCTTAGGCAAAGCAAAAGCATAATCCCTTAGAATATCAAATATTCTTAGACACTTTTTTTTTTTGGCCATGCAGCTTGTGGGATCTTAGTTCCCCGACCAGGGGTGGAACACGCTCCCCCTGCAGTGGAAGCACGGAGTCTTAACCACTGGACCACCAGGGAAGTCCTCTTAGACACTTTCAAAAGGAGTGTTATCTGCGGGTACAAACAAAATATCTGGGGGGAGAACACAGGAGGGAAAAAAAGAAAAGGAAGGCTCTAGGGAGGTCTAAGAAACGTTGGCACTGCACCAGGCTCTCTGACCCACCTCATAGGCCATGAGATGTCAGAGAGAGGTGTGGCTGTGGTTTACCTGGAAGATGGCACATGGGTCACCTATGCCATCATACATATAAAAGATCCCCGCATCATCACCGAAAGATCCCCACAGGGCTGGTGGCAGAGAAAGCTGAGGGAGCCCCCAGACCAGAAAGGGCCAAGCAGGCAAGACTAGTGATGTTGAAAAATGACCAAGAAAACTTCTTCTCCAATGACTGCCACTCTTTGTCCCTGAAAATAACACACAGCATGGGGCGGGGAGGGGTGGCCCAGGGAAATGGGCTCTAGAGTCAGAAACTGAGTCATAGAAATTTTTTAAATGATACCTCCTTCATACTTGAGTTGTGACTGAGACCCAAGGGCTACACACCTGAAGTACAGAGCCCTGGTCAGGTCTGGGGCCAAAGCCTTCCTGTGAAAGATCTCAGCCCATCTTCTCTGCAGCCCCTCGTGGATGAAGCAACAGGCTTTGCCAGTTTCTGTGACTCATCCAAACTCTAGTACTGCTGGTAAGAGGCAGGACCACGATTCAAATGTGATCTCGACTCCACAGACTGGGCCTTAACATAAAACCAGACAGAGAAAAGGAGCATAATGAATGCTTATTAAATATGCAGCCCTCATCCGTGAGAACTTCTGGAGGCCCATGGGGAAGTCCAAGAAAAGTGACCTTTAACAATCATAGAGAGAGACTAGATAGTGTACCTTGGCTAAACACACACTCTGGGTTAGAGCCATGAGCACACTTGTAACAATGTGTGTACGTCCATCTCCCCATCTGACAGAAGCTCCTAGAGAGCGGAGCCCGGAGGCTGTTAGATCACTCCCCTCCATGACCATAGTCACAGTTTGGTGCTCAGAACGGTTTTGCTGCCATTAGCTTCCAGGGTGATCACTTTATAATTCCTCAAACGTCCTACTCTGCTTTTGAAAAGGGGGAAAAAAGAGGCTAAATAGTAATACGTATTTATATACAGAAGTTTAATTTTTCTGAGTGATTGCCCATCAATAGAAATACCAACAATAAGAATACTGTTTCCTAGCATTTTACCAACTGGAAATTGCTATTCTCTTTTTTTAACTCTGATATTTGATTCACCAGAACACACGTGTTCATTTATCATCTAAGTTGGAGCTTGGTGTATATTAAGATAGAGAGTGGAGAGAGACATTACAAATATAGAAGGGAGATATGCATATGATAAACATAAAGCTTGAGTTCTGGTTAATAAAGTGTTAACCAAAACGACTTTTATTCTAACAAGTTATTATACATGTTTCAGTAAGATAGCAGTTAACCATGACTCAACTTTACTTAGAGATGTTTATTGTTATTGGCTTATTTTACCTTATAGAGAAAATTCTCTTTCTCTCACACACACCTATCTACATACCCACATACACACACATACAAGGACTGCAAAGATTTTTTTCACTTAAACTTCCTTCTGATTACAAAAGCAAATGTTTTGAGGGCCAAAAATGTTTAAAGTTCATGAAAGTCAAAAAAAAAAAAAAAAAAGAGGAAAATTCACATAATCATCCAGAGGTAGATGCTTTTATGTTTTTCCCATTCTAGTTGAAATAACACTGTATATTCAATTTTGCATCCTGATAAACATCATAGCATATGTTTTCTCCCTTCATTAAGAACTCTTCAGATATATGTTACTAAATCAAGAAAGTTAATGAGGCTTGAAACAAAATAATTTCTTGACTTATACTCATTTGGTCAGAAGATAAAATGAATTTGAATACGCCTATTCCCAGAGCGTGCAGGAACATTTTTATATGTAGTCAATTGCCTTCAGTCCTGTTTAACTCAACAAATACTTATTGAATGCCTAATATGTGAGTGATAATAAGTGAAGAGTTTATAAGATGCTGCCCCTGCCCTCAAAGAACTAAAAATTTAGTTGAAAAGGCAAAATTTTAATATACCAGTTACATAATAATACAAAGCAGTATATAACGAGGAATCGAGGAGTTATGCAGACCATAACGGCCATAGGGGTTCAAGGGTAAAAAGACTAAGTGAGCTTTGAGTGGAGGGCAAAAGTGTGTGGCAGTCATCCTACAATCATACAATTACAGGCGTAATCACAAACCAACTTCTCAGGCTATACGTCCATCTAGGACCACGGCAAAAATCTAGTATTCCCCAGCTTCCGGAAGAGGCACGCAGGCACTGGGGAACAAGAGTCGGTACAGCCCTTGAGCATGTGACTGCAGGGATGGTGGCAGTGGCAGATTACCATCTAATTTCTTCTTGCCCACATTCCTTCCACTAATTGGCACATGCAAATTATACATGCAAAATTGGATTGTAAGCAAACAGTAAAACCATGCATTTATGATGGAAAATACACAAAAAGGATATGCAACTATTATGAATTCCATTTAAATACATTGATGACTCCCAAGGTTAAGGCAGATCAGGTTTTCTTAATTACTAATTTAAACATGTGGGTCTACTCTGAGCTCTAAATGGTACTAGATCTTTCTTTAAAAAATGCAGAAAAGATAATTTTAATGCGTATAAAACAGCTTAAAGGAATTTTTTAAAATTCTTTCTGGAATAAAACAAGTAAATGCTTTAAACTAAAAGATGAATTTTTCAGGAGGAGAACTGAAAACTGGCTTGAATAAACACTATATTTGATTGTTAACTATTATAGTTACTCTCACAATCATTACAACTAAAACCACATCACACTTAATATTCGGATCAACAGAATCAGAAGCAATATACACTTAATGTGTGTCTTTGTCTATAGCTTCTAGGCACCCCTGAAATATTGGAGTCAAATACTGAGTCAAGGACACAATAAGAATTACCAGCAGTGTTTTAATCCCTGTGCAGTATGTGTAAGATTTTCCTTGCTCCACATCCTTTACAAACTCTAATTTCCATGATGTTAAAGTATTTTCCACTGTGACCTTTAGCATCAAGGCAGGGCCTTAGCAAATGAAAATTTATGTCATTTCGTAATGTCTAGAAATGCAACAGGAATACATTAGTAATGAATCTTGTTTCAAATCTTTGAGTAATTATTACTAATTTCCTTTTCACTATATTTCCACCCAAAAGATACAGCACAGGAATAATAAAATCACCCAGAGACTCTGTAGCCAAAAAAACAACTATAAATTAGATTTCATTTATGGCATTTATCTATTTTTAATGTTGTAAATACTCAGTCTTTTTGTATTAGAAGGACTACTAGAACAGACATCTGAATGGATAGGAAAAGAGGTTCAGGACTTGTATTAAGCCATTAGTTCTGAAATAAGCAACACCCCCAGGCAGTAGTCTCATCAGAAGGAGGCTGACGAGTGGGTGGGCTCCCCACCCCCGTGGGCTCCCCCCCACCCTTAATTCTCTATCCATTCAGAAGCTGCCATTTCTCCATTCAATAAGATATAAAGTAGGGGGAGACAGGTTGATACCTGGGAGGGATAGTTCCCACGAATGCTGTACTTCACACGGAAGCAGAAAGTTTGCTATTAGTATATGCACATTTTCTCCTGTTTTATTTGCTCAGAGTACCAAATTGAAAGGAAAAAAATTCCGGAGAAAAAATTCCCATCTCAGCACCCTGGAACTAGATGAATATGCCCAAACCTGGAAATTGGGTTGGAAGATGCACACGTGGACTTGGCCCCCAGCTATGGATCTGAGGGGGGAGTTCCGTCAGCATCCAAGGAGACTATGAGTCACACCTAGGGGAATCCACTCACTTGCAGACGGACACTGAATCTAGAGTTCTCTCTTGTTCCAAGGGTTAATTTAAAAGCCTGCATGAAGGGTTCATCCTCAAGATTCAGAATGAGACTAAACTTTTAAAAACACATATGTCATGAACCGAACAGTTCCCAAATTGTTTGATACCCTCGGTAGCCTGCAAAAATATTCTGCCTCTATTATATATTTTAAAAAGAACCAAAAGTCATAGGAAACCAGTTGATATTAAAACAAAATTAGAAGTAAATGAAAAAGGAGATAACTGGGATAATAAAGAACTACAAGGAAACAAAATTAAGATAGAATGGCTATGGTCTGCATGTATGTGTTTCCCCCCAAATTCCTATGTTGAAATCCTAATCCCCAAGGTTTTAGGAGGTGGGGCCTTTGGGAGGTGATGAGGTCATGAGGGTGGAGCCCTCATGGGTGGGATTAGTGCCCTTATATAAGTTATCCCACTGAGCTCCCTTGCTCCATCTGCCATATAAGGACATAATAAAAAGTCCATGACCCAGAAAAGGGTCCTCACCCGACCATGCTGGCACCATGATCTCGGACTTACAGCCTCCAGAACTGTGAACAATAAATTTCTGTTGTTTATAAACCTCCAAGTCTGGTATTTTGTTATAGTAGCCCGGATGGACTAAGACAGAACTAAAATGTACCTTTTTGGCAGCAAAAAGCAAAATGTACACAACAGAAAAGTGAATCAGTGATATGGAGAACAAACTTAAGTTCTCCTCAATTGCAAAACAAAAAGAGAAAGAGGTTTTTAAAAATTAGAGGATAATAGTTATTTAGAACATAAAAACGAAATGTTCTTAAGGATTATGTCTGTGTTCCTGAGAAGGAAACAAGAAAATAATTGTATTAAAAGCAGCAAAGGCATAATGAAGGAATTTCTTTTGAAATTGATAAAATACCTGAATGTGAAGGTTACAGGAGTTTACTGAGATACAGGCTCAATCAATTCAACGATAGTATTACATCCTGAGTAAAACTTTCAATTACTGCCATGTAATTAGACCAAAATGTTTGTGATCCTCAGTCTTTACCACATACATTCAGCTGTTGCTTTACTTGTAATGTTCAAGTATTCATTTTGGACTGTGATGGATTCCAAGCCAAATGTTCCTCCTTCTCTAGTTCATCAGGGATTCACTGCAAAATCCCCTTCTCAATCTTGACATAAATTCTATCAATCAATAAGTGAAATACTGCAGTCAAAAAGACCAGTCCAGGGAGGTCATCCTTTTCTAGAAAAATGATTCATCTTAAACTTCAGTCTCACTATGACTCAGAAAACCTACCCCAGCCAGAGGCCACTGGCATAAGCAATGCTTATCTTAGAAACACAGCATATTAAGCTGTTCAGCTGAGGGTTGGTGAGCATATCATACCTGGACATGAGGGCACATGTGCCTTATGTGCCCACTGCATAATATTCTTGTTGCACATATAGTCTCATGGTATATAAATCCCTGATGAATGCTTTGGGATTTAAAGGCAAGCCAGTTCTTTAGTTTCAATATCAAAATCCAAATGAGAGTTAATGGACCAAGATTGAAAAATAAAGGGAAAAAAAATCTACAAAAGATCAAGCAGAAATTACCCATTATTCACAAATATACAAAAAAAGACGACTTAAAATGTCTCCCCAGCAAGACCAATTGGCAAAAGACATTGGAGCAATGTCTATGGAATTTATGAGGAAAAGAATATGAACAAAGAATGTCCAGAAAGACAGTCTCAGGTATGAAAATGCCCAGAAAGCCTACACATGGGTTCTGGGGGAAAAAAAAAAAAAAAACTTAATAGAGTACTCCAACCAAGATGAATCAAAAATTTTAAAACTTTATAATAGCCCAGCTTTATAAAGGTCTCTTGAGACTTATTTAGTTAGAATTCCAAACTTGGAAATGCAATTGGATATGTGTTCTTAGAAGTATTCAATAGCCTGGGGACAAATCTTTATACAGTTAGACTTTCTCAATTATTTCTCCTTTGCTTCTGGGTTGTTGGGCTTCTTCCCATAATTCTAGAAAATGTGTTTCTTGAGCCCCATTCTTCACCCCAGAGTTCAGCTGGAATCCTTTGTTTGCCATATTTAATGATCATTTGAAAGACTACTTGACAAACCTGGGGTCCAGCATTGCTAACAGTGGTTAAATGATTTCCTGCAGTTATGACACTGACTGGGAGAAACCCATAATGGGAAGTTTCTTCTCTCCAAACTCTGTCTCCTCTCCCCTCAACACATAATGAGAATTTCCTGGAAATAAGTGGGAACTATTTTCATTGCCAAGTAAACTGAAAACTTGTTTTCAGTATTCTAATTCATTTTTGATGACCTGACTCATTAAGTTTTTCTATGAAAGGTAAATAAACATATTATCTGTCACTACCCCCACTGCACAGCACCTTCTACCAAAGTTCTGTGATATTCCTCTGCTAATTGTCATAAAAAATTACTATTTATTGTGTATTTTTCTTTCTTTCAGTGTTACCTGTATCTTTATTAACATTAGCCTCATCCATAATTTACATAACAATCCATTATTCATTATTAGTGTGTACTTTTAAATATACACAAATATGCAAAGAAAAAATATTATAATTAGAAGTAAACTATTGATAGCTGTTATCCCTGGGTGGGATTTGAGATTATTTTTATCTTCTTCTTTTTTTTACTTTCCAAATGTTCACTAATGTTACTACATTGCCTTCATAATCAGAAAGAGATGTTTTAAAACCAATTTATACAATTTTTATGTCATATGACCCCGATTATTTCTGAATATAAACAAAATATCTGGGCCCGAATACACAAAAATAATATTAAAAGCTATTATCTCTGGGTGGTGGATTATGGGTAGTCTTTCCCTCTTGTGTATTTAAAAAATTTTTTCTATAATGATAAACTATTTTATTATAGAAAAGGCTGTCCTTGTAAAACTCAAGGGTACAGAATGGCTTTGAGGAACATGTATTCACTCATACCATAAAATATGTATTGTGTTTTATTTCTGTTTCACACTTAGAATTTAATAGACTGCAAGACACTCTACGGATAAGCCACCTGGTGCCCAACTAGCTATAATAAAACAGGCAGAAGCAGAGAGGTGACATATCAGGACTGTTTTGTCACGCTGCGTATGTCACAAGAGAGCAAGCACTGCTTTAATTACTAGTCATTTGAATTTCCAATAGATATTATGGCAAAATTTAAATCTTGTTAATTTACTTTGGCAGCTTGACAAGGGGCTCATTTACAATCCTTTGAGGGAAATGCAAATTTCCCATGCTTCGATTTAGGGTGAGGTAGCATTACTCATACAAGAGCATGTGGTGGAATTCAGGGTTGAACATTACTCAAAATATATTTTTAACCCATCAGAAGCCTAAGTCATGATTTTTAATGTTTGGAAGAAATGGTACAGGCAAAAAAATCAGTTACAAGCTTATAAAAATTCAAACATGGTCCAACACTGATATTTATAACTTTTTAAATCTAAAGTTTTATCATTGGAATATTTTCATAGAACTATAAGATAAATGCTAAGTTACACAGACCCCTCCCAAAACTCCTCCAAAATTCTTTTGACTAATATCTTGAGCAGTGTAGTTTCTTTAAAAAACAAAAAACAAAAACTACACTTTTCCAATTTTAGAACTTAAACCCCACAAACACAGAAATTTTCCCTTTCCTCATTTTTACCTCCATCCAAGCCCCCCAGTTCAATGCCATGAACATTTGGAATGCTAAATGAACTCTGTATCTCAGGAGTGGGGCAGAGGTGAGGCCCAGGCCAAGTTAAAGAAAAAAAAATATGAAAAGATTCAAATGCAATTTGTGGATGCTTTGAGAACAGTGAAGACTTTTCATTCATAGAAGAGACTTAAAGCTTCCAGGTTTTGACTTAGAATCTTCTTCACACAGGCCAAATGTCAAAAGGGACTTGGGTTAATATTTATAAAGCATGTATATTCATCTCAAGGGGAAAACTTTCAAAGCAAAAGACGTTTTAGATTTTTTTCTTTTTCAAAATGCAAATTCATTTTTTCCTGGCTTTTATGTCCATGGATGGTCAGTACCTGATTCTTTTCTTAAAAAGCAATAAAGCACAAGTTCATAGGATGATAAAAGTAGGCAATAAATTTAGAATGATCGTATTTCTACATTTAAGTTTTTGGATCACAAGAAAATCAACCCATTAAACCTAAGATCAGCAGAAGAATTAGCTCAGTACCTAAATATATGTTGGAACAAGATATTAGCTCTCTGATTAGAGTGTTTTCAATTTGATCATCACTCTCTCTGATTTCCAGGCATCTCTCGATGTAGTAAACTGTGTGCACACGCTGTACATTATTCAAAATCGACGACCAGCATACAGGAATAAATATGGATTGGTTCATTACTTTTGTTCATTTCTTCTTCTGAGTCTCTTATCTCAGTGGACTTTCATCTAACCTAGGAAGACAAAGCTAAGAAAGTATCGACCTTTAGCTTCTTAATAAGTAACTGAAAAGCGAAGACAAATGCAATTAAATAATACATTTTCATTATTTAGACATCAATATTCTCATGTGATCAACTTGAAATATGCAAAGTTTAACTTCAATCTGCCAGCTTTGAAATTTGTTGTAGGTTTTGAAGAATGCCTTTTACTTTATTTTATTTTACTTTGGTATTTGGGGTCCTTGATTTAACAGCAGTTACCCAATTGCCACCTCATTTCTTTGATGCTGTAAATGCCCTGGTCTTAAGACTCAGCCCTCTTTTCTCTAACTCCTGAGACTTGCAATGTCCTTGCCATCAGGCATCTTTTCATCTTCTCATTGAACATCAGTCTCAATTGGAGAGCTCAACACTGTGTAATACAAAAGAGTCAATTAGTTGTTATTGGTATGGACACTTAATGCTTCAGCAACCCAGACCCGTGAAATGATTTCCCCAATATCGCCCAGCGGCTGCAGATCGAGGGATTGAACACAGCCTCTCTAATGGGGACAGCAACGCTATTTCCTCTTTGATGTAGATCTGTGATAAAAACAAAAACAGAAACAAAACAAGTCTTATGCAGAAATCGAAAAAAAAAGCCCCTACACAAATGCAAAGAGAGCTCTAATAAAATTAAGGGCTACCATTTATTAAGCTGGCATTGCTCTAACCCCTTTGATGGATTGAATGGATGCACTGTAATCCACACAGCAACCTTCTAAGAGAGGATCTATTCTTATCTCCATTCCACACATGAGAAAAGCAAGGCATTGAACACACTGTTCAGTTGCACACAGCTAAAAAGGCGGCATCAAGAGCCTAGATTCCAAGGTCACACAGCTAAAAAGGCAGCATCAAGAGCCTGGATTCCAAACCAGATCTGGCCCAGACCCCATCCTCTGAACCACTGAGTACACGACCTTTCCATGACTGGCCTTATACAAACATTTTTTTTTAATGTAGTCATACATTGTCAATGTTTCCCGAATCCCAAATGAAAACACATACCTGATTAAGTGACTTTTTTTAATTTCTGGATTTGCTTGAATAAAAATGAGTTTACTTATATTTTTAAAAGCCATAAAAACTAAGTTGTTCAGTTACATGATTAATGAATCACCTTAACTTGAAATGAATCAAGTAACATGAAAAGTTAAATGTCTGGTTGCCAGAGTCCAATGAAGGCATCAATTTGTAAATTAAAATGTATGTCAGCAATATAGCCCTAAATTTTGTTCACAGTTGACCTTCTTTCCTTTTTTTGAAAAAAAATAGGTCAAGCATGTTATCAGTGGACATGTCTAAGTTTAAAGCATCTCAATGCATTTGTCCCCTTTCTATTAGACCCCATTAAGTGCTAACCTCTTCATTGTCCATCATTTTCTTTGCCCTTGGGTTAGTTACTTAATGGCTCTGATCCTTAGTACCTGTAGGGTTGTGGAACAGCTTTGAGATAATATGTGTGAAGGGCTCAGATTGTACCTGCATATAACAAATCTCAGTTATTATCAATGTTGTCATTTTCATGATTAATAACACTTCTCTCTAGATGATGTGTGGAATTTGTCTGCTCTGTTTGCCTCCCTTCTTACTTCTCCTGGCATCTGCACCTCCCACTCCCTTCCTCTGAGGGATTCTTCCCAGCTCTGCAGGGTTTGGAGGGGCTGTCAGTCACAATGCCCACCCATGCTGGCTACAAGGGTGGGCTATGATTCATAGTGATCCAGTTAAAGGCTTACCTGGAATTCCCAAATGGGAGCTGAAGCCAAGTTCTTCTTTTACTTTGAATTAAAAGCTCTAAGAATGTAACTACAAAGCTGTCTAGGGTCACATTCATGTGACATACCTGTAAAGGAGCCAGAGAGAATCTGAAGCCAATTCATGGGCAGCTAAGCAAAGGGAAAATATACCTGAGTCCAGTTTGACCCTCAACCTTCCAGGTACAATAATCAATATTGCCCTATTTATATTCAGTTTTCAGAAACTTGCAATTGAAAAACTCCTGGCCGAATATGTTGTTCATGCCTTCACTCATTCTTTCTTGCATGTATATATTCGTCAGATGTTTATTAGACATCTACCACATGTTGGATTTAAATGGAAAATCATATATCCTGTTCGTTTTTTATTTATATTTATATATTTATTTATATTTATATAAATATTTTAAATAAAATATTTAAAATAAATAAATTAATTAATTAATTAAATTAAAATATTTTAAATAAATATTTTATTTATATTTATATATTTATAAGAAACTGAGCAGTTGGACAGTTTTCAGAGGAAAATTACAATTCTGGGTCTGTTTGAATTTTTTTAAGGTCTTAGGCTTTAGGGTTTATGGCTTTCTGAAGCAGGGCTCTGAGCCTCAGTTCCATGCTGAAAGTAGGACCCTGAAGGCCAGGCTTCCCTACCTCTCCTTTTTTAAAAATCTGAGTCCAAAAGTAATATATATTATTTTTTACAATACAGAAAGTACAGGAAAACACAAATAAGAAAATAAAAACCATCTACAGACTAACCACCAAGAAGTAACCTCTGTTAATATATTGGTATATCTGTTTCCAGTAAGGAAATGTTTGCTTATTTTGTGAACAAATTCATGGGTCGGTATGTTGGAATTATTTTGACCCATCAGGATATTCTATTCATTTTCTTCCCTCTTCTGTCACAATGAAATTAGATGGCTGTTTAGGGTATAATAAAAATGCTTCAACTTGATAATCAGAGCAGCAGTTAGCTGTGCCTTCCCATTATGGGACCAAGTCCTGCCTAACTGACAACCGTCCGCAGTCAGTTGGCTGTCTTCAGCAGGAGATAATTAGAAAAGCTGCCTGCAGCTGCCACTCGGGCGGCGAAGCATGAACTGGATGACACGTGAAAAACTGTCCATCCTGGGAGGCCAAAGAGGAGGCAGCAGAAACCTGGAACATCTAAGTTTTGAGGCTTAATGAGAGCTCCAGCATCCTCTCCCCACATACAAAGAACACCAGTGGACCCGTTAGTCTGCCCATAAATGAGCTCCACAGAAACTGAGCCATTAGTTTTCTCATAGAATTTAAGGTCACCCAGTCCTGGCTGATGTTTTGACAAACTGTACAACTCATTGCAGCAGGAAAAAAAAATGTGAATTTTCCCCTCCAGCTTAGGGGTGAGTGGAATCTGTGACACCACATTCACCCAGATCCTCCTCAGAAGAGGCCTTGCTTCTACAGAAGCATCAAGGGTGGATATGAACAGCCCGTTTCAGGTTTGGACTAATTAGCAGACAGAGTGCACGACTTCCCCTTTCACACGGCATCCTTAGTCCTCAAATGCTCATCCCAGTGAGGTATCCCTGATAGTGAAATGAGCAGGCTCTACAAGTGGGTCCCTGGGTTCAAGTTCCTGAAGCTGCTACTAATTTGATGCACTTTCTCTTTTGTTAATATTAAAAGAGCTCATACTATAAAGCTTTTATTATAGTACCTGGCACATAATAAGTGTTCCAGCAATGTTAACTGTTCTCACTATTTATACAGCAACTATCACCATGGTAGTTACATGTTTAGAAGTATATATTACAAAGAATTTGATGTTTTTAAAACAAAGTACAAAATAATATTCATTTCCTTAAAGAAATTACAGCTAAAGTTCTGTCTCAATGATCACAAATTCTGAAGTGATGGTATCTTAATTATTGATTCTGAACCTCTTTCTTAGTGCTTATCTTTCACACTCATATAATCTTCTTGTCATGAAGTCTTCTGACTCTGGTAATGGTAGTATCGTCTTTCAGACTAACCCTCCTACCAACTACGTTTTATATATATATATATATATATATATATATATATATATATATATATATATATATATATATATATATATATATATATATTACATATTCTAGACAAAATGTAAAGAGCAAACATTTAAAATCACTGGAGAGTGACCAAAAGGAGGCAGAATTGGGAAGGCATTCAACGCTTAAAAGAGGCAACTAAAGTGAGTAAGACCCATGTTACTCTGTTTTTTCTGGGGGGCACACTCTGATCCTGGACATGGAGGATAAGCTCCAGTAGAGAGGCTTAATATTACCAGCCTGAGTATTTGTGGACTACCATAGTAGCTAGAAATTGTAAGAAATCTCAGAAGGGAGTCACAATAGTGGGACCCCCCAAATATGTGCATTAACTACCCCCAAGTTCTCTGTTAACCTTTGAACCGTACTTGTGCAGGGTAAGATTCTAAGGACTCAGGAGGGAAGTGATAGCTGGAAAGCTGAAAGACCTGTGCATAGATTTCAGTGGCCACTCACCACAGGGGATACAGAGTTTGAAGTTCAAGACCCATCAAATTAGAAGGATTTGGTAAATGTCTTTGGCGTCAATTAAAACTCCAGAACGGCCATGCCCTAGGAACAAAGATCTCTTCTCAGTTTCTAAAATGAAAGAACCTAGATGCAAAAGCCACATATTTTATGATTCTATTTATATGAATGGTTAGAGAAAGTAAGTTTATAAACACAGAAAGCAGATCAGTGGTTGCCTAGGTCTGGGGGAGAGAGTGGGGATTAACAGCAAGCAGGCATAAGGGAGTTTTTGGAGTGATGGAAATGTTCTAAAACTGAGCTGTGGATAAACAAAATGTGGTATATATACACAATGGAATATTATGTAGCTTTAAAAAGAAAGGAAAGTCTAACACATGCTACAACATAGATGAAACTTGAAGACATTAGTATATTAAGTGAAATAAGCCAGTCGCAAAAGGACAAATACTGTATGATTCAACTAATATAGGTACTTAGCGTAGTCAAATTCACAGAGACAGAAAGTAGAATGGTGGTTTGCGTGGCTGGAAAGAAAAGGGAATGGGTATTGTTTAACAGGCATAGAGTTTCTGTTTAGCAAGATACAAAGGAGTTCTGGACATGGCTGCAGTAACAGTTGCCCAACAATGTGAATTACTTAATGCCAATGAACTATACATTTAAAAATAGTTAAAACGGTAAATTTTATTTTATCTGTATTTTACAATTTAAAAACACTGTATTGTGGTTATAGTTGCACAACTCTATAAATTTACCAAAAATCATTGAATTATATACTCACAATGGGTGAATGTTCCGGTATGTAAACTGTGCTTCAATTAAGCTATTAAAAAGACCCTGAAAGAAAAATAAAGACCTTATCCCCGGGCTGAGAGATTTGCCTTAGGAATAATGACAAAACTAAAACAAACCTACTCTGAGAAAGACTAGAACCAAGATTTCCCAGGCTCAAGGTGACCTTCCTGCAATACAACTACCTGTTAGAACAAAATTACACACTCTTCAGAGGAAGATAACAGAATTCCCCATTGTCTATAATTTATTATTACTGTATCAAGTATGTATGCAATTAAATCTCACTACATGTGGGAAAAATAGAAAAAATGTGACTTATAATCAAGAAAAAATATTATTTAATAAAAACAGGCCAGGAGATGGTCCAGATGTTGGAATTAGAAGCAAGAGACTTTGAAATCACTAAAAATATTTAAGGACTCTGATAGTTAAGCGGAGCTACTTGGCCTCTGCCACCTCAGGAACCTCCAGTCGACACTGAAATCATGTAGTTCATTTCTACTGTGTGGTCTCCTACTAGAATCCTCAGTCTTCAGAAAATTGCCCATTCCATAAATGGTGTTTCCTTTACCATTGTCTGTCTGAAGACCTTGTTGAAGGGAGTGGATTGTAAGATAATTTAGGATGTAGTTGGACAAGATGCTTGAGGGATCACTCCATATTTCCCATGTATAAAATAATACATTCCTTTATTCTACACCAAGAAATGTTTTCATCTGGCCGAATATTTTGTGGGCTATAGTTGAAACAAGTTTTGGGTTAATCAGCCAAACAAATTATTGGAACCCCATACAGCTACTCAGGTTTGCTCTGAATGCAAAATATCTGTTGAGTACATCCATATGTTAAAATTCCACCACAGATATGATTGTATTCCTCCCTATTGGTCAAGCACCATCAGTCATTCCCACACATACTCCACAGATATTTTCCCATAAAATTAGCAAAGTCTTGGAATTCTTATGGTGTGTAAACCTTCTCATCCAAGGAGTGACTTTGCAATTTGTGCTCAAGTCACGGTGAAATTTAACTCTAGTAATTTCTCTGAGTAAAGCCAAGTGTAAGTCAAGTGAGGAATTTAGAGAATAGGTGTCTTCATTCAAGAAGAACTTTTTCCTCAGGCAAAAGAAGAAAAGAGTCTTGAGGCAAGAGAAGAACAATCTCAACAGAGCAGGAAGGGGAGATTGCATCCTTGGGAAACAGAAGCTCTATATAGGATGGGGATTTGGGGTTACTGAGACGTGGGTCCACTCGTGGACCCCATCCCACTCCCCAGGGGTCTGCTCTTTTCTGATTGATGACTACATTTCCATGGCAGTGACATACACAGTGAAAAATTTATTCAATGGATGTAACCGGGCACACTTTAGGATCAAAATCTGCTTCTGAGTTTTGGCTGTTGCAGCCTGACAGCTGCAAAATAATAAATTCTTTCATCATGGTTATAGAACAGCCCTGAATTTCATTCCATGGCCCAAACTGAGAATTTAGAGATTTACGTTCATCACTCTCTGGCTTTAAGCCACTCAGTGTTATCAGAAGGAGCCACCCATCAATATTTCATACTTTTCATACCGTTTTTACGGTGGTGACAACACGGGCTGCCAGAACACTCTCCTAAACGAATCCCTGATCGCAGATGTCCGGAAGCAATCACTTCATTCACTATCTTATTATCGAAAGCCATGGACTGCTAGATTACCACCCCAGAAAAATAACAAAACATTTACTTCCTTCCATGCTATCTAGATTGAGAACTTGTCTCCAATTCTCCACATTTCCTTGAAGATCTGTTACCTAGAACTCCAATTCCGTATACAAATTTCTGAATAGTTTGGTTAAGAGACTGTATAGATTCAAATCCTAGTTCTACTTTTTATTAGCCAACCTTTCTGCAACTGAGCAACCTTTGAGCAACCTTTCTGCAATTCAATTTTCCTCATCTGGAAGTCAGGATAATACTGCCTACCTCAATGACTGTCACGAGGATGAGGAAGTTAAGACATGTAAACACTTAGAATGTGCTCAATAGTTATTAGCTTATCGTTATAAAAGTAATGGTAATTAGTATTACTATTATGTTTATTACTGGGCAAAATTCTTGTCCATAAGTGAAAGAAACCACATCTGGACATCTTAAGTGAAGAAGAGAAATCATTGGAATATCTGGTGTCACAGAATGGATGGGAGGTGGGAGGCCCAGGCTTGGGAAACATGAGGGGGCAGGAGAGGGCTAAGGACTGGGATGCCATAGCCACGGCACAGATGGGGCAGCAGGATGTCTGGTCCACACATCCAGGGCTACCGTGAAAGATAGACTCCAGCCAACTCCAGGTACTTCTGTCAAGACTAAAGTTCCAGGAGAAAGCATTCATTTACCTAAGCCTGTGTCATATGCCCCTGGGCACTAACTGCCACCAAGACTACATAATGGGCACTTCTCCAAGTGCCGGTTAGGGTGCTACTTGGAAAACAGGAGTTAGATCTTGAAAAGCCAAAGGATGATAAGCATTGAATTCATTTGGTAGCATTAGTGTCACAAAATGCAAATGATCAATAATCCATGAGTATGACAACATGTGACCAACGTGAAGCTTCCTCGGATTTGAGTCTGAAATTCAAGTGCCAAGGAAACGAGGCTTTGGACTTTTCTGAATATTTGAAGTATCAACTAACACCATCCTCACCAAGACACATCCCGAAGAGACAAAAATATTGTGACCACACGTTCAACTCTGTCTGACATTGTTTCCTCCTCTCCTGGTCACTTTCCAGGTCAGGAACCCATGCTTCTTCTCTCACCAGCTTTAGGAGAATGAGAGACCCCTGAGAAACAGACAGGTCAGGGATGCCTCAGGGAGGGGTGGCCTTAGCCCATCTTTGAAGGATGGGTCATTTTGTAGAAGGAGGAAAAGATAAGGCCAGTCTAGCCACTGAGATGAGGATGAGCAAGGCCAGGACAGCAGGACTTGTCTGTCTCTCTAGAAGTTTCGTCGTGAGGATAATGAGAGAGAAAGTTTGAGTAAAAGGTTAAGGCTGGTGTGTGGAGTCCCTTAGTTGCCAAGCTGATTGAAATTTAACCTGAAAACATTTTTTAAAATGGGGGCAGACTCACAGCCTTGGTGACAGCAACGTTTTAAAAACTGAAACTTAACCTGATATTCCTGCAGCACGGGTTAGAGAAGGAAGAGCCAGAGGCAAGGAAACAAGTGAGGATTGCAACAGTCCATTCCTTCTCACTTCCTTCTTGGGTTTTGATGGGAGGTCATTTTGGAAGAAACTTAGAGTACTTGCAGCAGACAAAACTAGGGTTTTATTATAACATCAAAGTGCAATGGAAGCCCACAGAAATTATTAGGCGAGATTTGGGTTAATGAGCTAGATTGACATATCTGAGCAAGGCCAATCTGGATAATGGTGGTGGTGGTAGTGGTACAACAGGGTAAAAAGTTGACAAGTCAATGTGGCAGAATGGCCTATTGAGAAATTATCTGTCTTGTTTTCTTGCTCCCCGTTCCCACATGCCCGCATTTTACAGTGTGGTCAGACCTTGGAGTCTTTGACATGGGGGATCTTAATAGCCCTTTGTGTACTATTCAGAACCTTTCTGAACATGATGGAGACTTGTCAGGAAGGCAACTCTTAAATCGACTATTGTTTTCATATCCTGGGTCCACCATGCATTAAACAAGACCATCAGAAAGGGAGGAAATGGATGGAAGAGGGGCATGGCCCAGTCACAGTGACGTTGTTGGTTTCCAGGGCAGATGCAGGGACCCAGCCCTTAGAGGCGCACACAATCATTCCCATTTCAGGTTCAGCCGTTCTCAACAGGCTGATCCTGAGGGGACTTGGTTCCCTACCCTAGGGGGACCAGCTGTCCCAGTTTGGTCCAGGGGAGTTCCCAGGTTTCAGGACTGTCAATGTAAAACTAGGAGAGCCCTAGGTAAACCGAGGCAAGTTGGTCCCCCTCATCTTGGAAGCCTGTCTCCCTTCACAGACAGAAGGGAGCTTCTACCAGAGCTGCCCGTTTTCAAATGCAGTAGTGCAATGGCCGGTGTACAACCAGGGACTGTCCCCATTTTCCTGCACTGCGTAAGCTCTAGAGGTTCTTGTACAATACAGGGGGAGGAGAGGAGCCTGATATTTGGTTTATGTTAGGCATTTTTTGCTAACCTCGGCAGGTGGAAATTTTCAGTTGAGTTAGAAAAACAAGGAATATGACATTTCTTGAAAAGCTGATGGTGTGAAGCAGTTCCTGTCTCTTCAGATAATATTAACAACTATTTCTTGAACACTTAGTATGTAGTAGGCCCAATATTAGGTATTTACATGCATTATCTCAATTAATTTTCACAACAACCATATGGGCTGAGTACTATAAACATTTCAATTTACAGTTTAAAAAATTGAGGCTCAGAAAGGCTAAGTAATTACTCAAGTCCATGCTGCCAGATGGAGCCTGATGGATTTTCAAAGTCTACACTCTTAATTATTCACTAAGCTGTCCTGTCTTACTTATAGAGTAAAACACATGTTAACAGGTGTAAAATTTGTAAAGAATATACACAAGGATTTTTTTGTACCTAATAATATTCATAACTCACCATGTTCATTATTATGTAAAGTATTTAATGACTAGGAAAGCATCTGTGGCCTTACAGATAATAATCCCTGACTTCACTGAGAGGGATTCTCTTACTGAGGCTTCTTCTCTGTGGCATAAACTTTTTTTTTCCTTCTTTGGAGATTTAGTGTCAACACACACAGAAGGAATGACAATTCAGAAGCAACCTAAAGATGGTTAAGGTTACATTCTAAAGTTTTTTTTTTTTAATTTTTGTATCACCTCCCTAACAGGAATGATCACTTCATCAAAAACCATGGCATCTAAATCTCTTCTCTCTTCTTTGCAATCACTCAGCTGCTTCACAGATGGTCAAACTCAGAGAAAGCTGCATCCCTTGCATTTGCACATGGGCCTGATTGCAATCTCTTTGAGGACAGAATCATTTCTCATTAGACCTTAACTACCAGTACAAGATGGGCTGATCAAGTGTAAAGGCTGTGAACATTTTATGAGAATCATCTTCTCCAAAATAAAGAGAATGGAAATCATTGAAGTTCTGCAGTGTTCTCCGCTCACTGGTGCTTTTTAGAGACTATGGACCAAAAAAGAACGTCAAGAGTCACAACCTCAGTTTTGACTGAGTAATGGCTCCAGAACAGCAGCTAGTTGTACTGACACAGGAGAAGCATTCAAAACCAAATATATCAACCTACCCCAGAGGCTTAGAAAGTTCAAAAGCTTGAGAGAAGTTTCAGAGGTCCTGAGGGTGGGTCTCATCCAGTGCTCAGCACTGGGCTCTCCACACAGATGGGGCTGCATTGGGCAAGACAGAAGGCAGAAGTTGGGAACACAACTAAAGAGTCACGGCATCAAGCCAAATGGCATTGGCCGATAAGCCAGCTGACATCTACTTAAATTATCATGACAAAGACTGGTTTGTGAGGCAGCCATGAAGATGCAGTACCTACATCTCCTTCCAAAGAATATGCTGTGGGGAGTATATGTGGCCTCCAGTTGCCACCCATTTGGATTCCGCGCTGCTGTCACACCCAGACCATGCTTCCCCCAGGATGGTCCCAGCCAACAAAGGTTAGGGTACTAGCACCAACCCCCTCCTGCCCAGCGTGGGACTCCCCCAAAGGCCAACCTTTGCTCAAGGATCCCCCTGGCCCAAACTTTCTTAGAGCTACACAGTCAAGTCTTCCTACCTAATCCCCCTCCCTGTCTCGTTTCACAAGCGTGAAAGCGGAACTAACCAGTAGAAATATAACAGGAGCCACATGTGTAATTTCCAATTTTCAAGTAATCACACTAAAAAAGTAAAATGAGTAAAGGTGGAATCAATTTTAATTATATACATATATACTTAATGATACATTTTGTTTATTCCAAAATATTAGTTCAAAATATAGTCAACATTTTCAAAGTCATTAAGGAAGTATTTTACATTCTCATATGTGTGAGGGGTTTTTTGTCTCTGTCTTTTGTCTTCAGCACTATGTTTTAGGACTCCAGGGAGTGTTTTACACACCCCGTTTCCAGCTAACTACATCGCAGATGTTCAAGACTCCCACGTGGCTGCTGGCTAACCTGTTGGGCAGTTCAGGTCCCAAGGCTCTTCCTGCCTGCTCCTGCACCTTTATCTTTTACAGATGCTCTGCTCCCAAAACCCACTGCATGTCTATTCCTATCTGAGCAGTTGCTTCTCAGAAGACCTGAATTGACACAGTTTGCCTCACGGTCTCTTGTCCAAATACTGTTATCAAATGCAGATTCTTAAAAATTGCCATTATATCACTCTCCTGCTCAAAACCCCTCCGCAGCCAGCTGTAAGTGAAAATCTCTCCACTTGATTTCCAATGGCCTCCAAAGTATCATTATCCTTTCTATAATCAGTTCTACTAAGAGCACTCTCACACCCACCTCCCTCCGGCCCCATCAGGTTCCTCACCGTCCTCCAAATAAACCAACCTCTTTTCACCCGTTCAATTGCTCATGGTGTTTCCATCTCCTAAAATGTGATTTCTTTTCTATGAAATTATTTGAATCTATTTTTTAAAGAACCAGTACTAGTATTGCCTATATTACATTTAATATTTTAAAATTATATCTGGTTACCCCTGGCTTATTCATTTATGAAGTAACATATATAATTTTCAAAAGACAAATGAAATATTTACCTCCAATATTCTTTCAACCAGTATATATTTACTCAGGATAAACTCACACAATAGCTAATAAACACTGTGGCAAACACAAAGAAGTAGAATCTATAATTCCTGTTTTCAAGGTGTGATGGTTAATTTTATGGTTCAGTTGGCTGGGCTATGCTCAAACACACAGGTATTGCTGTGAAAGTATTTTTTAGATGTGATTAACTTTTATAATCAGTGGACTTTATACAAAACAGATTACACTCCAGAATGTGAGTGGGCCTCATACAATCAGTTGAATTGTATGAGGGCCTTAAGAACAGACTGAGGTTTCTGGAAGAAAAAGGAATCTGCTTCAAGATTGCAGCATAGACATTCTGCCTGTGTTTCCAGCCTGTGGACTTGCCCTCTGGATTTCAGACTCAAGACCACATCAACTCTTACCTGAATTTCCAGCCACTCAGCCTGTCCTATGGATTTCAGACTTGCTAGCTCCCACAGTTCCTTGAGCCAATACCTCAAAATAAATCTCTACTTGTATGTATATAAATCCTATTAGTTCTGTTTCTCTGGAGAGCCCTGACTAATACTAATACACAAGGGTTTTTGTTTCTGTTATGGAGATGAAACAGAAAAACTTGGAAAGTTAAATGACAGCACAAGATAACAACACACTGCCAAAATAAATCATTAAATTGTCAAATTTTTACTAAGGACCTCCACATGCTCAGGTATTCAGAAGAAAGATAAATCACAATGCACTAGTGATGTCAGTGAAAGCCCAATCACTCAAGTACTGTGGTATTTAAACTTGAAACTATTTAAAATTATAAAACTCATTTGTTAATATCTCAAACCCACCTTTCTAAAAATCCCACATTTGCTCCGTTTGGGGCTTTGATAAAGTATGTTTCTGCTGAGATAGAAGAGAAAGGAAAGCATGACCTAATTAAACTTGGGCAAAACTAATCTTGCAAGTTGATCAAAAAATTGCTTCTCAAAAATTCCCTTGTTAAAGTGTCTTGGGAATACCTTAGGAAGAATTTAAAAGGTCCCAATCTAAATCAGGACAGAAAACTGGTTTTCCAACATTATACACCAAAGAAGTCTGTGCCATTTGCTTCATTAGAGAGGCAATTTTATTTTAACATGACATTTTTAAAAGGCTAAGTTGTTTCATTTTCCCTGCTTCACCCCACTTTTCACCACACCCCACACCCTTTTATGCAAAACATTTTTAAATTTGGCAAACTCAGCTTTATCCCCCTTTTACATTGCAGCTGACATTGTTAAGGCTGTGGTAGCTCAATCATAATTAATCACTGGGATGCACAACCCAGAGGAAAAAAATTAATATGAAAGCAAACATTTTTGTATAAAAAGCTTTTACATCTGATAAAGGACTGTTATCCAAAATATGCAAAGAACTCGGAGAAATCAACAATAAAACAAACAACCCAATTTTAAAATGGACAAAAAGGCTGAACAGATACCTCACCAAAGAAGATATACAGATTGCCAATGAACATATGACAAGATGCTCCACATCAAATTTCAGGAAGGAAATGCAGATTTAAAAAATAAAAAAAAAAAATGAGTTACCACTACGTATCTATTAGAATGGCCAAAATCTAGAACACTAACAACACCAACTGCTGGCAAGGATGTGGAGCAACAGGACCTCTCATTCATATGCCCACACAAAAACCTGCACATGAATGTTTATAGCAACTTAATTCATAATTGCCAAAACTTGGAAGCAACCAAGATGCCTTTCAGTAGGCGAATGGAAAAAGAAATGGTGGCACATACAGACAATGGAATATTATTCAGTGCTTAAAAGAAATGAGCTATCAAGCCATGAAAAGACATGGAGGAAGCTTAAATGCATATTATTAAGTAGAAAAAGACAATCTGAAAAGACCACATACTGTATGATTCCAACTATATGACATCTGGAAAAGGCAAAACTACAAAGACAATAAAAAGATTAGTGGTTGCCAGGGGCTAGAGGGGAAGGAAGGATGAATAGGCAGAGCACAGAGGACTTTTAGGGCAGTGAAACAATTCTTTATAATACTACAATGTGGATATATTTGTATAATGTGTCCCAAAATACCCCCACAGAAACATCCAGAATAATGTTTGACCACATATCTGGGCATCGTGGTCCAGCAAAGCTGACACAAAAAAATTGACCCTCACATCTACTACTAACCTCGGTCTTGAGCAATCGCATCTTTTTCTTTTATTGAAGTTCCCTCAGCTCTTCAGAAGGACTGAAGCTACTCTTCATGAGGCAAAAGAATTTGGCAAATTTGCCAATTGTGAAGTACCTTTGATAATATAATGTTGAGATCCTAATATTGTACGCCAAATACTAAAAGAAGTGAATATGTTTATTCTACTATTTTAGTAGATCTATAAGCAGGGGCAATGACAGAAATATAAATTGAGAGATTTGAAGAAAATGCCATGATCTTAATTTAGGATGTTCAGGAATTCGATGTTTTTTTATTTTTAATTTTTAAAAATTTATTAAAAAAACAAAACATAATGGTACAAAAAGGTTGAAAGTAAAAGAATTGGAAAAGATATACTGTGCAAATATAAACCAAAAGGAAATTATATAATAACAGATACAGTAGACTTGAAAGCAAAAGCATTACTAGAAATAAACAAGGGCACTTCATGCCAACAAGACCAGTTTACCAGGAAGTTTTAAATTTGTATGCACTTAACTTCAAATTATATAGAGCAATAGAGCTACAAGGAAAAAACAGACAAATTCACTATCATAATAGGAGATTTAACATACTGCTGTCATTCACTGATAGAGAATACCTCTTTCAGAACCAGTAGACCCCCCCAAAAAAAATTAGTAAGAATATAAACAAGTTAAATAACGTGAGCAGCAAATTTGATTCAACAAGCAGATATATAGTCACTATACTCCAAAACTTTAAATTACAAATTATTTCAGGAATTCGATTTTTTGAAATTCCGCTAAATAAAATTTTTCTCACTGTGAACCCGAGTATAGAAAACACCATTTAGAGTTACAAGATCCTAAATGCTCAAATCTTTCTACCTGGTGTTAAAAAAGAATTTTAAATATTTGTCAGCCTTTGCTGTATTACTTATCCAACATTATGTCTTCTATTTGCCTTGAGTGTTTATCAAAACTCAGATCTCTTCGCACCTCATGTGGTCCATGTTGAGAGAAGCAATCATCTCTTGGCCTTGAGCTTCCCTGCGTTTTCTTGCTGGTCACACCAAGAATACAAGGCTCTGACCACTCTTTACCCAAGCCATTACTCAGGGTTGAGTTTGCATCTTCGAGAGTTGAGGTTACATCTCCCCTAAGACAAAGAATAGGCATCCTTCCACTTACTATAAAAGTGGCAGATTCTCCAAGTTCAGTGTTCCTCTCCTATAATGCAACCCACTGCATGTGCAAGCATCCATCTAGGTCCACCTGTGCCACCCCTTGTGCAATTCTGGGGCGTGAAGCTCTGGCTAATGCTTTTGATCTAATAAAGATTTTTTAAATCTGTGACCCAGGAATTTCATGTCTTCTGGCTTGTAAGAAGGTAGTCATGAACCAGAAACAGGCTAACTTGTTAGCTCGTAAATAGGATAAAAGTGAAGGCCACTCACAGTTCTTGACAGTGCAATTGAAGAAGTGTTAACAGTTACACATCTACCCTCCCCCCAAGATTGATTCCATATTGGCTCAAGCAGGTATTAAGCTGTTGAACAGAGGAAAGTACTGAAAGAAGAATCAGAAAAGAACTGGGACAGTGTCTAGAAGTGTTGGCCAAAATTGGGCACTGCCATGGAATTTCTGAGTAGACTCATTGGTAAAGACAAACTCTGCAACGCTGGCGAAGGTCAGGCCTTCCTACCTCTTTCAGGAAGCATGTCAAAGTCTGTATTTTGTGTCTCTTACATTTCTTGTAAGAAATAAATGTCAATTTATTCATTCAATGATTGTTTATTGAAAAGTCTGGGCAACACTCTCACCACTATTATTCAACATGGTTTTGGAAGTTTTAGCCACAGCAATCAGAGAAGAAAAAGAAATAAAAGGAATCCAAATCAGAAAAGAAGAAGTAAAACTGTCCCTGTTTGTAGATGACATGATTCTATACAGAGCATCCTAAAGATGCTACCAGAAAACTACTAGAGCTAATCAATGAATTTGGTAAAGTAGCAGGATACAAAATTAATGCACAGAAATCTCTTGCATTCCTATACACTAATGATGAAAAATCTGAAAGAAACATTAAGGAAACACTCCCATTTACCATCGCAACAAAAAGAATAAAATACCTAGGAATAAACCTACCTAAGGAGACAAAAGACCTGTATGCAGAAAACTATAAGACACTGATGAAAGAAAGTAAAGATGATACAAACAGATGGAGAGATATACCATCTTCTTGGATTGGAAGAATCAACATTGCGAAAATGATTATACTACCCAAAGCAATCTACAGATTCAATGCAACCCCTATCAAACTACCATTGGCATTTTTCACAGAACTAGAACAGAAAATTGCACAATTTGTATGGAAACACAGAAGACCCCAAATAGCCAAAGCAATCTTGAGAAAGAAAAACGGAGCTGGAGGAATCAGGCTCCCTGACTTCAGACTATACTACAAAGCTACAGTAATCAAGACAGTATGGTACTGGCACAAAAACAGACATATAGATCAATGGAACAGGATAGAAAGCCCAAAGATAAACCCACACACCTATGGTCACCTGATTTTTGATAAAGGAGGCAAGAATATACAGTGGAGAAAAGACAGCCTCTTCAATAAGTGGTGCTGGGAAAACTGGACAGCTACATATAAAAGAATGAAATTAGAACACTCCCTAACACCATACACAAAAATAAACTCAAAGTGGATTAAAGATCTAAATGTAAGGCCAGACACTATAAAAGTCTTAGAGGAAAACATAGGCAGAACACTATATGACATAAATCACAGCGAGATCCTGTTTGACCCACTTCCTAGAGAGATGGAAATAAAAACAAAAATAAACAAATGGGACCTAATGAAACTTAAAAGCTTTTGCACAGCAAAGGAAACCATGAACAAGATGAAAAGACAACCCTCAGAATGGGAGAAAGTGGTTGCAAATGAAGCAACTGACAAAGGATTAATCTCCAAAATTTACAAGCAGCTCATGCAGCTCAATAACAAAAAATCAAACAACCCAATCCAAAAATGGGGAGAAGACCTAAATAGACATTTCTCCAAAGAAGATATACAGATTGCCAACAGACACATGAAAGAATGCTCAACATCATTAATCATTAGAGAAATGCAAATCAAAACTACAGTGAGGTATCACCTCACACCAGTCAGAATGGCCATCATCAAAAAATCTACAAACAATAAATGCTGGAGAGGGTGTGGAGAAAAGGGAACCCTCTTGCACTGTTGGTGGGAATGTAAATTGATACAGCCACTATAGAGAACAGTATGGAGGTTCCTTAAAAAACTAAAAATAAAACTACCATACGACCCAGCAATCCCACTACCAGGAATACACCCTGAGAAAACCATAATTCAAAAAGAGTCATGTACCACAATGTTCATTGCAGCTCTATTTACAATAGCCAGGACATGGAAGCAACCTAAGTGCCCATTGACAGATGAATGGATAAAGAAGATGTGGCACATATATACAATGGAATATTACTCAGCCATAAAAAGAAACAAAATTGAATTATTTGTAGTGAGGTGGATGGATCTGGAGACTGTTGTACAGAGTGAAGTAAGTCAGAAAGAGAAAAACAAATATCGTATGCTAACACATATATATGGAATCTAAAAATAAAAAAAACGTTCTGACGAACTTAGGGGCAGGACAGAAATAAAGACACAGACGTAGAGAATAGACTTGAGGACACAGGGAGGGGGAAGGGTAAGCTGGGACAAAGTGAGAGACTGGCATGGACATATGTACACTACCAAATGTAAAATAGATAGCTAGTGGGAAGCAGCCGCATAGCACAGGGAGATCAGCTCGGTGCTTTGTGTCCACCTAGAGGGATGGGATATGGAGGCAGGAAGGGAGACACAAGAGGGAGGGGATATGGGGATATATGTATATGTATAGCTGATTCAGTTTGTTATACAGCAGAAAGTAACACACCATTGTAAAGCAATTATACTCCAAAAAAAGATGTTAAAAAAAAAAAAAAGAAGTCTGGGCAAGATTAAGAGAAAATTTTCATACTTTTCCATTTTACAGTGTGATTTGGAGATTCATCCCCACCAGTGCATAGAGGTGCTCACATTCCCTTTTTTATTCATCTTTTTTTTTTTTAGAAAAATTTCAAAGGATCTCCATTGGCCCAGATTGGTTTGTAGTCTAGCTTGTATTCTATAAGTTCTTTTACATTCTAAATAAAATTATCTTTCTCCTGTTCTGCATCTTTTATGTGCTCACAAGGCACTTTTCAGGATCCCCTGCACTCCACTCCAGTTACAACTTTATTCTCTATCTCCTTGTCTACAGTACTAGCATTATAATGTTTGTGAATCTTCTCCAATAAGATGAAAATGCAACTCTTACATCGTCTGCCCAGTCCAAGACTTCCCCTGATCAGAGAGCTGCCTACATTTAGGTGAGCCTCTTATATTCACACAGAACTCAATCATTCAACAAATATTTATTGAGCACCTTCCATCTGCCAGGGAGTGTTATAAGAGCTTGAAATTAGCAGTGAACAAGACAGAAAATAGCCTATTCTAATCAGGTTTTGGAGATAGACAAGTCAGGAAGTAAGCCATAAATGCATGTTCTTATATATGGTAAAAATAAAATCGGATAATTGGATAGGGCGTACAAAAGTAAAAGGTATTATATTAGATGCCTAGAGAAAGTGTCTCTGAGGTGCCGTTATAAATGAGACTTAGAAGGTGAAAGAAAACCAGACACATGGGTACCCGGGGTAGAATATTCCAGGCAGAGGAAACCATAGGACAAGGGAATGACTGGCCTAGCTCAGTGACAGAGAGAGTCAGAATGGCCAGAGATGGGGAGAGAACTGTGAGGTCTATGAGATCCCCTCCCAATAATCTGGAGCTAAGACCTAAGAGAAACTAAGACTAGGGGTCCTATGAGCAAAATCATTAACTGCCCAACATTTTGTGTTCTCCTAGACATATCTTAGAACTGTCAGGTCACCAGAAAGCATAGTCCCAGAATCACTTTATGTCTGTTTCTCAGTAATGGATATTCACCAGCTTTACAAACAATTGTAAGACACACTATTTCACTTCGGTTTTTTCTGTCCTGTCATGTCATGTCCAACATAGTAACATCTCTGTAGGTAGAAATAACAAAGAAAACATAGAAATTAATTCTATGACACCAGATAATGGTGTTAGGGAATTAAGTATTGTTATTGATGATTAAATAACATCAGAAGAACCCAAAAACACAGTATAAGCCCCCTTGAGCCCTGGGATAGAGAGAAGTAAGAGATGAGAGAGAAAGGATCCTCCAGGGAACCAGCATCTGATCCTGCAAGAATATTAGGGCCTTAACTCAGGAAAGGGTGTTGTTTAGAGGACTAGAGGGAAAGAGGACAAACTTGGTCACTCCCTGTTTCCCTTGGGTCAGTCTTTCCACTGGAGAAGAGAAATGAGTGTCAAGCATTTTTGTTGGAAGCATTTTTGCTGAAGACAAAGCTGACTCTGGGTCTTACACAACTAAATTAGCTGGAGAAGATAGAATGCTCTTTTTTTATTTTTATTTGTTGTTAAGTATTAACCAGCAAGCAAATTTTAAGACCAGAAATTATTGACCCCATAATTCTATCTTTTTAATAAAATTTAATTCAATAAAAATTTTAATTTTTTCAATCTCTGTTTCCAGTCTTTTTTCCTAGACTCACTTATAGGTAACATTGTAGTAATGGTTTTATAGGTACAACCTCATGATTTTTAGTGCTGGGGGGTATTCTGAAAGGAGAAAGTTGGCTCCATTTCTGGTCATCTGAGAAGAAGTGGGCTGGACTGTCTGGGTGGAACACAACTCCGGTTTTTAAATTTTCACAACAGAATGACAACTCTGCCTTCTGTGCATCTGGTCGCTAAGCATGTGGTTCTCACTTTTATCAGCAACATAAACTTCATGCAGAACAAGCACTTGTCAGAGAAATTGACTGTCATCCAAAAGCTCTTATATCCAATAGGAAAGAATCGAAAGGACAAGCACACCACCTATTTTTTTAGATTTACCAAGCTCTATCTTGGTATTGTTAGATCAAAAGAAAGTACAGTTCCAGAATCACACTATCTCAGCTCTTCATTTCACACTGTATTCTTTATAAAGGGTTGATACTGGAAGATTTCATGCAAGAAGTACCTTTGTCCCCTTTTCACTGTGAACTAGATTTACCTATGAAACAAGACTCACACTGTAAATCAATTGTGAGTTTTCATTCCAGAAAAATGTTGCTTTCTGCAGAGCTTTCTCATATGCTTCCCTTTTCTAAAAATTAAACCATAAAACGAGGATGATGTGACCCAATGCACCTTGTGGTTTGGCTCAGCTGCTTGGAAAGTCAGCCACGTTTGTGACCCAGTACAGCAAACATTTCACCTCAGATTATCTGTTAACATCTCTTCCTGCTCTTTATAAATAGTTTTAGTTTTCATCATTAATTTTGCGCTGTGTTAACTTTTACAAGTCACATTGAATCCTCTATAATATATCTAATACGTACCAAAGGAGTGGTACATACTCAAAGTCTAAAGGGATAGTTCAGGGAGTCAGGACAATTCTGTGGACCAAAGGGGCCAAGCTTTCAGTGACCTCATTGCAACTCTATGACTAGAGAAAGGAGGACATTCCTGCAGGAGTATTGCTTAAACAAATACAGTGAAAAAATATGCTCTGTAGCAGTGAATACATGCCTGACCACAGTGAAGGATTGGTGGGGGGAAACAGTGAAGCAGGAAGCTGGAAAGACATCAGGGTCAATCTGTAGAATGCTTTGAACATCAAGCTTATGAGTTTAATTTCCCGTAAGTAATTTTTGAGCAGGAAAGAGACTGATGGAATTACCTGGATGATTTTGACCAAGATGGCACCATTAATAGATCTACATCCCTCTGGAGGATAGATTGTTTGTTTTATGGGATGTTGAGAGTTTAATTTTAGATATTAAATTTTACATCCCAGTAGGATATCTTGGTGGAAATGCCCAATAAATTCTGAGATAGGCATCTGGAACTTGCTATCAATGTCAGAAAGACAGATTTAGGAATTATCTGTATAGAGGAGCATTAGAGAAGCAATGAGAAGAGATGAGTGCTCTGGGCTCATTCTCCTTCAGTAAACATTTAAAATAACCCCAGAGAGCTGCCACATCCAAAAAGAAGACTAGACTCTGCTCAATGAGAGGGCAGGTGGTGACAATAGGCCACTCGAATGCCCTCAGAATGACTCCTCCTCTCAGTCCAACAAATAGGCTAAATTTAGAACAGTCTTTAGTTGCTTCATTACTAGGATTAAAGAGTTCATGAACAATTTTTTGTTGCAAGGGGGTAATAAATAATGAAGCTGAGATGCTGAATGAAGAAGAAAATGTATGCTGTCTATAAACTGCGAAAACAAATTCTTTAGAGAATAACAAAAAAGAAATACTTCCAACCCAGCTGGGGGAAAATGAATAGGAGGCAGTGTCTCAAGGTTGGTCAGTGACACCCTTAAATTGCAAATATTACCTAATGTCAAGAGAAATAAGCTCATACTCTGAGAAGCCACAGCCCGCTGTTAAAATCACTTGAGAGAATAGGAGGAAAGAGAAAAATAAACGTAACACTGGCACCTTTATAGCAAAGGTAAGACCTTTGGGAAGTGGGACTCAGGCATTATAAATGAGCAATGTAAGTTAAATTCAAAAATAGCCTGGTTCTAATAGTACATTGTCAGAACTGGTTAGCCTGAAGTTGGCCATGTGTAAAAGAGAATGTTGCAGAGTGGGAAGCTCAGTGTGACCTATGGGGAGATGAGCATTAGCGTGTGGGGATGTAGCTATAGGAGATGAAACTGGAGAATTAAGGGACACAATGACAGATCAAGGACTTTGGCCTCCACCCTGAAGGTAATGGGATTTATCAGAAATTTATAAGGAAGGGGAACAACAGATTCCCATTTATGTTGGAAAAGGGGACGCCAGTGCAGGTGCATACAACCGCCTGGAGTGGGCCAGAGACCAGCAGAGGGAGGCCAGCTAGCGGTCCTGCAATAAGCACTGCTGAGGACTTGCCCTAGGAAACCACTGGGAAACAAGCGTGGTGTGGGAAGAAGGGGTAAGTGACCATTATCCTTTTAGTAGAGTCATGGGCTTTAGAAAGCCATTCTCTAAGTCAACTTTTTAATCACCATCCCTCTTATCCTTCATGCTTTTTTACAAATCAGACTTCCAGGCAATACAACTTTCTTGGAAGTGAGGAGAAAGGGCATATAGAAGCAATAACACCTCACTTAGCAAAATAAACTATAGAATCTCCAGGGTTATTGTAGAGCTCAAGAAAGGATGCTATGCATGAACTGTTGTCCTCAATTTCCTCTTCCTTTTGAGAGTTTTTCTTTTGATTCTCATGTTCCCAATACATGGATCCCAAAGGATGAGGAGTCTACCTTCAAGCTCTGATTATACCGGACAAAGCTCTTCCCAGGTTTCCTCTTAGCACTGCCAAGAAATGCTATGACAATGGAGATCCAAAATGGAAATCTGGAGAGAGACACCAGATCTTCTAAGCTCAGCCCCTGGAGCAAGACTTCAGGTCAGATCACAAGTGTATTGGAAACTTTAGCACTTGAATGCATACAGACCTGAGTTAAGCTCAAATCCTAACTCTCTTAAATATTCTTATGACCTTAGCCAGGCCCTCAAATGCTCTAAATCAGTAATATATGACTCAAAGGGCAGTTGAGACAACTTAGAGATAGATACCATTTTAAAAGCAACTGACACTACATGGGCATGTGTATAAGTTAGTAGTTTAATTTGGCTGCTGGCAAAAGAGATCCAACTCCAGTGGATTAAAAACCACATCCCATGTTCTGATGACGTAACTGTGCCTGATGCAAAGCTGAGCACAGATAGTGCTACTATAGAGAGGGCAACGCAGAATCCAGTGTTTTCTGGATGCACTTTCTCCTTCTCTCTCTGCATGCAATTATTAACTCTCCCAGTAACAGTTTACCATTAGCACCTGATCATCTTTTGACTTCCTTGGTGGTTCTCCTCCTTGAGAACCAAAGCATCAGGGAAAGAGAGAGGTGAGTTGAGGGGTTTAAATTTCAAAGACTGAACTGGCTTTGTTCTAAAGTACTTTGCCCTTTGACACCCTCCGAAGGATCCTCTGTCTCATCCTATAGGATTCTAACAGCCACACTGCCACTGTATTTGGTATTTGCCAGGAAGTCTAGGGATCCATTGCATTTTATGCCCTTTTTTCCTTTATATCATTCCACAAATATTTATTGAGCACCCACTATATCTTCAAGGAATCATCCTATATACTAGGGATACAGCACTGATTAATATAGTCAAGCCCCTGCAGCGGGGTAAATAGTGGCCTTCCGAAAGATATGTCCATCTGGAACCTATAAGTTCAATCTTATTAGGGAAGGGAACCTTTGCAAAGGTAATTAAGCTAAGGCTTTTGAGATAAGATCATCCTGGATTAGGATGGGTCCTAAATCCCATGATAAGTCTTTAGAAGGGAAGGGGAAACAGAGACACAGACACAGAGAAGCACAGGGGAGCAGGCCATGTGAACACGGAGGCAGAGATTGAGGCAATGTGCCTAGGAGCCATGCAATGCCAGGATTGTCAGCAGTCACCAGAAGCTGGTGACTCTCAAGCAGGCACTCTCCCCCAGAGCCCTCAGGGGGAACTCAGCACTGCTGACACCTGGGGCTTAGCCCTCTGGCCTCAGGACTCTTCGAGAACACATTTCTGTTGTTTTAAACCACCAGGTCTGTTATCGTTTGTTTCAGCAGTCCTAGACAACGAATGCATCCTCTCATGGTACTTATCATTATAGCGAAGACAAAATAAACTAACAAGAAAGTGTAATACAGTGAAAGGTAAGTGCATAAAGAAAACAAACAGGACAAAGTGAAAGATGTCACAAGAGCTACTTTAGAGAGTGAGGAAGATGATTGAATCTCTTCTAGTACTTCCTGGGAAATAATATTTGGAAAGAAAATTTATGAAGTCCAAATTAATTAACTTGTTAAGTAATTTTTCCATGGGATTTTTAGAGTATTTTCTTCTGGTCATTTTAAGGCATAAGTGAGGTGTTAGTTTTTCCAGATATCTGGTCTAGCGCATCATTAACACTTATCTAATGACCTGGAATAGACAGTACAGATTACTCTGAGTGGTGGCCATATCATGTAACTTAAGACTAAAATAAAATGATGACATAAATCACTTATTCAGGAAATAGATAACAAATGTCATCACAATTAAACATCATCCACATTATATTTCTTCATATAACAATTAGTTGAGTACCCATTGTTTTCATGGTATTATGAAAATGCTGGGGATACAGAAAATACAGTAAAATAGATGTGATCTTGTGCTAGGGGAGTCTGCAGTCTATGGGGAAATACTGACATTGAATAAGTAATTTCAAGTGAAAAAGGATGTTTAAATATACATCCTTTTTTTCATATATATATATATATATATATTCTTTTCCATTAGGGTTTATCATAGGATATATACTTCAATTTAAAAAAAAGAATGTTTAAAAATAAGACAAGTGGGAATTCCCTGGCAGTCCAGTGGTTAGGACTCTGCGCTTTCACTGCCAGGGCCTGGGTTCAATCCCTGGCCGGGGAACTAAGATCCTGCAAGCCCTTGCGGGATACCCATGGTGCGGCCAAAAAGAAAAAGAAAAAAAGAAATGATTTTCAAAAATAAATAAAAAATAAAAATGAGACAAGTATAGGATAAGGCAGGGGGTGGGGGTCATACAGAGAGGCAGACAGTAAAGACCTCCCTGGCTTGTATGTTTCCTTAATTCAGCAAATATTTCCTAAGGGCCAACTACATCCCAGGCACTGTTTTAGTCATCTGGGATATATCAATGAACGAAACAGGCCAAGATCCCTGTTCTCATATGGATCCACCTACCAGGGGAGACAGGCAATAATAGACCCAGTAAATGGATTATTTAGTGTTGTACAATAGGTAAGTGCCATGGGAAAAGGAAAAAGTAGAGCAGGGTAAGTAATACTGGGAGTGAGAGGTAGGAGACAGGCTTGCCATTTATATAGGAGAGCAGGAATAGTGTCGTTGAGAAGGTGACATTTGAGCAAAGATTTGAAGGAAAGGATGAAGTTAGCCCAGCAGACATGTGAGCAAAGAGAATTCCAGCAGTAGAAACAGCCAATGCAAAGGCCCTACGGCAGAGTGTACCAGGCTTGTCCAAGGAACAACCAGGAAGCCAGTGTGGCCGAAGTGGAGGGAATGAGAAGAGAGTAGTGGGAGGCGAGATCAGAGATGTAACCTGGGACCAGATCCTTTAGGACCCTGTAAGCTATTGTGACACTTACTTCTCTCATAATGAATGGAGCGCCATCATGAGAAGTGCTCTTTCCTTATCTTCGTATAGTCTCAGTGACTTCATGGCTCCACTTTAATGTGACTCTTAACTTGACTATCAGAGATATTTGCTGTTGCCGACAGAAAGTTTGTAATTCCTTCCACTAACAGCCACATATATTCTTCTCCTTACCCCAGTGCTACCCACACACAACTAGGAAAATTGCCTCCCAATGAATAGAAGGGCTTGCCAGAACTCTGACAGGAAAATGGCATGAGTGCATTTATTACAGGTGAAAGAATAAAGCCCATTCATAAATCAAAGGGAGCTAATTTTAAAATGTCACCTAGCCCACCGTCACTCTGGAAAGGTGTGGGAGCGAAGATGAACGGTCTTCCAACTGACATGCGGGTGGAGGGACGTCTGAGCACCAAGTCACACGTCCGAGTGTGTTTCATCCTGTCAACAGTATAAGATAAAACTGGGCCAAGGGAACGTTTTTCACTTTCAACAGGACAATGAGAAAAGAGTACACTGAAATATGAAGAAAAGAGGAGAATTTCTCCTTGTTTGGAAAACCATTCAAAAGCATGGCCCGACAAGAAAACAAAGTGACCCAGGAGACAACCAGGCTTTGATGTTGTTCTTCAGATGTAAGTTCTGAGAGAAACAGGACTGCCCTACTCACCCAGAGGAGTGCTATTAGATGAGCAACAAGGAAAAGAGGAATCCTGCACAACAAGTTCTATTCTCCATGTAGAGGACCCACCTTGAACCAGAAACCGTGATGCAGTTTTCTTCTTCAAATAAAATAAAGATCCATAGTCTCTACAATGACATAATTGCAAGGCAGGAAAACTCCCGGGTAGGAACAGGATTTACAGAAGTGGATCTCAGGCGAGTAACCTCTTACACCTAGAACAAGCAACCCAGGTATCATGTCCTAGGTATCAGCTACATAGCCTACACTACATTTCCAAAAGAGACTCAAATGTCTTCAGATAGTGTGTTTTGCTTCCGGTTATAAATAAACAAGTCCTGGGGATATAATGTTCAGCATGGTGACTGTAGTTAAAAACACTGTACTGTATGTTTGAAAGTTGCTAACAAAGTAAATCTTAAAAGTTCTGATCGCAAAAAGAAAAAGGTGTGACTCTGTGTGGTGATGGATGTTAGCTAGATTTATTGTGGTGATTATTTCACAATATATACAAGTATTGAATCATTATGTCATACACCTGAAACAAACATAATGTTATATATCAATTGTATCTAAATATTTTTTAAAATTACCCTTTGTATTTTTAGAGAAATTCCTTATAAATTCTTAACCTTGTCGGGGGCAGGGCAGTGGAGAAGGGGACATTGTGCTTTGCTTTTATCTGAACTACAACTTCTATAACTGCAAACAATAAAAAACACATCAATCCCCATAATTATAGACTCTTCTAAACAAAACGTCCTGGAGATTATCTTAGACAATACCATCGTTTTACTGAGGAAACTGAGTTCACTAAACAGTATATAAAAGAGTTCCATGTCTCTGTCAACTGGCTGGTGTTTTTAAGAGGTGAATTTTGAAACTTTGAAGAAGTCAAAGTGCTAGAAACTCTGCTTAATTTGTTTATCCTCATGTTAAAGTCAATTCAGTTCCAAACAGGGATAATTGTACTATGGAACTCCAGGAGCTATCATTCATACTGTAGCCGACAGCAAAGCTCCTCCGGGAATTATGCAGTGCAGAGTCTGGGCAGATCTACTCAATGGTCCTTCCCAGAGATTCCCTTAGTTATTAGTCTTGGGTTAGGTAAAAGGATGCTTTGACTTTCAGTGTAGATTTTGAAATGACCTGCTTTGACTTCATTCTTTCAGAAGTTGGTTAAGTGCAAAGTTTCACTAAAACAAAATAAGAGGAGCTATTCAGAAGACATTGTCTCTGTAGGGGAGGAAAAAACTCTTCCTCTACCTTACTAGGTTCTCTGGCTGGGGCCCTAGAAATTAAACTGACAAAAGACAGATTAATAAGAGAAAAACAGTTTATTAGTACGTGCAGCGCACATACACTCAGGAGAAACTGACAAGTAACTCAAAGGGGTGGTTATAACTCGGGGCTTATATAGCATCTTAACAAAGAACAGTGCATTTGTAGAGAAGTGACAAGACAGAGAAAAGGGGTTTAGCTTTTAGGGGCCAGAAACTGTGGAAAAGTAAGTATATGTGCGGAACTAATGGAAGATAAGGGTTATTTTAGTAAGGTTTGTTATGGAGATTCCTCTTGTTCTTCTCTGGGCTGATTAAGAGTCTAGAGTTGTCTCCCTTGACTAAGAACCTAAGAGTTGTCCTCCTTTTCCTGGTATGAGAGGCTGAGACACCTTTACAAATGGAAATTTATGTCCTGCTTTTAGGCAAATGAGAGGAAAGAGGAGAGTTTTTTGAAATCTGCTGTTTCTCAATTGTCTTCAACTCAAAATAACCTTTATACCAAAGCGGCATATTTCTAGCTGAACAGTCGACAACCACTGTGAATAGGAGATCATGGTCTCCCCAGGCAGAAATGATCTCCTCTTCTATTTCCGCCATCCCTATTCAGGCTGTCCTTAGACAGATCTACTACTATGGGTTCTTCAACACGATACAGAGTTGCCTCCTTAGCCTCATCTCCGCGCTGCTTTGCTGTTCCTACTTTATTAACACCAAATTGTAGCTCCCTGTAACCACCTTCCTGTTTTCTGCCTCTAAACTTTGCTCATATTGTTTCCTTTGCTTAGAACCCCTCCCACTCACTCATCACCTGGCCAACTCTCATGCATCTTTCCGGACTAAGATCAGATCTGACCCTTCAGAAAGTTTTCTCAGGCATCTTCTCCTCAAACCACTGGCTATGAGAAGTGATCCTCCTTTAAGCAAAAGTACTCCATGCATTAAAATTTCTTGTTTCCTTCCACTAAATTATAAGCTCCTTCAAATCATAGTTACAGAAATTGCAGAGATTAGCCAACACACTGTGTTTTTATATCCTGCTCCTGGTCAAGCTTCCATGCCCAAGCAATTGGGGAGTTAATCCTCAGATAACATTCACCATTGGCTATACTCACTACCCCGGAACATCCCCAAGTAGGTTATAATCACATTATCTGATCATTTCTTGTGGGCAATGAGTTGCATATTCTGACTCATTCCCTGATCCCCTAATATCTTTAACCCTGAGGTTCCATTGCCAGTCAGAGAATCCACTTGGGGAAATGAGTAAGCCAAATATTTAAAGTACCCAAGGGGTAAAGTTGGCCTTGCTTATAGGTGTGGTCAGCCATTGCTCACCTATGTGGGTGACTTTGATTGTGATAACTGCCTTGGAGACTGAAAGACCATTATTAGAGATAAATCCCTGAATCAATGGTCAACTGATGCAGGGAGGACTAGTTCATGTTGCCCTAATTTTTACAAGTCTGGCTGTTACCAGAAAAGAAATGTATTAAATTCCACTGGTCTTGCATGGTTTCAAATGCTATTCGGAGAGCCAGATCAATAATAGTTCATGTATCATTCTCACATAGAAGGATGCTTGCTGACCAGGAGAGTAGACTCTCCCTGAGTCAAGTCTAAAGAAGTACTAAAAGTTTTGTGCCTATAACTGAAAGTTGTTTGTCATGGTTAGATAGAACACGCTATGCAAAATTACTCAGAAAACTTTAAAGCAGTATATAATTATAATAATTAAATTCTTTCTCTCCAATTCCCCTTTTTCTAGATTTCTTGGTACACAGAAAAAGTGATCCATCTTCTTTATTTCTTTAATATATTAGACACTGATTGGCACAGAGAAGGCATTCAAAATATATTTATGGAGTAAATGAAGTGACGAAAGAGCAAGAAAGATACAAGTTAAAAACGATTGAATTACCTCCTTCTAAGAAACACCAAGAAAGCAGTGAGCACCATGGCTCTCAGTATCCTCATCTTTATCACGAAGGGGTTGAACCAGTGTAACTGAAAGTGGAGGCCGGCTGCTCGCCACTCAAAAGTCCAAACACCAACAAAGAGGCAAGCTCGGTGGAAAGGAAAGTTTGCTTTATTTCGGATGCCAGCAACCAGGGTGGGAGGGCGGACTCCTGTCCGAAGGCCGACCCCCCCTCCCCCCCACCACCTGCCACTATCAGGGGACAATAGTCAGAGGGAGGGGGCTACGTGTAGAAACAGCACAGTCAGCTCTGACAGTCATCTTGAAATTGGTCATGCGGTGGTCTGACCAGTGTCATCGAGCCAGATTGTTTTAGGTACAGCTAATTTTCAGTTCCAGGGTCAGTTTGTTCCCATTTCTTTGAGGCCAGCTCTCGGAATTGTGGCAGCTTATGTCATGGCTACAGTCTGGTCATGATGTAGTTAACTTCTTCTGCCTGGTGGGGATTTCAGTATCTACAAGACAGCTCAAAGGACATGGCTCACAATATTATCTATAGCCCTTGAAGAGGAACTAAGGGTCCTTGACTATGCTTGATGATTAAACTATTATTATTTAGTCTTGTTGGACTGTTTTCCTTTGCTTCTGCATTTTCTCACTTCTCTGATTAAAATTATTCTTTGGCTAAAGTTTTTCCATAGACAAAAGGCAGACAGAGGACATGTGGGGAGGACCATAGCATCCTGCTCCATTTCACTAGGTGATCTTCAAAGCTCTCTTCAAGAGCTTTGTGACCCTGGACCTAGCTTCTATGTTAACCATCTACTTTTTATGTATATTTGTTATTATGAGGTCCCTTTCTTCTCTCAACTTGCTTTCAGAAAATGCTAACATGTCTATGTTTACAGATGATTTTTCATTGGGAACATTTAAGGTAGGCTGTTTCCTAATAGCATCTAGACAATTACAGCTCTCTCATCAGTAAATTGAATTTACACCTTACTATAAGTGAGTTTCCTCCAAAGAGTTAATCTTGTTCAACAGATACAGATTCATGGCAACTTCAACCAATGGAGATGGCATTGACTGACTCAAAAGATGGATCCTATCCCATTCTCACATATACTCTGTTTCAAGTCCATTTCCATTCAACAAGTATTTCTTTAGGACTGATTTTGTGTCAGGCATTGTGCAAAGCACTGTCCCCTTGGTCCACAGCCTGTATTTAGTTTGCATTACATACACAAATTTTAAAAAATAAATTAATTTCCTGCATGTAAATAAACCTCCAGATAGTCTAAGAAACTAAGATTTAAAGTGCTTGTTGTCAAAAATATAATTACCTTGGAGCAGCCTCATAAGGCTTAAGAGGCCAACAACCCAAGTCACAGAGGACCATAGGCTCACTGCAGCGTCCCCTAATCTACCATGATTACCTACAATGATGCCTATCTTCCCTACACATTATGTGGACTGTGTACCAGACAAGGGTATATGTACCCAAAAGAATCTCAAAACACAGCCTGGCCTTCAAGGATTTTATGACACTGTAAAGAATTCTTTGTTTATTCAAACCTCAGCTCTGTTGAAGGTCAGCAAACTACACAACATGACAAAGGAAAAGTATCCACATATCTGCGGTCTGCAAAGAGAAAACACACAATGGCTATCAAGAACAAGTTGGAAAGAGACATGAGAGAAACTGGAAAGCGAGCTAGAGAGCTAATGATTCCACAATTAATAAAAGATTAAAATGCCTCAAAGAAATTTTTGCTTAGGGCATCCCAAATATCTACACCGCTGTCAGTCACCATTCCATGAGTTGTGAATTTTTGCACTTAAAACAGGATGTCCATAGCCACCATAAAATACTATGAGGGGCTTGTGGTATATTCACTTAATTGAATCTGAAACAGAAAATGACTAATCCTTATTAATCTTTCAGAAGGAAAACATTTGTACTATCACATTTGTAACGTCAATATTTAATGCCTCACTTTTTATTTATTTATTTATATCTTTATTGGCGTAAAATTGCTTTACAATGGTGTGTTAGTTTCTGCTGTACAACAAAGTGAATCAGCTATATGTATACATATATCCCCATAGCCCCTCCCTCTTGAGCCTCCCTCCCACCCTACCTATCCCACCCTCTAGATCATCACAAAGCATCGAGCTGATCTCCCGGTGCTATGCAGCTGCTTCCCACTAGCTATCTATTTTACATTTGGCAGTGTATACATGTCAGTGCTGCTCTCTCACTTCATCCCAGCTTCCCCTTCCCCCGCTGTGTCCTCAAGTCCGTTCTCTATGTCTGTGTCTTTATTCCTGCCCTGTCACTAGGTTCATCAGTACTGTTTTTTTAGATTCCATATATGTATGTTATAATGTCTCACTTTTAAAAAAATCTTCTTATGGGGAAAAATCCTTGCTACTTATTTGGTATACTATTAATGAAGAAAGAGAACGTAATTGGGGGAAGTTTAAGGAAAAGCGAGCAGAGAAAGAAAAGGTGTCAAATATTAAAGAAAAGTCTACCAGCTGTTTTTTCATAAAAGAATCTAGCTCTGGTAATTGTAAAGCTACTTGACAACAGTTACAGTTGTATAACAGTCAAGTCTCATTAGTTTGGAATTCAGCAAGTTGGAGAAATAAAATCAATTTTCAGCACTGGTGTGAATAATCCAGGGTGTCATTTTATCTGCTCTATAACAAAGAACCCAATAAGCCCTTCTTCAGCTGGGAAACTTTTGAATAAGACAAGCTGACAATGAGAAGAATTAAATTATTCTGCTGTTTACGCTCCCCTCCTATTGGCAAACCATGATCATTATTCATCGAACTTTCTTTTTCTAGTCATGGCACTGATGCTACACTTATAAAAGCAGACAGTTCTAAATACCTGTCATGCAGAAACTCAGAAGCCTTTCCTGTTGGCTGTGAAATGCTTTTGGCTTTCAAGAAGGCATTATTGAACCCATCAAATATATGCAGCTAAGGTAATATGGGAGTATAATAAATACTTTCAGGGGGTAGAGGGAGGAGAAAAAGAGAGAATGATAAATAGAAGGGGGGAAAGGAAGAATATAGTGTCTTACATAAGCATTAAGATAATCAGGAAGTAAGACACTTCTGTCTCCTGGATTCTAATACATCACCCTTTCTAATTCACTTAACTCGTGTAAACGGTTGTCACGAATTTCCAAACTCAACTGGAAACAAGTAAAGGAAAACCCAGAAGGCACTCAGGTAATGTGTAGTCACCTTAGATGTACTTTTACTCACCCACTTTTTTCAGGGAAGGCTTTTGTGAAGCCAGGAAGTTTAATGTGGCAGCAGATAACATATGGAAGAGTACGGAGATCTAAACACTATTCCCGATTCTCTTCCCAATGCCCTGTCTGACATTTACCTTTCATCGATCCCGGTTTTCACATTTATGACTGAACTTCTGAGACGGCTTTGAACTAGCCTCCCCGGCTCCAATCTGTTCTCTGCTCACAGTCGTCCTCCATGCAGTGCCACATATACCTACTCACGCTGCTACCATGATTGAAACATCTGCTACTGCCTCAAACAGATAGGACAAAATCTGGCTTCTTAGCAGGCCCTTGGCAGTCTAATGCTACCAATATTTCCATCTTTATCTGCCACCTCTCCCCTTGTCCCGCCCTTAAGCCACCCCATGTATCCATCGTTCCCCGAACACACCACACCTTTACTTTCATATGGGCTGTTCTCACTTCCTGGATCCCCTCCTTCCCCCACCCCCGACATCTCCATGGTAACATCACAGTCACCTGACACTCAAGTTCCTTTCAAACCCTAGATTTCATTGGGGACACTTCCTCCAAGCTTACAGGTCAGTGTAGACCCTTGTTTAAAATGCAGGTTTTAGTATTATTCAGGTAAGGCCAAACAGACCAGGAGATGATTGCTATTGAAAAGATAGCTTGAGAGAGGAGCTTCAAGATGGCAGAAGAGTAAGACGTGGAGATCACCTTCCTCTCCACAAATACATCAGAAATACATCTACATGTGGAACAACTCCTACAGAACACCTACTGAACGCTGGCAGAAGACCTCAGACCTCCCAAAAGGCAAGAAACTCCCCACGTACCTGGGTAGGGCAAAAGAAAAAAGAAAAAACAGAGACAAAAGAATAGGGACGGGACCCGCACCAGTGGGAGGGAGCTGTGAAGGAGGAAAGGTTTCCACACACTAGGAAGCCCCTTCGCAGGCGGAGACTGCGGGTGGCAGAGGGGGGAAGCTTCGGAGCCACGGAGGAGAGCGCAGCCACAGGGGTGCGGAGGGCAAAGCGGAGAGGTTCCCGCACGGAGGAGCGGTGCCAACCAGCACTCACCAGCCCGAGAGCCTTGTCTGCTCACCCGCCGGGGCGGGCGGGGCTGGGAGCTGAGGTTCGGCTTCGGTCGGATCGCAGGGAGAGGACTGGGGCTGGCGGCGTGAACACAGCCCGAAGGGGTTAGCACACCACAGCTGGCCGGGAGGGAGTCCGGGAAAAACTCTGCAGCTGCCGAAGAGACAAGAGACTTTTTCTTGCCTCTTTGTTTCCTGGTACGCGAGGAGAGGGGATTAAGAGCGCCGCTTAAAGGAGCTCCAGAGATGGGCTCGAGCCGCGGCTATCAGCGCGGACCCCAGGGACGGGCATGAGATGCTAGGGCTGCTGCTGCCGCCACCAAGAAGCCTGTGTGCGAGCACAGGTCACTATCCACACTGCCCCTCCCGGGAGCCTGTGCAGCCCGCCACTGCCAGGGTCCTGTGATCCAGGGAAAACTTACCCGGGAGAATGCACGGCGCGCCTCAGGCTGCTGCAACGTCACGCCGGCCTCTGCTGCGCGCGCAGGCTCGCCCCGCCTCCTCCGTACCCCTCCCTCCCCCGCGGCCTGAGTGAGCCAGAGCTCCCGAAGCAGCTGCTCCTTTAACCCCGTCCTGTCTGAGTGAAGAACAGACGCCCTCAGGCGACCTACATGCAGAGGCGGGTCCAAATCCAAAGCTGAACCCCTCGAGCTCTGCAAACAAAGAAGAGAAAGGGAAATCTCTCCCAGCAGCCTCAGGAGCAGCGGATTAAATCCCCACAGTCAACTTGATGTACCCTGCGTCTGTGGAATACATGAAGAGACAACGAATCATCCCAAATTGAGGAGGTGGACTTTGGGAGCAACGATATATTTTTTTTTTCCCCTTTTTCTCTTTTTGTGAGTGTGTATGTGTATGCTTCTGTGTGTGATTTTGTCTGTATAGCTTTGTTTTTACCATTTGTCCTAGGGTTCTGTCTGTCCGTTTTTTTCTTTCTTTTTTTTTTTTTTTTAGTATAGTTTTTAGTACTTGTTACCATTGGTGGATTTGTTTATTGCTTTGGTTGCTCTCTTCTTTTTCCTTTTTAAATTACTTAAAAAATTTTTTTAAATTATTTTTTATTTTAATAACTTTATTTTATTTTATTTTGCTTTATTTTATCTTCTTCTTTCTTTCTTTCTTTCTTTCTTTCTTTCTTTCTTTCTTTCTTTCTTTCTTTCTTTCTTTCTTTTCTCCCTTTTATTCTGAGCCGTGTGGATGAAAGGCTCTTGGTGCTCCAGCCAGGCATCAGGGCTCTGCCTCTGAGGTGGGAGAGCCAAGTTCAGGACACGGGTCCACAAGAAACCTCCCAGCTCCACGTAATACGAAATGGCAGAAATCTCCCAGAGATCTCCATCTCAACACCAAGACCCAGCTCCACTCAACGACCAGCAAGCTACAGTGCTGGACACCCTATGCCAAAAAATTAGCAAGACAGGAACACAACCCCATCCATTAGCAGAGAGGCTGCCTAAAATCATAATAAGGCCACAGACACCCCAAAACACACCAGACATGGACCTGCCCACCAGAAAGACAAGATCCAGACTCATCCACCAGAACACAGACACTAGTTCCCTCCACCAGGAAGCCTACACAACCCACTGAAACAACCTTAGCCACTGGGGACAGACACCAAAAACAACAGGAAATACAAACCTGCAGCCTGTGAAAAGGAGACCCCAAACACAGTAAGATAAGCAAAATGAGAAGACAGAAAAACACACAGCAGATGAAGGAGCAGGGTCAAAACACACCAGACCTAACAAATGAAGAGGAAATAGGCAGTCTACCTGAAAAGGAATTCAGAATAATGATAGTAAAGATGATCCAAAATCTTGGAAATAGAATGGAGAAAATACAAGAAACGTTTAACAAGGACATAGAAGAACGAAAGAGCAAAGAAACAGTGATGAACAACACAATAAATGAAATTAAAAATTCTCTAGAAGGGATCAATAGGAGAATAACTGAGGCAGAAGAACGGATAAGTAACCTGGAAGATAAAACAGTGGAAATAACTACTGCAGGGCAGAATAAAGAAAAAAGAATAAAAAGAATTGAGGACAGTCTCAGAGACCTCTGGGACAACATTAAATGCACCAACATTCGAATTATAGGGGTCCCAGAAGAAGAAGAGAAAAAGAAAGGGACTGAGAAAATATTTGAAGAGATTATAGTGGAAGAATTCTCTAATATGGGAAAGGAAATAGATAATCAAGTCCAGGAAGCACAGAGAGTCCCATACAGGATAAATCCAAGGAGAAACATGCCAAGACATATTAATCAAACTATCAAAAATTAAATACAAAGAAAAAATATTAAAAGCAGCAAGGGAAAAACAACAAATAACACACAAGGGAATCCCCATAAGGTTAACAGCTGATCTTTCAGCAGAAACTCTGCAAGCCAGAAGGCAGTGGCAGGACATATTTAAAGTGATGAAGGAGAAAAACCTACAACCAAGATTACTCTACCCAGCAAGGATCTCATTCAGATTTGATGGCGAAATTAAAACCTTTACAGACAAGCAAAAGCTAAGAGAATTCAGCAACACCAAACCAGCTTTACAACAAATGCTAAAGGAACTTCTCTAGGCAGGAAACACAAGAGAAGGAAAAGATCTACAATAACAAACCCAAAACAATTAAGAAAATGGTAATAGGAACATACATATTGATAATTACCTTAAATGTAAATGGATTAAATGCTCCAACCAAAAGACATAGACTGGCTGAATGGATACAAAAACAAGACCCATATATATGCTGTCTACAAGAGACCCACTTCAGACCTAGGGACACATACGACTGAAAGTGAGGGGATGGAAAATGATATTCCATGCAACTGGACATCAAAAGAAAGCTGGAGTAGATATTCTCATATCAGACAAAATAGACTTTAAAACAAAGACTATTACAAGAGACAAAGAAGGACACTACATAATGATCAAGGGATCAATCCAAGAAGAAGATAAAACAATTGTAAATATTCATGCACCCAACATAGGAGCACCCCAATACATAAGGCAAATACTAACAGCCATAAAAGGGGAAATCGACATTAACACAATCATAGTAGGGGACTTTAACACCCCACTTTCACCAATGCACAGATCATCCAAAACGAAAATAAATAAGGAAACACAAGCTTTAAATGATACATTAAACAAGATGGACTTAATTGACATTTATAGGACATTCCATCCAAAAACAACAGAATACACTTTATTCTCAAGTGTTCATGGAACATTCTCCAGGATAGATCATATCTTGGGTCACAAATCAAGCCTTGGTAAATTTAAGAAAACTGAAATTGGATCAAGTATCTTTTCTGACCACAATTCTATGAGACTAGATATCAATTACAGGAAAAAATCTGTAAAAAATACAGACACATGGAGGCTAAACAATACACTACTTAATAACCAAGAGATCACTGAAGAAATCAAAGAGGAAATCAAAAAATACCTAGAAACAAATGACAATGAAAACACGATGACCCAAAACATATGGGATGCAGCAAAAGCAGTTCTAAGAGGGAAATTTATAGCAATACAATCCTACCTTAAGAAACAAGAAACATCTCAAATAAAAAACCTAACCTTACACCTAAAGCAATTGGAGAAAGAAGAACAAAAAAACCCCAAAGTTAGCAGAAGGAAAGAAATCATAAAAATCAGGTCAGAAATAAATGAAAACGAAATGAAGGAAATGATAGCAAACATCAATAAAACTAAAAGCTGGTTCTTTGAGAATATAAACAAAATTGATAAACCATTAGCCAGACTCATCAAGAAAAAAAGGGAGAAGACTCAAATCAATAGAATTAGAAATGAAAAAGGAGAAGTAACAACTGACACTGCAGAAATACAAAGGATCATGAGAGATTACTACAGGCAACTCTATACCAATAAAATGGACAACCTGGAAGAAATGGATAAATTCTTAGAAAAGCACAACCTTCTGAGACGGAACCAGGAAGAAATAGAAAATATGAACAGACCAATCACAAGCACTGAAATTGAAACTGTGATTAAAAATCTTCCAAAACACAAAAGCCCAGGACCAGATGGCTTCACAGGAGAATTCTATCAAACATTTAGGGAAGAGCTAACACCTATCCTTCTCAAACTCTTCCAAAATATAGCAGAGGGAAGAACACTCCCAAACTCATTCTACGAGGCCACCATCACCCTGATACCAAAACCAGGCAAAGATGTCACAAAGAGAGAAAACTACAGGCCAATATCACTGATGAACATAGATGCAAAAATCCTCAACAAAATACTAGGAAACAGAATCCAACAGCACATTAAAAGGATCATACACCATGATCAAGTGGGGTTTATCCCAGTAAAACAAGGAATCTTCAATATATACAAATCGATCAATGTGATACACCATATTAACAAATTGAAGGAGAAAAACGATATGATCATCTCAATGGATGCAGAGAAAGCTTTCGACAAAATTCAATACCCATTTATGATAAAAAACCCTCCACAAAGTAGGCATAGAGGGAACTTTCCTCAACATAATAAAGGCCATATATGACAAATCCATAGCCAACATCGTCCTCAATGGCGAAAACATTTCCACTAAGATCGGGAACAAGAAAAGGTTGCCCACTCTCACCACTATTATTCAACATAGTTTTGGAAGTGTTAGCCACAACAATCAGAGAAGAAAAAGAAATAAAAGGAATCCAAATCGGAAAAGAGGAAGTAAAGCTGTCACTGTTTGCAGATGACATGATACTATACATAGAGCATCCTAAAGATGCCACCAGAAAACTACTAGAGCTAATCAATGAATTTGGTAAAGTAGCGGGATACAAAATTAATGCACAGAAATCTCTTGCATTCCTATACACTAATGATGAAAAATCTGAAAGTGAAATTAAGAAAACACTCCCATTTACCACTGCAACAAAAAGAATAAAATATCTAGGAATAATCCTACCTAAGGGACAAAAGACCTGTATGCAGAAAATTATAAGACACTGATGAAAGAAATTAAAGATGATACAAATAGATGGAGAGATATACTATATTCTTGGATTGGAAGAATCAACATTGCAAAAATGACTCTACTACCCAAAGCAATCTACAGATTCAATGTAATCCCTATCAAACTACCACTGGCATTTTTCACAGAACTAGAAAAAAATTTTTCACAATTTGTATGGAAACAAAAAAGACCCCGAATAGCCAAAGCAACCTGAGAAAGAAAAACGGAGCTGGAGGAATCGGGCTCCCAGACTTCAGACTCTACTACAAAGCTACAGTAATCAAGAGAGTATGGTACTGGCACAAAAACAGAAATGTAGATCAATGGAACAGGACAGAAAGCCCAGAGATAAACCCTCGTACATATGGTTACCTTATCTTTGATAAAGGAGGCAAGAATATACAGTGGAGAAAAGACAACCTCTTCAATAAGTGGTGCTGGGAAAACTGGACAGCTACATGTAAAAGAATGAAATTAGAACACTCCCTAACACCATACACAAAAATAAACTCAAAATGGATTAAAGACCTAAATGTAAGGCCAGACACTATAAAAGTCTTAGAGGAAAACATAGGCAGAACACTATATGACATAAATCACAGCAAGATCCTTTTTGACTCACCTCCTAGAGAAATGGAAATAAAAACACAAATAAACAAATGGGACCTAATGAAACTTAAAAGCTTTTGCACAGCAAAGGAAACCATAAATAAGACGAAAAGACAACCTTCAGAATAGGAGAAAATATTTGCAAATGAAGCAACTGACAAAGGATTAATCTCCAAAATTTACAAGCAGCTCATGCAGCTCAATATCAAAAAAACGAACAACCCAATCCAAAACTGGGCAGAAGACCTAAATAGACATTTCTCCAAAGAAGATATACAGATGGCCAACAAACACATGAAAGAATGCTCAACACCATTAATCATTAGAGAAATGCCAATCAAAACTACAATGAGGTATCACCTCACACCAGTCAGAATGGCCATCATCAAAAAATCTACAAACAATAAATGCTGGAGAGGGTGTGGAGAAAAGGGAACCCTCTTGCACTGTTGGTGGGAATGTAAATTGATACAGCCACTCTGGAGAACAGTATGGAGTTTCCTTAAAAAACTAAAAATAGAACTACCATACGACCCAGCAATCCCACTACTGGGCGTATACCCTGAGAAAACCATAATTCAAAAAGAGTCATGTACCAAAATGTTCATTGCAGCTCTATTTACAATAGCCAGAACATGGAAGCAACCTAAGTGTCCATCATCGGATGAATGGATAAAGAAGATGTGGCACATATGTACAATGGAATATTACTCAGCCATAAACAGAAACGAAATTGAGTTATTTGTAGTGGGGTGGATGGACCTAGAGTCTGTCATACAGAGTGAAGTAAGTCAGAAAGAGAAAATCAAATACCATATGTTAACACATATATATGGAATCTAAAAAAAAAAAAAAGAAAGGTCATGAAGAACCTAGGGGCAAGATGGGAATAAAGACACAGACCTACTAGAGAATGGACTTGAGGATATGGGGAGGGGGAAGGGTAAGCCGGGAGAAAGTGAGAGAGTGGCATGGACATATATACACTACCAAATGTAAAATAGATAGCTAGTGGGAAGCAGCCGCATAGCACAGGGAGATCAGCTCGGTGCTTTGTGACCACCTAGAGGGGTGGGATAGGGAGGGTGGGAGGGAGGGAGACGCAAGAGGGAAGACATATGGGGACATATGTATATGTATAACTGATTCACTTTGTTATAAAGCAGAAACTAACACACCACTGTAAAGCAATTATACTCCAAGAAAGATGTTAAAAAAAATAAATGAAGACCCTCAAAAAAAAAAGAAAAGATAGCTTGTTATTCACAGTTCCCAAGAGAAGGAGGCAAGCCATGCCACACAGGGCCACACAGGGAAGCACCAGGGTCAGCTAGAAAGCAGAAGAATGAGCGGAAAATGAGAACAAGAGCCTTTATTGTGCTTTCTGCCAGAAAGGCAAGACAGGGCAAGGTAAGAAGGCTTAGTGCTGGTTAGTTTGAATAACTTCAGCAGGCTCTGGCGTATAAGGGATGTTTCTAGCTGTCTAGTACCTGGTCCTGGAGTGATTAGGGCAGAGGAATATTAGCCCTGTGTATGAACACCCAGTAGAGGAGGGCTGTGTGATCTCTGGATTGGTGCGTTTACATATGAAAGGCATGCTCTCTGGTAGTGAATTTGTTTACTATTTCTAGGAATTGGCTAGCTCTGGGAAGAGCAGCCTATCCAGCATCAGCAAGGCTCCAAGATGTCAAAGCATTAAAATTACAGAAAATAAAAAGGCATGATTAATATCCCCCTCCCTACTGCAGTTTGTTCGGTACCTTTATAACATTTTATATTTAAATTGTTCGCTCCTCAAGAAGAGAGGTCTCACTTTTGGAGCTTGGATACATGAAGATCTAAATGTAAAGAAGCAAAAAAGTGAAGGCAAATTGTCCTTGACAAAAAACCAGAGATGAATATTTTAAATTGTCTCCTAATGTTGAACTGCCCAGGGTTTTCAAAATCAAAACGTTTAAAGTGATGACTTTGCACTGGGAATATTTGTATATAAAGTCTACACAGTCAGCCATTGGAAGACAGCACCTGCCAAGTCCCAAGATCCAATGAGCTCTCCTTGAGATATGACTTCTATAGGCCTATGGGCCTGGCCCTCCATCACCTGTATGCGCTGAGTGGTACCTTATACCTGTTCTATTTCTTCAATACAGGTTAAATCAATCACAATGGCAAACATAATATTCTTCTCTTACATTGTTCACTTAATCCCCCATATGAATATCCATTAGCCCCGACTCAGTTTTAACAAGAATAATAAACCAGGAGAGAGGATGAGACAGAGATTCCTGTTTTTCTGTGAAGATATTTCTACTTTAAGAAACAAAAGGAAAATATGCAAAAATAATTGCAGAATAGATCCCTCTTAATGACCTTGATTGAAGCCCATTAAATAAAAACCCCAGAGAGCCTCTGGTGGAGCCCTGATTGGAGGAGAGCCCCGTACAGCAAATGAGGTCTGAGGGCTTGGGGACACAGCAGGTTACCGATACATGATGTTAACCAGAAATAAAGAGAGAAGGGGTAAAGCAGATCAAGAAAATCAGCAGGGGGAAAGAAAACAGAACCAGGACCAGTAGGTGGAAAAAGAAAGGAAAACATGTACTGATGAATGAGGTCATTTATTTAAGACCATCATTCACTGTGATTTGCAACTAGAAAAATACAGTCAAGCCTAAGTGAAATTCATTACTTCCATCCAGCAAAACCTATAACAGAAACATCCAACTCGTCCCTTCTGCCAGTGACAACATCTTCCTCTTTAGGTCAGATGGAACAATTTAAGGATTGTTTTAAATGAGCCAATGTATGTGAAGGCATCAGATGCTCTGGAGGGCTATTCAGTAAGTGCTATTGTTCCCTTCCCTTCCCTGCGTGCAGTCTGAGGAGTGGCTCCAGGCATCAGGTTCATGGTCAGTGGGTAAGTGTAGCGCTTATCCCATCAAAATTAAATTTCATGGTTGGTGAGAAATTAAAGACTTCAGAGTCATTAGCTCACAAAGGGACTCCATGTGTGGTCCTTTCCTACTATGACTCTGGCACTTTCTGGCATTGTCCTTGGCTCTTCCTCCCTGACAGCTGACAGCCTCACCCTTTTTCTTCGTGGCCAGAAGCTAAGCGAGTGCATGTTCATCCACTTGGCAAATGTGCTGTTTCCTTTGTGTCTTAGCCAGCCAAAACATGCCATTAATGGAAGACATCAGCCAAAGATTTTCAGTGTCCTGGCTCCCACAGGTCCCCTCACCCCTGTCGTAGCATGTGGTAAATATTTACCTAATTTTCTACCTTTGATCTCCTTTGGGCTGTTTTCCACAGGAAAAACCATGCAACTGAGATTTAAATGACTCTAGTGAAGACCTCCTTAATTTCTCCCTCCAACATTAATTTCACAATTAGTACTCATGCGTCTTATACTCATTGGAGGATATTAAGTCTATGTTTATCTCCTGGAAATATGCCAAATTATACAGAAACAAACTGTCCTAAAAGTAAAGAGGTCATCAGAGAGCTACCATGGCAGGTTGTACAAATAGTGCCCTGTACAAGGATTCCTGACCCAGTTGAGTGGGTTACGATGCAGGCTTTGCTCTGTTTGCCAAGCAATGCTCAGATGGGGAGAATTTCCCTAACTTATGCAAAGAGACCATATTGAACAGAGTGGTCCTGGACATGTCAATATTAATGTAAAAAAAGAATTGAGTAAACATACCAAGCTAGGTGCTATGTGGCCAAATAGATTATGCCAACAAGAATATCAATGAACATTCACATTTTCTTCCAAATTATCCCTATGGAAATTCATTTTCCATTCAATTTATTTATTGACTAATTAAAAAAAATAATCTCACCTAATAAAAATATCTGGACCTAAAAAGCTAAAATGGTATAAAGAGCAAAATTCATCAAAATCCATTTTATTTCTGAAGTATAAATACCAAAGGTAGAAAGGCAATACCAAATTCTTCTCCCTAAAGGACAAAATTAATTGTGAAAAAAGATTAGAGACGTGAACCGAGTTCAAGGGCCACTATAAGTAATGTAACACCAAGTACAGGCTTTGTATTCCTCTCCCACCCAACTGACTTACAGCAAATCTTAAAACATACATTGACAGAATATATTTTTAATAAGACAAAAAAATATTTTTGCCCACAGAACATTTCCAAACATTAAACTCCAAAATGGCCTACCCAAAAAGAATAAATATTAAATGCAAAACACTCTACTTGGTAATAGAAAGGACAAGAAGATATTAAAGAAACCAAAACACTCTACTTGGTAATAGGAAGGACAAGAAGATATTAAAGAAACCATCCTCTACCCTCCAGGGACTAAAATCTTAAATAGAAACAGATTTTAAAACCCTAATATTGCTGTCATAGAAGTACACATGTGTTGTGAAGGGAATGGGTGGGAAGGAAAAACGATGGTCCTTGAGGGGTCAGAGAAAGGTTTTGTGACGTTTGAGCTGGGACCTGAAGATGAGAGAGACTGAAGGAGGGTTTACTTCTAAAGCTCCAATGTTCTACAGTCACAACACACTCAGGAAATGATGGCATTTGTGTGGCACATTGGAGTAAACTGAGGATGCTGATTCCTGCTGGGGCAAGGGCTCTGGCTAAGATTGGCTGTCCCCAGGGATGAATAGGTCTGTGACTCAGGACACCTGTAAGCCATTTTGGTCACACCAGGATACCGAGGAACACATCATTGGCAAGTTCTGTAGAGTTTTGAGAGTAAACTGGTAGTTCTCAACTTTTTGTGACACCTTATAATCACCTGAGAGCTTTAAAAACAATGCATGCCATTTAAGTCAGAATCACCAAAGAAGCAGCCTGAACATGGGACTGTTTTAGGAGCTCTCAAATAAGGCTAATGGGAGACAGGTTGAGAACCACTGGACAAAATTTCCCTTCTCTTACCAGAACAAAACTGGCTAAGTCACACATCAAGTTTTGAAATAAAAATAAATTAATAATAATAATAAACTGGTAGATAATTAGAAATTAAATAGTATCTACTTCTGTTTCTCGCCATGAAGGAGTAACAGGATGCAGAATTACCCTCCTGCTGTAAACTAGGAAACTTGATAAAACACAGAAAAAGCTATTTTCAAACACTGGACAGTAGAGGATTGTGATCCTTACAAGTAGGGTAAAAAATAAGGTGAGTCCTACCATTACCCAGGTTTTCTGCTGAAAGACAGTCTCTAGATTGCAGGACAGGGAGGGTGAACCCAAACAGAGCCTAAGAGTTTAAGATTCAGAGACTGGGAATTGGGGAGGACAAGGCAGTTGGAATTTGCAGAGCAGAGTCCCCAAGAGGAGAGAGCTAAGCAGAGAAACAGTTTCAAAAATCTGCCTAGGAATCCTCTTGAGTCATTTGTCCAACACAAATACATGCATGCAAGATTGAGACCATGAGAAACTAAGCAGAATAACTTCCAAGGAAAGAACATTTATTACTTATTCAGTATTATATTACAGGCCTTAGCCAGTGCAATTAGGCAAGAAAAAGAAATAACAAGCATGCAGATTTTAAAAAATAAAAATAAAAAACAGGTAAAACTCTCTTTATGTACACATGACACATAAGAAACCCTGAGGAATTTACCAAAAAACAAAACAACAACAAAAAACCTCTTAAAGCTTACAAGCAAGTTTAGAAAGGTTTTAAGATACAGGGTCAATATTAAAAAATTAACTGTATTTCTATATACTAGCAGCAAACAATTGGAAGTAGAATTTTTAAAATTCCATTTATAATAGCATCCAAAACATGACATACTTAGGAATAAATTAATAAAATGTATGCAAACCTGTACTCTGAAAACCACAAAAGATTACTGAGAGAACATTCAAAAGGCTAAATAAATGGAAATATAGACCATATTTATGAACTGGAAGGCTCAATACTACTAAGATTGTCATTCTATCCAAATTGATCTGTAGATTCAACACAATTCCAATCAAAATCTCAGCCAGCTTTTTTTTTTGTAAATTTGATTCTAAAATTTTTTGGAAAAGAAAAGGACTTAGAATAGTCAAATGATTCAAAATTGGGTGACTTACACTTCCTGATTTCAAGACTTACTGTAAAGCTACAGTAAGTCATCAAGAGAATGTGGTGTTGGCAGAAGAATAGACATACAGATCAATGGAACAGAACAGAGAATTAGAAATAGACCCCCACATATATAGTCAATTGATTTTCAATAAAAATTAAAATGCCAATTTAATTCAATGGCGGAAGGAAAGTCTCTTCAACAAATGTTGCTTGGGGAAAAAAATGAACCTTGACCCTTACCTCATGCAGTATAAAAATTTAACTCAAAATGGATCACAGACTTAAATGCAATGTTTAGAACTACTAAACTTCTAGAAAAAACACAGGATTCGATCCCTGGTCAGGGAACTAAGATCCCACAAGCTATGTGGCACGGCAAAAAAACCCAATAAAACAAAACAAACAAACAAACAAAAAACCATAGGAGAAAATTATTATGATCTTAGGGTAGGCAAAGATTTCTTCTATAAAACACAAAAAGTGTGAAAGAACAAATTAAGTGGGACTTCATCAAAATTTCAAACTTAAGCCCCTTGAAAGACATTACTAAGAAAATTAAAAGACATACTACAGAATGGGAGAAAATATTCACAATACAAATATCTGACAAGGGACTTGTGTGCATAATTTATAAAGAATTTAGTTACAACTCATTAAGAAGGCAACACAATAAAAATATAGGCAAAAAATTTGAACAATTTACAAAAGAAGCTATATGAATGGCCAATACACACATGAAAAAATGCTCAACATCATTAGTCATTAGGGGTATTAATCATGCCTTTTTATTCTATATTTTTTATGTTTTAATATTTTAGGTCCTTGCTGACCCTTATAGCAATCATTTCCTGATCTATTGACCTTGTTATACCTGAATAATAATAAAACCTATATTTTAAAACACAGGGAAATTCAAATTAAATGCATAATGAAATAGGACTCCATACTCATTAGCACAGATAAAAATGTTTTAAGATGTCAATACCTAGTGTTGGTGAGAATGTGGAAAAATTAGAATCCTCCTCCTTCATTGCTAGTGAGATTGTGAAATGGCATAATCATTTTGGAAGGCTGTGTGATAGTTTCTTATAAGGTTAAACATACATTTACCATAAGACCCAGAAATTCTGTTCTTACTCAAATCTGTACTTACTCAAGAGAAATGAAAAATATGTCCACACAAAGACATGTACACAAATTTATTCATAATAGCTAAAAATTGGAAATCAAGTGTCCATTTACAGGTGAATGGATAAACAAATTATGGCATATCCATAGTGATACAGAATAGATATGGACTGAAATACTACTCACCAATAAAGAGGAATCAATTACTGAAAAATGCAACAGTGTGGATGAATGATGCTAAGCAAAAAAAAGTCAGACACAATGGCATACATACTGTACAACTCCATTTCTATGAAACTCTAGAAACGGTCAATTTAATCTACATTGACAGATGACCAGAGGTTGCCTGGTGTTGGGGTAGTGAAGACTGACCAGGAAGGGCCACAAGGACAATTTGGGGGGACCGATGGAAATATTCTATATCTTGATAGTGGTGATGATTACATGAGTATGTGAATGTGTCAAAACACATTGAAATATAGACTTAAATGGGCAGACTTTAATGTCTGCGAACTATACCTCAATAAAGTGGATTTTTTTAAAACAGTGTCCTTGAAATAGAATCAAATTTATGTCAATCTTATTTATTATTCTTTTACCCATAATGAGGTAATATGTCTGATTTTTCTGAAGACATCATGAAAAGAAAAAAATTATATTTGGAAGCAATTACTGAGACCAGATGGTTTCCTGTTCTTTCAGGAGTTAAGACATTATTAACAGTATTGCTTTATATGTCTGTAAAGAGCCTTATCTCTGTGTACATTGTATTGTTATGCATCTATAAAATACCACTTTATAGCAGTAGCTGTACTTTACAAATCTCTTTCTACATGGCTTAACTGTTAACTCTGACATACAGGCTCTCTTATACAGCCCTCCCAATACTGAAATTAGGAGGCTTTGGCTCACCAGCTTCAACACAAAAACCACGTGCCAGTTCAAGAATTCACTGTCTGGATGGATATCTGCCCTGCATTCCCCAAGAAGAGGGCTGGGAACTCTGAGCAGCTGGATGGACGCCCAGGAAAAGACTGTTCCCATCTCTGCTTTTTTTAGGGGCAATGGGCAAGATAAAATAGGACTGCCAGATGGCTACAACTCATTACTGCCTGGCAGCAGTCAGGGTGAAATGAGAGTAAATTAATCAGCATTCAGAAGGAATGAATGGCAAAGGGGTGATGTGTATTGATGCTATTTTAGCGCAAGTCAAATTAAACCTGTATAACTGACAACATGCATTAATCTCCCTATTGCCTCCAATAGCTGTGCAAATGAGCTCCTAGTTTCTTTATACAAACAGCTGTTATTTTCCTCTTACCACCTTGGCCAAAAGTTCTAGTAATGGCCTTCTAGGTTACCCTTAGTGATTAATACAAACTTGTGCATTATACCGACTCTGCTAAGGAAAGAATTTCGCCTATGTTGTAGCAGTGAATCTCTAAACTGCAGCTCTCCGACAGAAAGCAGGGCTTGTGCAAAATGATAGATTTGTCAGTCATCTGCAAACTCTCAGACTTAAATGAACACTGGATTTACTGTTTGGATATTGCAGAAGTCACAAGGATTTTTTTCTAAAGGGAAATAGAAACAAAATTGTGGGGTTTTTTTCAAAGAAAATTTAGATTTAGATTTCAAAGGTCAGCTATAAACCTGTGTAATGGCATTACGCTGGATTATCTTCTCCGGGATGTATATTTAAGCATAACATTATATTGCAGGAAAAGGCTGAGTCTTAATTTACCAAAAAAACCCCATAAAAATCAATTGATGATATCTGGGTTAAATTTAATTCTTGCTTGGGTAAAGCTCGTCTCTGACATAGAGTCTGCAGAATCACTTTCACCACCTCCCCCTAAATTAGAACTGCCTTTAAGAGCCTCCAAATAGCCAGAGAGACCAATGAGAAGGAGTCAGCCTCCTGAAATTATGGCAAGAAGCATAAACTAGAGAAATTAGAGCAAGGTTCTCCAGTACTTGTCTCAGGCTTTATTCTTCTGGAACATTTCTCTTCTTACCCAGCAGCAGACCCAGGTAATACAGGTCTGAAGGTTATACATTTTGAAGGTCCCCATTTCAAAGAAAAAGATACAAAATTGCAAACACAAAAACTGGATGAAAGTGAATATTTACGTAGACGGAGAAAAGAAATAAATTACAAATTTTAAAAAGCTAACAAGCAAATTTTTTTACATTCTGGAGCTTCTGTCAATCCTTCGGTTTTTTATTTTGGCCTCCACTGGGAACTTTCCCTCTCATCATATTTGAATTTTGGTATAATCCATCATTTTGAAGTACACAAAAATAATCTGAAATTAAGGAATTCCAAGAGGAATTAAATGTGTTTTTAATTGCCATTGTATTATGTTGTGCTATATAACCATATACTCAAATTTCCCTTATATTACACACTTGGAACTTTCAGAAATACATGTAGTTTTGTTATTGGAACACGGGTTTCCTCAGGTCCCAATTCAGTACTCTCTTTTGTCCAGAACTGTCACACTTTGTCAAGACAAGATCTATCATACACCCTAAAATGTAACCCAGTGCTTTGGAATCTTTAAAATGTGCAACATTACACAAAGATGCACTTACTGTTTGTAGTATTACTGCTGACAGTTTTCATTCTCAGACACAGGAGTTCTGACAAATTCTATTCTACTCCATTAACACCAAAATGCATATTGTGTTTATAACTGTATACACTGAAGGAGAGAACTTTCATCTTGACTGAGCAGGAATAAAAATCAAATCTTCCACTTATACTTCTACATGCATGAGATTTGGAAGAATTTTCCACAACAGCTTCTGGCCCCATACATTTCAGATCCTATTTCTCTCCCACTTCCCACATACTTCTGAAGTTAAGTGCATAGGACATGTTCAAATTGTGATACAACCTTTTGTCCCTGAAAATTTGGGTCACGGTGCAAAGAATTATAGCACAGGGGGTGGGATGAGTACTCCTGAAAGTCATTGCTACACCAAGACAGCTAACTACAACTTAACTATATACAGAAACAACAGCAAAACACATAAACTTTCCACCAACCCAAATTAAATGTGTCCCCAACTCATCTTCCCCTTAGAGCTGTCCCCAAAATTTCCATGATTGCTCCAACACTTCCTGACATAAAGAGTGTGAAAGATGGGCATCTGGAGTGGAAAGATATCTATTGCAGCTAATATATCTTTTGTTTGCAAACTCTACAAAAACTACCACCACGTGTGTATATTTTCGGTATCCCTCCCTGGGTCTTGGAAGGGTCCAGGCAAATGAGGGGTGCTGAAATTTAAACTTCATTAACTCAGATTAGCATAAATCAGTCTCTGTTCTTATCTCTTACTTATATGAGAGATATAAAATAAGCGATTATTTTATATCTTATTTGGTCATGTTGATTGACCAAAACATAATGGGTGAATGGAGAGAAAAGCTGAATTGAACAGAATTTCCATCTCTGATGTTCTAAACATGTTCAAGTAACAAGTAACTTTTGTTTTGTCAAAGCACCCTCCCCTCCCTGGAGACCCTGGGGTGCAAACATTCATCCTTATACTACTCCCAGAGAGCTACCCACTCCTGTCACAGCCTATTGCTAATGAACAGAAACATCTAATTTGTATCACCACCCCAAATAAGACAGGATTACAAAGAAACTGTGTCAGGTGGGCATGTTTCAATGACCATTTTCCCATGAACAAAATAAACTTGCAAAGAGTTTCATGAATGAGACAAGATCATTTTCCTATAAACAAAGAAACTTTGTAAAGTGAGATGGGCTGACACTTGGAGAATTTAATGAATCAGACAATGTTCATGCTTCTTGAATTGTTGGGGCCAGTCTGTGCTAGTACAATTTACAAAAACTAAAGTAAAAAAGCCCCATAATTTCTCAGAATAACTTGATTCCTATCCACCATTCCCTACCTAAGAATACCAATCCTATACGTTGATACTTAGGGTAGGGTTGATACTCAGAGCACCAAGACAAATCTTCTTACCTAATGGCCGATACCCAAAAGCATGCTCTGCAGACCGTGATCTCCTGAGATTCTCCTGGCAGCAAGGACTCAATGGTCCAGTAAGTTTGGGAAAGACTCATGCTGTATTCCTCTTGGGGATTCACAATGCGCCCTCCCAAATTAAAGGCTCTAAGAAACCTTGCAGTAAAGAAATCATCTTACCCCAGTGTTCTCTACATTTATTTAACCATTTTCCAAGCAATGCCTAATAAAATGTGGTAGAATTAGTTTCACAGACCACCCTGTGGGCACATTTTCTTGGGCGACTGTCAGTGTTGTCATGTTTCTAGATCAGAGTTTCTCAAAAGTGTATTTTCTACCAATTTTCCCCTTTCTCAATGTGCTCCAGCCACAGTAGGCCTACTTCTGCGTCTCCTATCACACCAAAAACATTCCTATCTCAGGAATTTTGTACTTGCTGTTCTCTCTGCCTAAAACTCCATTCTTCTAAATATGCTCATGGCTCCATCTTTCTTCTCATTCAAGACTCTGCTCAAAAGTCTGCTTTTCAGAGAAATCTTCTGTAATGGACTGAATTGATTACCTCACCAAAATTCATATGTTGAAGCCCTAACCCCCCAACGTAAGTATATTTGAAGATAGGGCCTTTTAGGGAGGTAATTGAGGTTAAATGTGGTCATAAGGGTGGGACCCTAATCCGATACAATTGGTACCCTTATAAGGAAAGGAAGAGAACCAGGGGTGCTCGAGCACAGAGAAGAGGCCATGTGAGGTCACAGCAAGAAGAAAACCAGCCATCTACAAGCCAAAGAGAGAGGTCTAAACAGAAACCAGCCCTGCTAGCACCTCAGTTTTGGATGTCCAGTCTTCAGAACTGTGAGAAAATTAATTTCAGTTGTTTAAGCTACCCAGTCTGTAGTATTTTGTTACAGCAGCTCTATCAGGCTAGTACTCCTTCCCTGACCACCCACCTAAAAGTAACACTTCCTGTTAGTCTCTTCTCTCCTTGTCCTGCTTTTTTTTTTTTTCTGCAGAGCACTTATCATGACTTGACACTATATCTCTAGCAGGTTGAGAGGCAGTAGAATATAATGGATAAGTGTTTGGGGTCTGGGTTCAAATTCCAACTGTGTCACTTTCTAGTCGTGTGATCACTGATGAGTTATGAAAGCTCCGTGGGCTTTACAGAATTGGTACTTACTTCAAAGGCTTTGTTATAAGACTATAATGAGATAGAACATGGGAAGTGTTTATACTACCCCCTGGGGTGTATACTACTACACCCCACTGGAATGTAAGTTCCATAAAGACAGAGACTTTGTCATCCATGATTATGTTCACAGCCCCAAATCAGTGCCTCCAGGGCACATGTTAAACCCTCAATAAATATTTGTTACTTGAAATATGAATAAATGAAGGCCTGTGGACCTTTTCTCAAAGTTCACAAAGAATTTAAATTCTTCATTGTCACTTCCATATCTATCTTTTTATTGAAAGAGTACCTTATAACCTACGACTGCCACACGATTTCAGAGCCCTTATTTTTGTGTTGACTGTAGTACTGGTGCCAAGTGATACTCCTTTAATTGACATGGGCTAATGAGCCAAGTTCAGAAGGGCAGTTAACAAGGGTCAGAGAATATAGGCTTTCCTACCCAAAAGGCCCACACTGGAGCAGTCATTACTACATTTACAGTGAGCAGTGCTTCATCAGCAAAACATCACCCATATAATTAAATCAGAGCACTTCATTTAAAATTTGTTAGTTTCATCTGTATTTATTTTTTTGTATTGGTTCTGCAGCTGTACATAATTTGATTCTCCAGATATCAGTCAACGGCACTTTGGCACCTTCCACTGATGGACTTCAGAACCTTCACTGCTCTACGCCATGTCATTGGAATGAGTCATCCTTTATGGCTTATTCAGATGAATACAGAATCCAAATCAGAGGTCTGGTGGTTTTGGTATCACCTTCAATAGGTCACAATTATCTAAAAGAGGCTTTTGTCCAGCTGTCACTAAGAGCATAATAGGTGGTATAAGGGAAGTTCCCTAGGAACTCACATCAACATCTGCAATCACTTGTGCCTTAAATTGTCATGTAAATCAACAGTGGGCTCATTCACTACTAAGGAAGTCAACAGGAGAATTTAACCCCAAATGTAACATGTCCTTCTATTTTCACAGATGTACATTTTCCAGTGACATTAATGATTACTCCCACCACATGGTAAAAAGCTAGGTAAAGAATCTGCTGTCATTGTGGTAGCATATTGCACACTCTAGGGAACCCCACCCCAAATTCTGGTCAATCAGATAGACTGATACCAGTGTTTCAAACATCTCTATCCTTCTACCTGCTAGGCCTACTTAACCCAAGCAACCAGTGTGAATTTGGAAAAGAGCTTTTATTGATAAAAGTTCTTAAGCTCTAAAGGGTGTTTAACAAATCCTAATATGTAATCTTCTAAAAGTTCCCAGTGATGTGATATATTTAATAAATTAAGAAAACCTTTAATACCAGCAACAAACAATCAGGAATTGACATTTTAAAAGCAACGCCCTTTACAATAGCATAAAATATGAAACACGTAGGGGTAGATCTGACAGAAATCTATTTACTGTTTACTGCTTAGGAAGCCAGCAAGGCATCCCAGAGACCCTCCCCATTCTTATTGTTTTATAGATTAGGGTGCTGACTTTACAGCATGGCCATGCAAAACCCTTGATGGAAGAATTCAGGAGGCATTGACAGCAGCTTGATAGGGCAGCCACTCACCCAAGTGGCCATGGGGGACAGGGTAACAACATGAGAAGAGAAATCAGCCCACGGAGGTGGATGCCAATCTCCCTCCCCAAATTTTCCAAATTCTCCAGGACGCCTTTTAACGATAGGAAGGATTTTTTAGTTGGTTTTAGTTTAGTAGGCCAGTATCTTCACAATTTTTTCACTAAAGCAGTGGATGGCAACTCAACTCAGTTTATAAACCAGTGCCAACATAGTCTATTATCCCTTTAATCTTTTCCCAGAAACTTGGTAGTTACCACACCAGCCACAACACTATCATTCAGGGGGCACCTTCTACTGCTAAGGGTGGGCCACAGGACTGTGTGAGCAGGACACAGCTGGGAGTGCCAGCTACTAAAGCAGCAAGCACAAACCGATGCACGGTGGGGAGAAGGAACAGGGCCCATATTACCATCCATTCCACCATTATGTCTTATGGCCATTCTCTGTCTCTGTGTCTGCCTCCACTCTCAGAGGGAAGGTACCATGACTTTTTCTTGTACACCCAGCATCTAGTCAAGAGGTTGGGTTGTAGTAGAATTAAATTTTTGTTGAATAACTGAATAAACCAGTGTACCTCTCAGAAAAGCATTCAGAGTAGGACATATTAGGAAGAGTTTTTACGTATGGAAAGAATATTGTTTCTCCTTCCTTGCTATTAGTTGTATAAACTATGTATGAAGGAAAATTCACTTTTTCTAGACACAGGTACATTAACATAGCTACTAATTAATATTTTCTCTGAAATTTAGAAAATGTAGGAAAAATTCTTCCTACGTCTGGGCATATATTGGTAGAATATATACAACAAGGAGGTTTGCTTAAAGTCAGGTACTTTTCATATCAGATAAACTGAATACAAAGAAATTTAGGCCTCTTGGTGTCATTCCCAACCTTGCCAGATAAATACTCATCTCTGGAATGGCCTGGGAGAATCACCTTTCAATTCCTCTACACTTTGTAGCTGAGTTACAGAGTAACCTGCCAGCAATCCTCTCAGAATTCATGGGGCTGTTTAAATAGAGCAAAGTCCACCAAAAGTTCCACTGAGATGTGCTGAGCAAAGGCCAGAGCCCCAGAAGAAAACAAGTGTGGACTCAGCGGAGCTGCCCTCACCTGGGTGCGAACCCCGCCGGCCCGGGGTTGAGGGGGGACCGGTGGGCTGTGTGATATGGCAATGAGCCCCGTGCTGTCGGAGTTCCTGCGAGAGCTCCCAGGCTGGTTCCTGCTCTCGGGCATCTTCCTGCCCGTGACTTTGCTGCTGTTCCTTCTCATTGCCTACTTCAGGATCAAGCTGATGGAGGGTAAGTGAGAAGCCACACAAGGCCGGGGTTGGAGTCCTTTCCCATGGCACACATTTGGAACAAGTCCATGTGCCGCCCATTTTTCTGGAAGGCCTAGAGCCACACATCTTTTTGATATGTAGGTGCTTCTCAATAAGCACCCCCCTTAAGATATCTTCCGTGGTGAACATGGCAAAATTTGATTTTTCCAGCAATGTGGATGACGTGCTAGGCTCTGAAGGCCTGCCCTGGGCACCCTTAACTGCAGCCCCTTGCGGACAGGCAAGCTGTGAATCAGCAATTTGGACATGTGATTGCTTGTCTCTGTCTCTCAGGCCGATAGATTCACAAACATTACAATGTGTTTCTTGGTCTGCCGTCTCAACCTGACAGGTACGTGTGTGTGTGTGTGCACGTGCCCGTGTGTTCCTGTGAGTGTGTGTGCACTCACTCCTCATCCACTGAGCTTCTACTAAGGAAATGTGCCAACATTGTGCTATCACAGTGTTTGGCAAATGTCAAGCCTTAATAGATATTTGATGGCATGATGTAAATTTACCATGAAACTGGGGTCTTAAGATAAAAAAAAAAAAAAAAAAAAAAAAAAAAAAACCAAAGCCAAACCAAACCAAACCAAACCAAACCAAAACCTTCAGGAAGCTGAAAGTGACTGGGACGTGAGAAGCTGGGTCCTGGATTGAGCCTGTTTATTCCGCTGTAATTGAAATGAATGAAACTGCCCTGTGATTTGATAGACTACGTGTTAATAATGTACCCAGCAAATGTTAGATTAATATGAGAGGTTAATAGTTATTTTAGCAGTATCAAAAACCAGTAATATTTCTTAAGTTGGATGATGTCATTAAAGTACTAAAAACAAATTTGAAAACCCCTCCCTCAAACCATCCTTTGCTCATATTTCCTTCCTCTCCCGATGGGATCTGTGTATCCTTTTTCCTGATTACATTTTCCAGTGTTAGCAGATAATCTTAGACTAGGCATGTTTTCATTTTTATGCGGATGTGATCCCTTTAATTCCAAATTTTCCTTTCTTATTAAAAAACCCCTGAGAACATGTGGTTTTTAAAATTATAGTTCTTTCTGTAGCTGCTTTCCTAAGGGCAAGTAGTAATATCTTCTCTCCAGTTTGAGGGCAAATGAGAACACTTGGCCCCAAATAAGATATCACCAGTTTGAATCTCTATTTAGCAGCTCCCACTTAAAAACTGTAAACAGATGGTCAAATGTCATGTCATTAAACTTGCAACCAGGGTTATGGCAAGTGTAATCATTCCTATTTTGTCCCTGTAAAGAAAGGGATGGTGACAGATAAACTAGTGTGTTCACAGAACCCCAGATTCCTGCATCCTGAAACAGAAAGTCATCTTGCCTACCTCATACATCCTAGTCCTTCAGGCAAGAGAGGCATTTTAAGATGTGATGGAAAGCATGTGACGGTATCATAATCACTCATCATTAATCCCCACACTTCAAGGTTTAGGAGGTAATGGTGCATGTAAATTTAATTAGTACGTAGAGAACATCAATCTTCTCGCAAAGGAAGAAAGAAAATTCTCTAACATCCTGCACTCTTCAATCTGTGTCAGTTGCCTTGAGGAGTAGCTCTTAAGGTGGAGGTCTGAGTCTTGAACTTTCCATCACCAAACCCTTCATCCACCACTGCCAGGGACATGTCACCTCTCCTCGGGTGGAAGTTTTGATTATCTTACCTCCCCAAGTCCTGAGATTCCTATACTGCTACTTTCAGTGCTGCTCAAAATACTATCACCCTGATCATAAACAAATTGCTTGCTAAAATAACCAACATTGCCAAAAATAGTCACTATGGAAAAGAAATTGTGTCTCTTGAATGCCTGAAAGTTTTTGTATGAAGCTAGATGTAAAATAAGGTCAGGTAAGCGATCAGGTTCTGGCCTTCAGCAATTGACATTCTAAAACAGTTAACTAAAGTATGGAAAATGTACAGCGCGGCTAGGCATCTCTCACTGAACTTTATATATATGTTTTGATAGTCAGCAATCCAAAAGGAAACAGATAAGTATTTCTAAAAGTCAAGAGTAAGTTAAGGGTTAGCAGAGTGAAATTGTTAAGATCTCAGATGACAGAGTCAAACCAAATGGAGGTTTGAATTCCAGGTCTGCAACAATGGCCACACTACCTAACCTCCTGAAGCTTCAGTTTCTTCACTTGTGAGATAGAAATAATAGCAGGACGTAGCTGTAGGGTTGGTGTGGGGATTAAGTGAGGCAATACATGTAAGGTTCTTAACAGTGCCTGTTCTGAACAACTGTTGGTCATTATGACCCCTGATGACTTATAAATTCTAAGAAGGCAGTGTTTGTGTCATTATAATAACTATTATTAAAATATATCTAGTAGCTATTATTAAACTTAAAGATAAAATTCTTGATCTTTATTTGGAAATAAAATTAATTATATAAAATTTACTTAAAATTAAGTAAATTACCCAAGATCACTCACCGAGAAAATGGTAGAGACAGGATTTGAACCCTGGCTGTCTGGCTCCAGAGCTAGCCCTCTCAGCCAAAACACTACCCCTGGAGTATTGAACACAGCGTAGGTGTTCAGTAGGTATCTGCTGAATGGAGGAATCCTCTTGGCCCAGGCAAATAAACATCACCAACATGAGAGCCAACAGTGGGAGAATTAAACAAGGCAAGAATTTTACAAAAGTGTTGAGGGGACTCGATCAATCTCTTTCTGTAACAGGGCTAATTACTGATGATGGTGATTCCTCTGCATAAAGACTTAGCTCTGAGTCAAGAAGATTACACTTCTTCACCTGTGGCCCAAGAAGGAAAACTTCATAGCCTGCAGAATATTCTACAGTTACAAACTCAGATGTTTTCACGGCGACCTGGCTAATCTCACCTGTCTAATCTCTGCACTGTCCTTAACAGACCCATTAAAATGAAATGATGGCCAAATTGCAAGCTCTTTCAGGAGAAGGATAAATTATTTCTCTAGCTCTCTTCATTGCGCCTGGCACAGACATTTGGTTCACTTGGTAGATATAACTCATTGAGGAATGATAGGTTTTCTCTTGCTCTCTCTCCTAGTTTTCCATTTTCTAGTTCTCTTCTTTCAACGTCATTATTTCAGGTCACCCATTTTCACTCTAGAATTTGTATCCTGGCTCCTCATTCAAAGCACCTGTTGTGCAGTTAGCCTTCAGTAATTAAGAATAAGAGGGAAGAAGTTACTCATATTTCAGTGAGTCTATAATGTAAGGCATGAGCTATCTCAAGCAATACCTTTGAACTAGCAATAATCTATGTGGAAAGGCAGTGAAACTGAGTGGCTGAGTGTGCGGGCTCTGGAGTCAGACTGCCTGGGATTGAATCCTGAATCCATCAGTTTCTATGATCTTGGGCAAACTGCCTCATTTTGATTTCTCTATGCCTCCGTTTGCTCACCTGTAAAGTAAGAATAATACTGGTGACTACAACATAATTTCACTGCAAGAATTAAATGAGAAAAGGCTTTTCACGGTGTCTGGCACATAAGTGATCAAGAAACATTAGCTGTTAAGTCTTGAGCCTCATGTAACCTAAGACCTGTTACCATCCAATGCATATATACCCTCTCTCGACCGAGATGACAAGCAGCGTGGAATCAGAAAAGAACAGAAGGTCAGAGAGAGTGCTCATGTCCTAGAGTACATGGCATATAAAGTGCCTGGCAACGAATAAATTGCTGGGACTTGAGGTGGGGACCAAAAAGAACATTTTCAGGTTCAATTCTATAAAATACATTATCTCCTATGAGATTATAAACTCCTTGTCTCTGGCTTGGATAATTTAATTATAATTCTGAAAATAAACTTTTAAGAGTAAAAAATAGTTTCAGTTATGCATGTTGGTGGTGGTGAGGAAGAGAAATTTTTTTTTTTTTTTGGATGTACCAGGAAGATCTCAAAGGATAATTGTCAGGATTTCAGGGCTAAAGTTCAAATTTGCTATTGCCAGAGAGGTAACAGGTGAAGCTACAGGAGCAGATAAGAATATACAGAAAGATGATATATAATAAAAGCCAAAGGGAGGAGTATGATTGGGGGTGGAGGTCATGGAAGGGGGGCTCGTGTCAAATGCTACAGAGGAAGAAAACTGGGGATTGGAAAATGCCACCAGATTTAGTAATTAGGACATCACTGATAAGCTTTAATATTTCAGTAGCTTTAACTGAACCTATATTTTAAGGGGATAAGGAGTATGTAAGTGGTGAAAAGTTGACACTTGCTTTTCAGTCAAAGATGCCAAAAGGTAAAAAGGAGACTAATTTGACTTGTCTAAAGACTTACAAACACCCAAACACATTTTTGGCCGGGAGGAGCAGGACAGAAACCCTATCTTGCTCATTTGCATAGCCCCGGGTCTTGGGTAATAGACATGCTTAATAAATGCTTATTGAATGTGGGAGCCTTAATACATTTAATCAACACAATCTACTGAACATAAAATATACTTAGCATGTAACACCTTTCATTACAGTGGTAATTTGCCCTCTCTAACCAGGACCACTCCTTAGAAATAAGCATTTATATTTCTTTTGGGAGTGGTTGAGGAGGAAAGGAGAGATCCTGCAATAGGACTTGCTCTGATGATGATGACTTCTGTAACTTGCTGGGGCCACCAGGGTAGAAATGCTGGCCAATAACCCCTGAGGAGTTGTAAATGACCAGTGGCACTCAGCTGCCTCCACAGTTTTAACTGGTATTTTTCCTTTCAGTTAATGAAGAACTGTCACAGACTCCTGATCACCAACACAATCATAAGGCTAGCTCTTCCCGGTACCAGAGAAAGAAACAGACGTGACTGTTGGGGACTGATCAATGGCTAAAGCACAGTCAATTTCTACTGGTCGGAGAGCAACGGTCAATGGCTTAGCAAATAGTTAATAAACTAGAACCACAGCAAGACAAAAAGAACACTAAGATGCTTGTTCTGAAAAGTGGTTCAAGAGGACAGCTATGAGACTCGACTTAAATAGCAGTTCTTTGGCGAGTCCCAAGAATGTAAGATTTTGTTGGATGTGCTCTATGCACTAGGCACATTGTAACTTTTTAACTTTTATAGGACTATGTCTACTCTGAAGGGCACTATTTTCAAACTAAAATTCTTAAGCATCATTATTACATAATCCCGTGGAAGCCCGCATTATTCTGGCTTTGGAGGTGAAGATGCTCTGGTAGAGATCAAATAAATAGCAAAAGATGAGCGCCTGTGGATTCCTGCTCTGAGAGTTCCCACTTCCTCCCTTGAAGTTTGGCAACACTGAAATGACACCTTTTAAGACATCATTTCTGGCCCTTGGTTTGCTTCTCCCCTTTTCCCAATTGCTTTCACCAATCGCATCATCATTGTGAGAACCCACAAAACAAGCAGAGTCTCTCGATACTCGGTATGCATCACCATGAAAGTAGTTTTCAGCATGACATGACTTGGAAATACTGGCAATTTGGTGGGAAAAGGAAAGAACATCAAGTTCATGGGACTCATATGGAGAATAACTCAAGACTTTGCCTCTAAACCAAAACACCGGGAGCTATTTCTAAATACGGAAAGAAGTCAACATTTCACTAGCACAATTCTTCTTTCAGTGGGAACCCCAAATAGCCAACCTAGATAACTGAAAAGAAACATTTAATTCAAAGTAGTAGTTCAAATAGATTGTGATTACTACCCGGCTCTTCACAGTTTTCCTAGCTAACATTAACAGAAGACACCTAACATGTCCTAAGTGTAAGTCTGATTGTATTCTTATGTTTGCATATGAATCCAACAGGCTATTAGACAGATTAACTTTATAAAACATAATGAATTTGTTCACCTGTAAGAAATGCACCAATTTCTGCAGTGACATACAAACATGCAAAAGATTGTTTGGCCGACCCAAAGCAAGAATGCGCCACTAGTGCCAGATATTTTCTGTTTCTCTCCCCCTCCCCCAGTCTCAAATTCTTCATATGCATCCAGTGAGTTATTAGTCTCCATTTGCACTTCTTGCATAACATAAAACTCACTGTTCAACTGGAGACACTCATTTCTGTATTTTATGGCATTTGATTACAATGAAAATGTCTCCTGGAGCTTCCAGACTGAGGTAATTTAGAATAAGTGTGCATGCCATATGGAAGGAATGACAATATTCTTTCAATTCTGAGAGGGATCTCTTTTTAGCCTCTGGTGGAAATCAGCTTACGTAAAATGCTTTCTTGGACAGAAGGTGTGGAAAGGATGCATCGTACTCCCACCTGCCGGCCAAATCTGTGGCTCAGCCACCAGGATTTGCTCTACCTTCTTCTGGAAACAGGCACAACAGAAGCCTGACTGATGGCTCTGGCGGATGCATTCCACCACCTCTGCCTTACCAGGGAACATGCATCTCAGCTGCTATGGTAACAGAGGCGCTCGAAACATACATGTTCTCAACATAAACAAGTTGTGTAAAGCAAGACCTGATTCCTTTGTTGCTGCTGAATCAGAGTACAAAGAATGTCCATTGAAATCATGAGTAGAGTCATGAATGTTCTTTATGTGTAGAGAGGAACAGAAACGTTAGTTTTCCTACAGAGAGACCAAGTCCCAGGGTTTTTTTTACCACCTGCTTGAAGGCACTGTACTGGACTTGACTAGTCCCTCACAGAGCGCAGCCCATCAGCTGCCCGGTCACGTCTCTGCTCTCCACCTGCTCAAAGTCCAGGGTAAGAGTTCCTTCCGGTTTGGACTGCCTGCTTCCTTGTCATTGCTGCTGCCACCTATACCAGGCTGGTGGGCTCCTTACCTCATCCTACACTCTGTTTCCTCCTGTGCTCCAAAGCCTTTCATCAGGGGCCAAAAACGTTCCTAAGTGGTTTCACCTCAACACTTCCTAACCTTATTTCTAATGTTCTAGTATCTGAACGAACTCCCAATTCTGTTTCCCCAACATGAGACCTTCAGTAAAATACTTTAATGGGTGTTGTAAGTTCTGTTACATTGCCATTTATTCAATGAAAAAAAAATTTTTTTTACAGAGCTAACCTAAAATTGTTAATAATATGTATCTCTCTCGTTAACTGTGTTGGTAATTTGGAAATTTGGCATTGGGACACTACAAGTCCATGACCGCTGCTTCACATTCTGAGCTTATACACGTTGATAAAACAGAAAACGGAGCAAGGAAGGGCACACATCATGTTCTCTCAAGTATTATTTGCAACCCTTAAAAAAAACAAACTTCTAAGTAATCTGACCAGGTAACAGCCACCAGTATTTTCTAGATGTAATTTAGTAGCAACTGGAAAATTGAGAACAGATAAGCACGTTCACATACCAACAACAGCTTTTCCTTGAAATCTTAAGTTCTTTGGCAAAACTGTCATCTCAGAAATAAGAGTTCATAACGGTTAAACACATTTTGGAAATCAATTTTCTGACTTGTTTATAAAAAGTTAGAATTTTCCAAACAAATGCTCTTGATTCTTGCTTTCTGATTTTATAATTAGTGTGCTAATCAGAAGAGGCCTCTGCGCTTATCAGAATTTACGCAAAGGCATTCACCCTGGCAGAACATAAACAGGAAATACGTATTCAAGAAATTTTATTTATAATTAACACCAGATTGAAATTCTTTCCATTAAAAAAATTTTCAAATCCATATTCCAAAACCTAGATTCTTAAAGAGCAGAGATTCCTAACCTTTATTTAGGTAATGAAGAAGCCTTTTGAGAATTTAATTAAAGATAGGAATCTTTTTTTTTTTTCTGTAGGAAACATGCATATACCCGTGATTTTGTATATATTGTGGGAAAGCTTAGCCCCTCGAAGTCCATCAAAGAATCTGTGGTTAGGAAGCCTGCAGCCAGTCTTAGGAAAGGATTGTGCTGTCTTACACTAGCCACCTTAGTTGCCATACAGCAGAGAATGAGTAGACCATAACGGGTTCCTGACACTGCAGGGCTCACAAGGAAGTTGGGTCCACACAACTTCAAAGCCAAAACCTTCCCACAGGCTTCCCAAGTGACCTAGTTCCTAAGGGTACAGAGTTCTACTCTGTAAAGTTCTCACAAGAACACAGCTCAGACTGGCAGTATCTCCCGTAATTTGCCTTTGGTGGGTTAACTCATGCACAGTGCTGTTAGTATTCATAGCGATCGCTTTTTTGGAGGGCATTATTGTGCCAGGAGCTCCACTAGACACTTTATACAGTTTTACTTCATCTAACCATGAGAATACCCCTACACTGGGATGTATTACTACCCTCACTTTATAGATGTTTAAGTACCTTCACTGAAGTCACATGGTTCAGTTACTCAGAGTAGGGCAAACACCCAGGAGTCTGAAGCCAGTTTGTTCTTTGTTTTTTTGACATCTTTATTGGAGTGTAATTGCTTTACAATGGTTAGTTTCTGCTGTATAACAAAGTGAATCAGCTATACGTATACATATATCCCCATTTCTCCTCCCTCTTGCATCTCCCTCCCACCCTCCCTATCCCACCCCTCTAGGTGGTCACGAAGCACTGAAGCCAGTGTTTTTGAAGCAAAATATTTTATACAACTTGAAGCTACTATAAACCTAATTGGGCATCATGACTATACAAAGGGTCAGTGTTTTTGACCCTGTGGCCAAGGGTCAGGAGTTTGACACCTCAGATTTGCCAGCTGACCGTGTTCTCTTCCGGGGCCAGCTCCGCATCGTGGCCTAATCCCGGCAAATACGTGAACAGGTGCACGTGCATGCAAGGATCTGTGCAAGCCCTCGTAGACCCCGGTCCTATTCTCTAGTGCAAGTGCGTTAAGACTCTGCTGGAAACTGACCAGAGCACCACACCCGGAAGAGCAATGTACTACCTCACAGTACATGGAGACAGGACCTTTTTTCAAAATCATGGGGCTTTATGGCATTTAGTCTTTTACCATGGAATATTCTAACGGAATGATATAACGAACCCCCATTTACTGCCGCCTGGCTTCAGCAATCATCAACTCATGGCCAATCTTGTTTCACCTAAACCACGACTCACTCCTCCTTATCCTATTATTTTTAATTCTCAATTATATGATGTCCTCAGACACTATATAATTTTATCCATAAGTAAGGGGAAAACGTAATGAAGTCCATGGTGGGCAGTCGTTATGCTACAGTTTGCTTCATTGCCGGAGTCCTGGGGATGATCACTCCATGAACTGTGGCCTATGCAGTGAGGAATGCTACGTGCATCATAAAGGGAAACAGAAGCTACTCACAACAGTGAAATGCCCAAAATTCACCAACTCTATACATTTTTTTTTAACAACCTCATTTTTTATCCTGCTGTGGCCTGTGGAAAATGCATTGCTCTGTTTCCTGTGTTCCACACAGGATCGCTGGAAGGTTTATGTGAAATACTCATAAAAACCCTATACAACTAAAAGGAATTATTGCTTATCACCCCCAAATTATATTGCTTTTGACTTAAGATAAACGATTAGCGCCTGGACGTCTCACGGCAGTGAACGCTGTTGACCTATTTTCTTATTCTATCACTTGGGGTTTTGAACGCTCAGTTCACAGAATGAGATTATAACGTCCTCAGAATTATTTTGCAAGAAATACAAAATACTAAAATAGACAGTCTTGCTGCCATAGTCACAGGTGGCATGATCAACACTGTTTTCAGCTGCTCTTCAGGTACCAAGACCCCACAGATACTTCAGATGTCTCTGGGACCCCAAACTCTGTCCTTGCCATCTCAGCTGATAAAACTGAGCCTGGCCTGAACAATGCATTTCCTCTTCCACTGGAGCTGCTATAGACGTACTTACCTCCTATCACTTCCTTCCATGTGGAAGGATATGGTTCTCAAAAAACCCTGACAGATCAACCTCTGCTTTAAATACAAATGTTATACAGACACACTTTCTGATGAAAATTATATTTACAGAGTCACATTTGGTTCCATAATATTTCTAAGGCTTGGCTTGCTGAGATATGCTTCCCCAGAGAGGAACTGTTTTTGTAATAATTCTAGAGAAAGTGAGAAAGATCTTTCACAAGGTGAGAGATAATTCAGTGGGAACTGATCCCAAAGAAGACAGTCATGCAAATTATATTTAACATGCTCACTTTAAACAACTAGGGAAAGACATTCTACAGAACGTTTTAGATGGAATATACCACACCCTGTTGGTCACTTGCTATATAATGCTTTTAACGTTTGAAAGAAAATCCAGCACTTCATCTCATGTGTCTGGGCAAAAGCTTCAGAATGAACCATCCTGATGAGACATGGACGCAGCCCTCAGCAGAGCCCGTTCTGCCTGATGCACTAAGACCCACTGGACTGTTAAGCAAAACTGAAGCCGAGGACCAGGTTTCAGATGGTGCAGCTAAGGTATTTCCTGAAACAAAACAAAAAATACACAAAGAAAACAAGCAAAAATATGCCTTGGAGAACTTGTACAAGCTGGGGTGGATTATGTAACCAGGCAGAAGGAACTGGCATTCTAAATAGTAGATTTACAAACATTCGACATTGGTTTAGCCACTTGAAATTGGTGGTGCTGGCAGCAGCATGAAATTATAAAAGATCTGAATAACAGATTTTAAAAATGCTACGTCCCACAAAATACTAGAACTTCTGACTGAGAGTATGACTCGAGCTTATCTTTTTAAACCTTCATAAAAAGAGAAGTGACAAGTTTAGAGAATAAACAAACTTTATTTTATAACAGTATTACAGAAAGCAAAATATCATTTAATACAACTTGAAGCTGCTAGGAATCTAATCTGGCATCATAACTATACATAGGGCCAAAGCAAAAGAAAGACTGTTCAATACAGTTAATAAGTCCCTATCAGGTCTCTGGTGTCAGCTTTAAATGGTGTAGCCTTCTTACAACTGTCAAAAAACCACCATGGCCCTAACTCCTCGCCCTGGCAACCTCACACCTGTGTGGATCACCACGCTATCTGAAAGAGATATACCTGCTCGATAACAAAAGGTCAGTTTTACGTGGAGACAAGGAGGTTTAATACAAAGCAAAGTGTTCTACACGAGTGTTCAAATAATGGAAAGTACTGAAATTTGGACATGTTAAGAAAGAAAGCACTAAGGTTTTTAAGCTGCCTGAATATTTTAGTAGGAGGGAAGATATCGCTTTCTCTCCCCTCCTATTTCTGGAATGCTGCCGAAGAGCCCGTGTCTGAGAAGCACCGGCACTGTGGTGCAACAGGGCCTCTAAACACAGTGCGTGGTCAGTGAACTTCATCATAATTCTCCAGTTTGGAGATTCCCGGACTTTCCGCTAAAAGTAAAAAGTCACGGTACTGGAAAGTCAAAAGGGTTCAATATCAAAAAATAGCCCCAATGAAATTCTCAAACATTAGAAAATTTTCACGATGTAAGAAACGCCTTTAATCTGCATTAATATTTTCTCATACAAGTATATTTACTGCAAACTGAGAACTCTGTAAATATTGACTTGTAAGAACTCAATGGGAAGCGTCCGGAAGAAGGAAAGCCACTATCGGAATTAGTCACAGAGTCTCCTTTCCGCACAACAGCACCTGTTCCAGTGAACAGCACCTTACCAGCTGGGGCTGGCTTTGTTCACTATCATTTGCTCAAAATGAGTCACAGAAAGCAGGTAGTTGTACACAAAGTAAACAGGAAACAAAACACGAAACTCTCTAACTAAAAAAAAAAAAAAAAACAACAACAACAAAGAAAAGAAATAACCAAGAATATTTAGAAGTGGTTATAAAACAAAATAATATATTAAAATGCGGGGGAACGGTATAGACCAGAGCTGTTAAGGTAAGGTTTGGTGTTGGCATTTTAATTCTTCAGGCTTCTGGCCATTGTTACCAGTCGTAGTATAAATTCTCTGGAGCAGTGGTGTGGCATTAAGACTTGGAATGGTCAAAATTTTTCAGGTTCACAAAGTTGAATGTTGTCTACAAAATGAATTTCTAGGAGGAAAAAAAAGAGACAAGGCTTAAATATTCCAAAGACAGGCTTGGGAAAAAAATGTAAGTAAGATTCACCAAATTCCAAATCAAGTAATCAACCGTTCCCATCTGCCTGTTTCTACAGTAAACAGTATTTTACCAGAAGACAAGCATGAGAGCCTGATCTACCCCTGAGGGCCTTAAAATACCTGAAGGATTGACTAGCACATGAGAAACAAGTGGCAAATAAGAATCTGACCAAAAAGTTAACTATAAAACAGAGGTAATTCACATAATAAAAATCTTAAAAAAAGAGAAACCAATGTAGGTTTTAAAGTTAGATTCAAAGAAGAAGAAAAAGTAATTTTGACTTCATTGAAATGAATAAAAGCTGCCTCAGGTTGGGAGAACAGAATGAGGAAAGATGCAAGGAAGTGAGAAAGTGCCTGATAGGTAAGATGAGTATACAGACGTATGGGGTGGAGGACAGGAATGAATGGGGTGGGGTGGAGGGGATAGGACAGTGGAGAAATGGAAGTTATGGAAGCTAAGGATTGGTATGGTGAGTAATAGAAGGCAAGAAAAAAATACTGGGCCTACTCTTTTAATAACAGGCTGAGAAGTATGAGCTTGATCTAATAGACAAAAAATAATGAATTCAGAAAGAGCATTCAGACAAAAAACAAAACAGCCAACTGTCCATCTACTGCAATGACCTCAGTACAAGAGGCAGGAGACAGGTCAGGGAACCAGGAGTGGCCAGTTCACAGAAGGCATGACAAGCCCAGGAGAGGAAGAGCTTGGATTTGATTGGAAGTACCAGAGGACATTGTCAGGTTTAGAGTCTGGGACCTCAAAAATAGAAAGAGAATAATAGGCCTAGAGCCCGGGTGTGGTCTTAGCACTAGGGATATAGATCTGCAAGTCGGCACCAAGGGATACGTGAAACCAACAGATGGAACTAGTCTCACGTGAGTATAAGTCTTGAGGAAGCCCACCACCAAAAGCAGGTAGAGAGGAGAGAGGACTAAAATAAAAGTGGACAGGGAGGCAGATAAAAAATAAGGTTGATGCACTGTCCCTGCAAGAGAAAAGTTTTAAGAAGGCAATTGTTTCACTTTCTTTTTTTTTTTTTTTTTTTTTTTTTTTTTTTTTTTTTTTTTTAAAATTAATTTATTTAATTTATTTATTTTTGGCTGCATCGGGGCTTCGTTGCTGCACACGGGCTTTTCTCTAGTTGAGGTGAGCGGGGGCCACTTCTCATTGCGATGTGTGGCTTCTCTTGTTGCCGAGCACGGGTGCACGGGCTTCAGTACTTGTGGCTCGAGGGCTGTAGAGTGCAGGCTCAGTAGTTGTGGCGCACGGGCCCAGTTGCTCCACGGCATGTGGGATCTTCCTGGACCAGGGATTGAACCCATGTCTCCTGCATTGGCAGGCGGATTCTTAACCACTGCGCCATCAGGGAAGTCCCTGTTTCACTTTCTATTGCAGTTTGGGTGAAATTTTTGGCAAATGGTAGGTGATTAGAGAAGTCAGCAGAGAGCAGCAACTAATGTCCTTTCCAAGAGGCACTGGTCCAAAGTCAATTAGATTGTACATTCTTTTGGTTAGATAAAATTGTCTTGTTTTAATGAAAAAATCCCCCACCAATCAGATTTATCACAGATATTAGGATAGCCTTTTGATTATTCAGGACTGATTGGCTAATCAAATTCATTGCTTCCCACCTTATTGTCTGCTTTAGGCTATTTCATTACTCAGTAGGACTTGTGCTTGATTCTAGGCAGGGAAAAAAAACAAAAAAATCAATGGAGAAATGCAGTCTTCTTTTTTTTAGGTTAGTAATCATGAACAGAAATGTGGGGGTCAGTAAGGGGATCAGCTACAACTACCAAGCAAATTGTATTAGAGAGTTGTGTGGCCTTCAGTTGTGCTGTTTGTCTATACTTTTTTTTTTTAATAGTGATTTTTGGCTGTGTTGGGTCTTCGTTTCTGTGCGAGGGCTTTCTCTAGTTGCGGCGAGCGGGGGCCACTCTTCATCGCGGTGCGCGGGCCTCTCACTGTCGCGGCCTCTCTTGTTGCGGAGCACAGGCTCCAGACGTGCAGGCTCAGTAGTTGTGGCTCACGGGCTTAGTTGCTCCACAGCATGTGGGATCTTCCCAGACCAGAGCTCGAACCCGTGTCCCCTGCATTGGCAGGCAGATTCTCAACCACTGCGCCACCAGGGAAGCCCTGTCTATTCTTGTTTTTTTGAGAGCTGGTAACCGTTTTCTTCGCTTAGTGAATATGTATCATTTGTTGAACACAACTGCCGCTCTGCTTAGTTTATGTTACGGAAAATGATCCCCTGACTTTACCACTACCTGGAAATCTACAGAAAGAACAGGGTTTAGGACTCCATTCTCCATTTCCTTTACACTCCAGGACACCTTATTTCACTGAATCTGTTTTCACCAAAAATTAAAATTTTAATTTGTAAAAGAGGCTAAAATTAAATTTGTTTCAGTCATTAGCAGACAAATAAGAATCTAGGAATATGTAGGAACTGAATCAAAGAGTTCTTGGTTTCAAAGAGCTTCAGCAATTCTTGAAATATATGTAGAGAAAAAGAGAGTTACCCATGTAAATTCAAATATCATTTACTTTCATTTATTCACAATCAAACCATTAGAAAGCAAAATAAATCAATTTTTTTCTCATAATACGTATTGCAAATGACAGCCTTAACGTGCTCTTAGGATTCCAAACAACATCAATAATCAAAGAAAATTATATTTATTGTAATTTTAATGTTCAATGCATTTTTTCTCATTGTTTAAAAAACTATAAATCGAGTAACTCTGAGTTAATTAGATATTCAATGTGTCAGAACACCCCGATTCCTTACTGTTCTGGATGAATAGGGAGTAATTTATTGTATGAAGGGTTTTATTTACACATGCACCTATCTTTTTTGACTGCGTAACACATAGAGAAATGTATTCCCAAGTACTAAACATCCAGCTTTTGAGCTGGGAAGGAGAAAAGGTTGGAATCACCAATGCCATTAATATACAAGCATCTGACATTTAACATTTTTCTGTCCTTTTAGCATGTATTTGTGAGGGAATAAAAATAAAACTTAATATTTGGCCATTTTAAACAAACTACATTTTGGGTCTAAATAATTTATCACATATCCCATTCAATCTGAAACTAGGCACTGGTTCTTCATGTAAGACCTGTACAAGTTTTAAGAGCTTTTTTTTTTAGTTTGAACTCTACCTCTTATACACAGATTTCTGGATTCTTTGTCAATGCAAATTGACAGATATTAATTATTATTGGCATTAATTCAACCTACTTTCACTTTTGACAGTGTCATCATTCACCTCGAGTTTGGATATGGTTATAGCTGTTAAGTATGAGTTATACTTTATGTTATCAGAATTTTGGTCAAGTAAACAAAAACAAAAACCCAAACCACTATTTCCTTGCTTCAGTTTCCCACCCCCAGACTATACAATGTCACTGAACATTTCTAACTACTAAAATCACGTTCCTTAGCTTGTGTCCCCCTCTTTTGGCCAATGTGAGAACAGCTCAATGTAGCTGTTTCATCTAATCACAGGTCTAATTCTATGTCTAAATTTTCAAGGATACATGCTGGTTGCCTACTTTGCCTTAAGTATTTACAGAGTGTCCAGTGCAGTCTTCAATTTATCTTTCTCTGTGTGCCTGATGAGCTGTGGGAAATCAGTCAAGCTCAAGCACAGTTCTATGAAGTCATCTGAAAAGCACAACCTTGGAGTTTCCAGAGACAGGGGCTCACATGGTCTCAATCTGGAGATCGTGCTCTACTCCAGAAACTGATTCAGTGAACAGCAAATGTGCACTTAAAAAAAAAATCATCCTAATGACAAGTGGTAAAGCGCTCATCCAGAGGGGAGTCTCAATAAAAATGCAAAGCTGTGGCTTTTATATGAAATAATTAAAATAATGAAGAAAACATAACCTTTCAGATTAATGAAGATTCAATTACCACAGGGCAGTAATATAGCCTGAGATTTTGAAAACATGAGTAAATTATTTATGTAATAAGGCACAATGCAACTATTGCCTAAATAAACATGAGGTCCATGTACTCAGGTGTGAAATTTGGCTTTAAATATGATAGTTTATGGATTTCAGTTATTTCTAAACTTTCATTTTATTCTTCCTTGGCTCTCAATTTGCATATTTAATTTTAAAACAGAATTTTCATTGTAAGAATATAAAATCCTAGAGCCAAAAATGCAAGTATGATAAATTTCTATGTGGTCAGACCAGGAAATAGTCAATTCTTACAATGTTTGTATTACCACTATAATTTAGACCCACCAGTTCTCAAATTGTGGTCTGCAGACCTTGGGGGTCACCATGGCTCTTGCAGGGGGTTATGAAGTCAAAACTATTTCATAATCATCCTAAGACACTATCTGCCCTTGTCAGGTGTGGACATTTTCACTGATGATGCAGAAACAACGGTGAGTAAACCAGTTGGCATCTTAGCACAGGTCAAGGCAGTGACACCAAACTGTACCCGAAGTCACTGCATTCTTTACCACCATGCACTCACAGTGAAATAAAAAGCAAGCAAGCCAGTTTCACTTAAGGATGTCCTGGATGAAACAGAAAAAAATATTAATTTTCTTACATCTCTACCCTGGAGTACATCTTTTTAATATTCTGTGTGATGAAATGGAAAGTACGCGTAACACATTCCTGCTGCATACAGAGAAGTACAGTAGATGTCTAGGAGGAAAGTTAATTTGTATGAACGTTTGAATTGTGAGTTGAAGCTGCTGTTTTCATTAAAACACTTTCTTTACTTGAGAGAATTACTGACAAACTACGTTGCTCAATTGGATACTTGGCAGGCATTTTCTTGAAAATGAGATAAGCCTGTCACTGCAAGGCAAACAATTGACAGAACTTGTTGCCAGTGATAAAATTCAAGCTTTCGTGTGAAAATTGTAACTCTTGGAAACTGTATTTTGGCCACCTTGAGCTTGATAGCTTCCCAATATTTAGAGACTCTTCTCGTGGGATCAGTGGCAACCACAGATCTTTTTACTGTCTTCGTCATTTTGCCTTTTCCAGGATGGCATATAGTGAGAATCATACAGTACATGATACCTTTTCAGACAGGTTTCTTTCAGTAGGTGATGATTTTTAACTGAATAAATATCTTGAAACCTATTTGATTTATAATATAAATAGATCAAATTTCAATTAATAAAATTCACATAAACAAAAAACTCTTTGGGCTCTTCAATAAGTTTTAAGTGTTCCTGAGACCATTAAGCTGGAAAACTGCTTCTATGGAATCTGCTCCCTAACCTACTGGTGTTTCCTGCTCTCACAGATATTTGTGTGGCTTCTGAATACAGAAGGAAAAATGAAATCTAGCGGTTTTTCCTTCTCGGCCAAATGGCACTCAATATCTCTTCTACAAATAATTCAGCAAAATGGTTTTGTATCCCTTGGTTTGCCTGAATATATTAATGCTCTTTTGGGGGTTGCTCTTTTCTTAGGAGGCTCTTGTGTGGGCCCTTTGAGGCTCATGTCTCAGACTTAGGTCTTTCAGGACAAGCTTGGCCCCCTGATCTCTGTCCCCTCTGAGTGCCAGATATATTGTGCTTGTTAACATACACGGCAACACAATTTCACTTCAAAGACAAAAATTCAGTTCAAAGTTTGCTAGCACCACAAGTCAATTAAGTATTTTTGCTTCCAGGAGAGTCAATTTTGAGATGTTTTCCCTGAATTTCCATTTGTTCTAAAACAAAACAAAACAAAAGGCTTGTCTCAGTTCTGAAGAACCTAGGGGCAGGACAGGAATAAAGACGCAGACGTACAGAGTGGACTTGAGGACGTGGGGAGGGGTAAGGGTTAGCTGGGACGAAGTGAGAGAGAGGCATGGACATATATACACTATCAAATGTAAAGCAAATAGCTAGTGGGAAGCAGCCGCATAGCACAGGGAGATCAGCTCGGTGCTCTGTGACCACCTAGAGGTAGAGGGGTGGGATAGGGAGGGTGGGAGAGAGACGCAAGAGGGAAGAGATATGGGGATATATGTATATGTACAGCTGATTCCCTTTGTTATACAGCAGAAACTAACACACCGTTGCAAAGCAATTCTACTCCAATAAAGATGTTTCCTAAAAAAAAAAAAGGCTTGTCTCTGCCTCTCTTAGTTGCAGTTGTTTCCCCTCTGGAGGGCGTTTTAGGAAGAGCACCTCCTTTTCCTCCCACCCTGTAATCGTCAAAGCTCTTTCAGTTTTTAAGCCAGTCATGCTCCCTTACCTCTGAGGAAAGGGTGAGGTGTCAGGGATCTCAGCAGGCCAATTAAATGGGTTTTCTTTAAAGCTAACAGTCATCTTTGTGTTAGAGCCTTGATGCACATTCCAGTCACCCCACCTAAAGAATTACTATGCACCGCAATTTGGGAATAGCCTGTCAAATGAAAGCATCATCAATTTTGCCTCATTTTTAAACATGATTATTTTATAAAATAATGGTTTTATTGTTCATTTAGCTACATATCGTAGCTGCAACCTCAAAGACATTCTGTCCAAAATAAATTTTTCTAAAATGAAGTGTGTTTCAACTACACTGGTGGGAGTTTGTTACTTGAAAGATTCCCATCATGAATCCCTCAGCAAAGCAATATGCAGTGTGGATTCAGACTGACGGACGGTCAGCTCTGGCTCTGCTACTCATCGACTGTGTGACTGGGGGAGGGACTTAACCTCTCCAGGCCTCGGTGTTGTCATCCACATCCTAAGTGACTGTTAAGAACTAACTGAAGTAAGTGGCAAAGTTCTCCAACAAAGCTCAGCACAGAGTAGGCACTCATTAAATGTGAGCTAATACTATTATTATGGATTTTCACATATGATATTTCATTCCTGGTTTTACTTCCAAACCCAATTCAATTCTACTCGTAAGGACAGAGATGTCCAGTTCAGTTTCCCCATTAATAATTGCTTGAACCAGTATAATGGTTTCTTTACAGGGTACTTCATCCAATCTAGCATCCTTTCAATCAATCCTGCACACCACTGATAAATTAATCTTACTGAAGGATGGTGCTGAAAATGCTCTTCCCCTACGCAGATGACCTACAGAGCAAAGCCTAAACTAAGGTACTAACACGGAGTGTAATTCCCTTTGCGATTCGCCTTTGACAAACCTTTCCAGCCCCTGCTGGAATTCAACACACAGACACAACGTAGGATTTGCTTCTCCTGATGTCCAGCCCATGGTTTTCCTATGTGCTCTCTCCTCTCTGCCCCTCTCCGTATGTTCAAATCCTCCCCGCACTCTGCACACAGGAGCTTTCTGCTCTTTTTCGGGGAAGTCTTCCCTGATCTGCCAATCAGAAACAGTTTCTCCTGTTGATTTTCACAGCCCTTTAGCTAGGCTTCTATCTATCTATCTATCTATCTATCTATCTATCTATCTATCGCTGTGTTGGGTCTTCATTGCTGTGCGTGGGCTTTCTCTAGTTGCAGCAAGAGGGGGGTTACTCTTCGTTGTGGTGCACGGGCTTCTCACTGCAGTGGCTTCTCTTGTTGCAGAGCATGGGCTCTAGGCACGCGGGCTCCAGGGAGCAGGCTCAGCAGTTGTGGTGCATGAGCTTAGTTGCTCGGCGGCATATGGGATCTTCCCGGACCAGGGCTCGAACCCGTGTCCCCTGCATTGGCAGGAGGATTCTTAACCACTGGGCCACGAGGGAAGTCCTAGGCTTCTCTGTAAACACTATTTTTTACCCTATATGTTATTTGTACACTAGTTCCTATGCATTTACCTTTCTCACAACTACCATAGTCCCTTGAACGCAGTATGTTCCCAATATACATTAATGAATCCATGAATGAAGTAATAGCGACTAATCTGCAAGGCAAGGCCAGGCTGAAAAGCAAGGGCTTGGGAGGGGAAAAATAAACAGAATTGTATTCTAGCAACAAAGCACTACTGCCTGTCTTCACCATTAGTTTCATCTGCTGATTTAAGTGGAAAAAAATTTCAGGTTCATTTTTCTGTTCTCTTTTGTTGAATAACTATAACTACTTCTGTGATATCCCAGGAGGACTCTTAGTTCTTTAAAAAACTGGTTTTCCCGAATCTCCCAAATCTGAAGCTTTGACAAAGATTTCTAAGAGTAGTTAGTATTTGGCCCTAAAGCTAGAGGAAGGTCTTCTCATTCACTCTGCTGAGTTCAAATCTTGTGAGAACTTGATATGAAAGCATTCCACAAAATTTTAAAGCTTCTTTTAAATAACAAATGGACTACAGTAAGGTCACAAGGTCACACTCGGTATACTTTATTCTAGCTAAGCTTTTGTCAATCTTAGGTTCATGAGTAGAGATGAGAAAAATTTCTCTGTAGCATCAAATAAAAGTTGTGCTTTAAAAAAATAGTAACAAAACCTTTATCTTTTAGAAAAACGTCTTTGAACTATATATGAATAGAACTCAGTGTTCATTTCGTATTTTCATTAAATAGGAAGGTTAGTGGGAATCAAAACAATTCATCTCCAGACCCAACTCCCTCACTTATTAGTTAACATTTTTTTCTTACCTCTTCAACATCCAGTATGTTATTTTATACTTACAGGACATCTCAATTTGGAATAGCATTTCAATGCTCAATTTGGAATGCATTTCAAATGCTCAAGAGCCACACGTGAGTACTGGCTACCATGCTGAACAGAACAAGACTAGATTCTCACTCGCTCTAATACTAACTATTTTGATGCATGAGAGTTAAATAAACGTAGGGCCAACATGTCCTGGGAATACAATCTTCATGAGCACAGGAGTATCTTTAAAACACACGCACATACACACAGACTTACTAATTCGTTCCCCCAGCAAAATTCTGTCCTAACCTACCCACAAGTTTACATTAAAATTTAAAATTACTATTTAAAAGCTAGTATCTGGGATATCTAACAATGGACAAGTTCTTGAAACAAATGAAACTATACTCAGCTCTACACATGGATGGTATTTTACGGTTCTTATAGGGAAGGGACCTATGGCAAATCTCTAGGATTCTATTTCCTCATAAAAAAGGAGGGGGGGAGAAGAAGATGGTCTATATGCAATTTTAAATTAAATATTCTTTTAATCCCCATACTCTTACATACGCCCTGCACTAGGGTACAATAAAGTCATAACCACCACCTCCACACTCCTCAGAGGCTGGCTGGGTGACATGTAAGTAGGGAGATGGGGTACCGGAACCTCAACATGAAGAGATGGGAAGGAAGAGACACTGGGGGCTTGGAGAGCCCCTCCTTTCCCTAAAGTGGCTGCACCTACTGAGCCACTGCAGCCTTGAGAGAAAGCAGGCTTGGTGTTAGAGCTTCTGATGTTTCTCTAATCGCTAGATATCTTCCCATTTTAAGCATTAATAATTAACTCAAATTCTGTGACATACTGTTTGGGCTGAAAAACCCAAACCAAAACCAAACCAAACTCTGGATACGGCCTGCCTGTCTCCCGTTTGTCAATTTTGTCTTGCTCTCTCCCCCTCTTTTTGGTACCACTTTAAGTTCCCAAAAATAATGAAAAACTGGAGAAAACATCCAGCATTTGTGACTAAGAGATTAATAACCTTAACTCTGTAAAAGATAAAAGACGATAAACACCTGAATAGGTAAGTGGACAAAGGACACAAACTGGCAATTCAAAGAAATGCAAATTGTGTTTGTGCGCACCTATATTTATATATGTGCACATGTGCACTGTGACCTCCCTAGCAATGAACAACAGTAACAATTAAAAAATGCTCTTTCCTCACAATTTAAAAAAAGGGGGGGGGGGAGGGGACAAATGCTCTTTCCTCACCAGGTTGGCAAAGACTTTTCAAATGTCGTGTAATCTTTAGTGTTGGCAAGGATGCGGGGAAACGGGGATATTCTTAAACTGCTAGTGGGCGTCTAACTTTGTACAACTTCTAAGGAGGACAAGTGGGCAATATGTCAAAAAGAAACCTTTAGCACACCAACTCTAATTTTTAAAAATATCTGTCCTAGAGAAACAATGAAGTTAATGCCCCCCAAATGTACACACAAGTATAATCTTTGCAGCTGTGAATTTACTTGTGAAAACTCAGGAATAGCCTAAATGCCCATTAATAGGGGTCAAGTAAACCACCCTGCATCTATTCGATGGCTGTTGGAAAATGATGAGATAATGATGGGCAAACTTATCTACAAGGTACTGTGAAGTGGAGGAAAAAGCCCGATATGTGATAGAATCAACAGGATCAGCCTATATAAATAGAGGTGTGAGAACACATGTGAGTGCATCTGAGTATGTGTTCACAAGTATATACACTGTGAAAGGGATTATCTATCTCTAGGAGCAGAGCAATTATGGGTCACTTACATTTTCTACCATCTTTCCCTTTCAAAAAATTATGACCGCCTCTGCTTTTTTGTTGCCAGAAAAAATACATAGAGTTTCATTTGTAAAAACAACAGTCCATAATGATTCTGTCCAAGAGCAAACTCCGGGGAATCAGTGACTCCCAGGTGCTAATGAATGACCAATGGCAGGGGCACCCAGCGCCTCTTCTGTTGGGTAGTTCAAATATATTGTGACTCACTGATAGCACCTGCCAGATTTATAAATGTTAAACAGAGTATTCCCCAGCATTCCAGAGTGAAAACTGGCAGTGCCTAAAACTCACTAAATCCAAAATGGCTTTTCATTTCTATGTAGAAGTCTTCATTTTAGGTTTGATGAACTTATATCGAAAACTCAGCTGTAATAAAATGCTCATTTCTGGTACGAGAGTAGTACAACTAGGCAAACAGAATAAAATAAAAATGCAACACAACTGAAACCGATATGCCTGAAACATCCCTGAATTGAAAATCGTCATCTGGGAGCCAATAGGCTGGTGCTTTTCTTTCAAGGACAGGGAGACGCTCGCATGTAAATGAGTAGCTCGTGATCGGCTAGAGCTCCATTCAGCCAACACCGTTCTTCTCTCCTGTCAAGGTAGTTAGACAGCTAATGCTAATTTCCTGTTGTTTTTGCAAGTTCATTTTGAAACCGTGAACATCACCCTGACTTTGAAATGTTGGCTGAAACACAATATTATCTTGTTTAGAAACTGGTGTTCATAGACGCAGGCCAGCACGGAGAGCAACACCACTCACTGAGAGCTATTTATTGTGGGCTGGGGACTGGAGCTCAGGGTCCACCTAACAGTCTCAAAGGAATGATGGACGTACCGGGTTTTTAGTAATCACTGCACTAGCTCCAGTGGCTCTGTCAGACCAACGCTCTGTCTTCTCAGATGAAGGCAGGCAAGGTGGATGGAAAGCAAAAGGCCAATTACTGAGTTTTCCTGCTTCTCGAAAGCACTCTGTGTAAATCCTATTTCCTCAACCTGTTACAGGCTCCATCTCCACTATCTGACTGAAGGAGCTCTGACACAGCTCCCAGGTAGATTCTGTAGCAACAATTCCAAAGGACACAGGCACCTGATTTCTTTGCCATATTTAATGCTGATTATGCTGTCCTTCTCGGAACTAGCTTCTCTTGCAGCTTTCGTGGCCCCCTTATCTCCCTGTTTTCTATCTTCTTGCCCTTCTCACTCCTTCTCCTGTAACTCCTCTGTTCCCCAGGCCCCAACTCTCTGACCTGGCCCTGCGTAACATCATTCAAACCAAAGGCTTCACCAGTGGATGACATATTCAGATATGTCTACCTCCTGCTCTGAAGCCTGCCGTGCTCTCTCTCTCTCTCTCAAAGCTCTTGGCTACTTCCTGGACCTCTTCATGAAGACATTTCACATGCATCTCAAGCTCAACATCTCTGGGGTAGAAGTTTTTATTTGATTTTTAAGAGCAAAAAGGGTTCATGGCTGGCCTTCTACGCTACAAAAAGTTCTTACAACATGCCTTATTAACAAACCCTCTGTAGATTCTATTATCACCTCCAGTTTACAGATGGCAGAACTGAGGCATAGAGAAATGAAATAACCGGCACACATCACACAACTATGAAGTAGATTTGAACCCAGCAAATCTCCTGTTACACTTCCTCTTAACACTCAGACTATCTGGTAAATTTCCAATTAACCATGTCATGTGTGTGTGTGTGTGTAAGACAGAGCCTTATACATTCACTTCCAAGCTTCCACTATAATTCCCATGACAGTTGGTCTCTCCTATAGTACCAGAGAACAAAAAATACATCTTTGCTTTAAGATAGCTAAACTGAAAGGACTGGCCACATTGCACATGACTTGTGAAAAATGAAATTCATGTGTTCCATGATTGAAATTACAGGTATCATCGACCCATTTGTCCAAGCCAGAAACCTGGGCGTTATCTGGCATTTTTCCCCGCTCCTCCATCCTCCCAACTCACTAACTTCCATATCCTCATGCAAACAGTCAACAAGTCACAAACCTTTATCTCCTCACCACCTCTCAAATACAAAGGAGTACCCCACAGCTTTTCAGGATAAACTTCAGCCTCCTGCTTGGCTTCTAAGACTCTTTGTGATCGGGCCTCTGCCCCTCTGCGCCCTCATCTCCCATGACTCTGCTACAAGTGCCCTGCGAGGCAGCTGCACCTGATTTTGCCCCGTTCCTGGAGTGTCTGGTCCACAGTACCAGATCCTGCCTGAATTGCCCCCTTTCCACGCCTTCCTTCACTGGGCTAACTCCAACTCGCCGTGAAGCTCCAGTGAGAAGCCATCTCTGATGCCCCATCCTGATTCAGAGATCTCGCCTTTTTGTTCCCACGAAACTCAGTCCAGAACCTATGATAAAACCTGAGACTCTATGCTGCTACCACTGCTTTATTGTCTGTGAGTACAGACCTTGATTCCAAATCTCAATGGTAAAACAGTAGATGATACCTAATGAGACTTCCATAACATCTGTATAATGAACAATAATGACAAAAAAGAATAAAATGAGTGAATGGATGTGAGGCTCCTCCTCCATCATGTTATCCTTTGGCCGCTCACTGCTTTCCGATGAAAAGGAGGCGTCGTTCGCTTCTTCATGCAACGTCAATGATTACTCCAAGAGTCTGAGAGGCTCGTCTGAAGTCTGCGTTCATAGAGCTTACGGCGCCAGCCGAAGCAGGGTCGCGTGTTCCCCCTCCTGGGGCTCATTCTTTCTCAGGCCGCACAGACCACCCCACCAAGCCTGGGCTCTTCTCCCTCCTCATCAGGACCAGCGGGGACACCATTCTAGTGGTGACAAGGTCAGTAACATTTTGTGTCCATTCCAGGGCTCATAAATATGCATTTAGGATGAAATAGCAGGAGGGAGTAGTCCTTAAGAGGAAATAAAAACGATACAAAGATCGATGGAAGTGCTCCTCTAAGCGTTTTCTTGTTCGTGGAGCTGCACTTCGCTCCTCTGCCTCACCGCTGGCCGCCGCCCAGCCTGGGGAAGCAGACCGGGAGTTCAGTCCTTGGCACACTGTTGTTCTTTGACCGTCTTTCTGTTTCCCCGCCTGCCATGCTCAATGCTTGATCAAGAGGTCAGAGCTACTCCAAAGGAAGAGGTCAGGTCAGACCAGGAGGAGAGCTTTTCACGCCTGAAAAGGGAGACGGGACCGATACGTCACAAATAGTTCTTTCTTCTTCTTTTCTGCTGTTGGGATACCGTCCTGGTCCTGCTCTTTGTCTTGACCCGCTGCTGCCTCTGTGGGATTCTGGCAGGGCAGCCAGAGGGTAGCTGAAACAGTGGAAACACATTCTTCCCAGCCCTGACAGGCATCAGCAAAGGAAATTTTTCAAGAACAAGTGCGGCCAGTCAGGAGTGGAGATGCTAAAATGACTGTGAGACACTGAGGTAGCTCCCATGCGTCCTTCAGGTTTCAACTCAAATTCTGTTTCTCAAGTAACAGGTTAAATTGATAATAGTTCAAGTCCCCTATTTTGTTCTCTCATCTCACATTATTTCCTTCAGAGCATTTATCAGATATGCAATTACATTCTGTTTATTTGTTAATATTGACACCTCCCCTCCTGGAGTGGATCCTTCCCAGGGAAGGGCACCGGGACTGTGTTGTCTACCAATGTGACAATCCGAATCCTCACTGCCTAAGCTAGCCTAGCATATTTTGGCGCTCGCTAAATATTTTTCAATGAATAAATGAATCTTTCCAAATTTATCTAGTGTGCTCACCTTACATGTGAATTTACACTTTAACCTCCTAAATTTGTATAACAAGGCTGCTTATAAAAGATGGCCTTCGAGACAGGCAAACTTCAAAGGCTGTGTGTGTGTGTTTGTGTGTCTCCACTGAACAAATGAATATAAGGTGCTAAGAATAAATGATATAACTAATTTATTTTAAAGCTTATTAAAACACCACAAATGAAGGTGAAGTGCTGGTAATGCTAGTGGTCACTAATTTTGGTCTCATATTCCTGATTAAGTAACTGATTCATAGAATTTAGAGGAGAAATACGCATTATCTTTACATTTGTACAACACTCAATTTTCCCATTCATCATCATATTATATATAAGTAGAAAAGGTAGATTGTACCAGCCCCACTGACTTGCCCAACGTCCCACAGTTTGAGATCTGGCAAGATTAAAACACAGCACTTGATCTTCTGACTCCTAGCTAAGAATGTTCTCAGACTTGCATGTAACATAGCACATTTATTCAGGTACAACAGATACTGTGCTTGCACTAAAACCTTAAATGATTTCTGCTCGTAGGCCCTTTATACACCCTGTGTTGAAAACATCACCTAAAACATAAAGAGTAAGGTTGCTAGATATAAAAGCAACATTGGAAAGTTAGTTGTATCTCCCTATGCCAGCAACAGCATCTGGGTAAAAAAATTACACAATTTTATTGAAAGACATTAAAGAAGATCTATATAAATGGAAAGATGTTAGTATTTGTGGAAAAGAAGACAATATCATAAAGATGTAATTCTCAGTATACTGAGCTACAGAGCAGATGCAATTCCAATCAAAATACCATAGGATATCTTAGAACCTAACACTCTGATTCTGAAATTTATATGAAACAGAAGGAGCCCAGAACAGCCAAGAGATTCTTGAAGAGAAAAGAACTGGGGAGCGTTGTCCTCCTAGATACCAATTCTCATTTTAAAGCTACATGGCATTGGAGCAGGGACAGACACACAAACTGATAGAAATGAATGTGCTCAGAAACACACCCACGCATGTAAGAAACTTGATATCTGACCCGCAGACTAGATGGGGCCAAGGACGGGCTCTTCAATAAATAGGGCTGGAACGCTGGCTACTTATACGGGAAGCAAACAAATCACTGTTTCTAATCACACAGAAAAAATTTCTGATAGATTAAGGATTGATCCATGAAAGGCAACATTAAAATTTCCGGATTGAAAATATCTTTAACACCTCAGGATATGGAAAAAGCATAAGCCATAAAGGAAAGCTTGATAACTCAACTATATTAACATATTAAATACTACATTCAATATATTAATATATTGCCCTATATTAATAATAAAAGACAAACCACAAAGATATCTGCAACACATAAAATTGACAAAGGATTAGTATCCAGAATCTATCAAGAATCTGTATGACCAAGAAAGTTATATGGCAGTAAGTTGTATGTCGTATGTCTTAAGTTGTACGCCATTTCATATCTATCAGATTGGCAAACGTTAGTAAGTCAGAGGGGAGGCTGTGCACTGGTAGGACCCCTCACGCCCTACGACGGGAGAGCACTTGGCCTTGCCACGAGGAGGAAGACGGGTTCTGTGACCAGCCACTCCAGCGGGGATCTATCTATCAACTGACCAATGTACGGATCGTTTTAAAAACAAAAATGCAATATTAAGGATACGCGCTGTGTGATAAAACCTGCTTTTTAAAACCCTAATACGTACATGATCAGGAACACTTACTCATTTTTTAAGAATTCTTTAACACAACTTTTAAAGGCTATATGTATTGCGCCATCACATGGAAGCAGCATAATGTATAATAACCACTCCCTACTGCTGGCCATTTAGATTATTTCAAATTTCTTGCTAGTATATATAAACATGTGATACTCTTGTAGGTAAATCTTTGTATCCGTCTCTGATTATTTAAGATAAATTTCTCACAGCAGTTTAAACGGTAAGCATGTCTGACATGGGTTTTTGCCAAATTGCCCTCCAGGAAATATTACTAATTGATACAGCAGCGTAAGTATATTCCCCGCCCCCCCACCTCCCCGACCCTGGCTAAAAGCATAAACTTTGCCAGATTCAGAAGTGAATTTTTCATTTGTGTTGATGTAAACAATACCGAGGCTGAACACTTTTTGCTCATTATTTACTTAGTTTCTACATGGTTTACTTGCTTAATCCTCTACTCATTTTTCTACTTAAGTGTTTACATTTTTTGATGACACATAAGAGCTTCTTAATATATTCAGGATATTAATCCTGTCTCTGCCAGGTATGTTGAACTTTATCACTTACCTTTTACTTTTGTTTTTGTTGGTTTGGCTCAAATTTTTACCTCTTTATACAGTCAAAGCAATCTTTTCCTTTATGGTTCCTTCTCTGATACAGAGTTCTTAATGTCTCCATTTAAAAGATTAACTCATCTCCCCTTTGGGCCCCTACGACAAAAATCCCTCATCTAAACGAAAGCAATAGCACCTTCCTAACAGGTTCTCTGTGAACATTGAGATAACTTCTATTAATGTGCTTTACAAATAGTAAAGTAACATATAAATGTTGATTATTAGCGGCTCTCAATACATGGCAGTTATTAACACCACATGATGCCTGTTGGTCCACAGAGTTTATAATTAACTATATGCAGGTCCCCCGAGCAGATGTACTCGGAGATGATAAAGTCTGAAAGATCAAATAAACTGCCGGAGACAGGCACCGTGATGCAGACGTACCTTTCACATTGCTCGGCAGGTTCAGGAATACAGAACAGTCATGAGAAAGGGCCCGATGACGAGGCTCTTACCTTACTCTTCCCCCTCGTCCAGCTCGGTTTCTTTGTGCACCACCACCCTCGTGACCGACATGTCGGGGTGCTGCTCCCTGGCTTCCCTGATGGCCTGGGCCAGCGCCTGCGGGGTCAGGAGAGAGCACTGTGAGTAGAGGAAGAGGCTCTTTCTCGGGATGGCTATACACGAGCATAGCCATCACCTGGGATCCATCCCTCCCCCTGCCAAGACAGTTTCACTGCTTTATTTGAGGAAGCAGGAGATTTGAAATGGGCTCCTTTTTCATTTTAGAGAATGCATCTCATTTCCCCAGATTTCCCATTTCTCCAGTCCACTGCCAAATAATGATACATGTAGGAGAAACACGCTGGCTCTGAATCCCACTCAGCCTGGCACACACTGTGAGACGTGGAGAAAACAGATCTTCTCTGACCTTAGGATTCTCATCTGCAACCTGAGACTTATGCTAAGATTGTAAAGATAATGTTAAGGTTCGATGTATGGATTGAAGGAATGATGTAAAGCCTCCAGCACAGTGTCTGCCCTCCACACTCGAGTGATACTTGCAATTACCCAGTTGCCTCAAAACTCACGGTGCAAGAAATCTCTTGCATTCCTATACACTAATGATGAATAATCTGAAAGAGAAATTAAGGAAACACTCCCATTTACCACTGCAACAAAAAGAATAAAATACCTAGGAATAACCTACCTAAGGAGACAAAAGACCTGTATGCAGAAAACTATAAGACACTGATGAAAGAAATTAAAGATGATACAAACAGATGGAGAGATATACCATGTTCTCGGATTGGAAGAATCAACATTGCGAAAATGACTATACTACCCAAAGCAATCTACAGATTCAATGCAATCCCTATCAAACTACCACTGGCATTTTTCACAGAACTAGAAAAAAAAACTTCACAATTTGTATGGAAACACAAAAGACCCCAAACAGCCAAAGCAATCTTGAGAAAGAAAAACAGAGCTGGAGGATTCAGGCTCCCTGACTTCAGACTACACTACAAAGCTACAGTAATCAAGACAGTATGGTACTGGCACAAAAACAGAAATATACATCAATGGAACAGGATAGAAAGCCTAGAGATAAACCCACACACATATGGTCACCTTATTTTTGGTAAAGGAGGCAAGAATATACAATGGAGAAAAGACAGCCCCTTCAGTAAGTGGTGCTGGGAAAACTGGACAGCTACATGTAAAAGAATGAAATTAGAACACTCCCTAACACCATACACAAAAATAAACTCAAAGTGGATTAAAGACCTAAATGTAAGACCAGACACTACCAAACTCTTAGAGGAAAACACAGGCAGACACTCTATGACATAAATCACAGCAAGATCCTTTTTGACCCACCTCCTAGAGAAATGGAAATAAAAACAAAAATAAACAAATGGGACCTAATGAAACTTAAAAGCTTTTGCACAGCAAAGGAAACCATAAACAAGATGAAAAGACAACCCTCAGAATGGGAGAAAATATTTGCAGACGAAGCAACTGACAAAAGATTTATCTCCAAAATTTACAAGCAGCTCATGCAGCTCAATATCAAAAAAACAAACAACCCAATCCAAAACTGGGCAGAAGACCTAAATAGACATTTCTCCAAAGAAGATATACAGATGGCCAACAAACACATGAAAGAATGCTTAACATCACTAATCATTAGAGAAATGCAAATCAAAACTACAATGAGGTATCACTTCACACCATTCAGAATGGCCATCATCAAAAAATCTACAAACAATAAATGCTGGAGAGGGTGTGGAGAAAAGGGAACCCTCTTGCACTGTTGGTGGGAATGTAAATTGATACAGCCACTATGGAGAACAGTATGGAGGTTCCTTAAAAAACTAAAAATAGAACTACCATACGACCAGCAATTCCACTACTGGGCATATACCTTGAGAAAACCATAATTCAAAGAGTCATGTGGGCTTCCCTGGTGGCCCAGTGGTTGAGAATTTGCTTGCCAATGCAGGGGACACGGGTTCGAGCCCTGGTCTGGGAAGATCCCACATGCCGTGGAGCAACTGGGCCCGTGAGCGACAACTACTGAGCCTGCGCGTCTGGAGCCTGTGTTCTGCAACAAGAGAGGCCGCGACAGTGAGAGGCCCGCGCACCGCGATGAAGAGTGGCCCCTGCTTGCCGCAACTAGAGAAAGCCCTCACACAGAAACAAAGACCCAACAGAGCCAAAAATTAAAAAAAAAAAAAAGAATGTAAAGGATGTACCAAGGTTTAAAAAAAAAAAAAGGCTGCATTAAAAATTAAAAAAAAAAAAAAGAAAAAAAATGGTCATGAAGAACCTAGGAGCAGGACGGGAATAAAGATGCAGACCTACTAGAGAATGGACTTGAGGACACAGGGAGGGGGAAGGGTGAGCTGGGACAAAGTGAGAGAGTGGCATGGACATATATACACTACCAAATGTAAAATCGATAGCTAGTGGGAAGCAGCCGCATAGCACAGGGAGATCAGCTCGGTGCTTTGTGACCACCTAGAGGGGTGGAATAGGGAGGGTGGGAGGGAGACGCAAGAGGGAAGAGATATGGGGATATATGTATAGCTGATTCACTTTGTTATAAAGCAGAAACTAACACACCACTGTAAAGCAATTATACTCCAATAAAGATGTTAAAAAAAATAAAATTAAAATAAATAAAATTTAAAAAACAAAAAACTCACAGTGCAGGACCAGGCCCTGCTCATTTTTGCCCTCTTAGGCTCTCAGTAATTGCTTGAGGAATGTTGCAGGAAAAATATCTATTAGCTTCTAGGACACAGAACAATTAAAACCACAAGCAACAATGACGACAAACAATCAGTAAAGCTAAAGAAAAGAGAGAGACTAATCCTTAGATAATAAAATACAGCTCCCTATTTTACAGGTGGAAACCGTGAAGGCACAAAGGTTCATGGGTCTTCCTCAGGACCACCCTGCCAGGGGGCTACAGGGCAGGGGAGGGCTGCCCGTCACTGATTCACGGGCTCTTCCCTGGATGAGGCTGTGAGAAAGCAGACAAGAGTTCTCTGAGTTTGATCAGAAAGTGAACTGTATACGAGGATTATGGTAAAGTGGAAAGATCCTGCTTTTCAGAGGGAAAGATGTTTAAAGAGGTCTCGGGGAAAAAGTAAAAGAAAACCGCACGGAACAACACTCAAAATCTAGGAAAGAACTTGAAAACAAAAAAGAAATCCTACTAGGAGAGAGACTGCTGTATCTCATAAGGAAAACATACATTTGAAAAAAGCAGCACAATTTTCCTGCTGCTTTGTCACCTGCCTTTGGGGACAACTGCATTTCTTGTTTACAATATCATTTCTGTCAGCTGGAAGGTTACTGAGCAAAACCCTGAGCCGCATTCCACAAAGAAAGATAAAACTACCCCCCAAAATTATTTTCACGCCAAAAACGTTTCACTCAGAAGCTTGGAAGACACTTGAGGGTGCTTAAGTTTCCACTGGGGAACAAAGTCTGGCAACCTACCTGTGTTGGGACAATAGAGGATCAGACAGGGGACCAGGCTTCCACCTGAGCGTCAGCACAACTGCTTGCCACGTGGGGAGAGCAGGCAGCCCAGTGGGCAGGAACAGAGTGGGGACCTCATCTCAGAGCAGGACAGCAAGTGCTGCCGTGCACTAACTGCAATGTGAATGGGGAAGGAGACCGAGTACATCAGGGAGGCTCTAAGTCTGTGTTCAGAGGCAAGAGGGAGATTGGAACCATCAACACTGTCTACTCCCTGCTGGTTTCCGGAATCCAATTTGAAAGGACAGCTCTGATGGGAGCCAACGTGGCTACAGAACAACTTGTCAGCTACTTTGAAGTCATGTTCATTACAAAGATCTGCCTACATTAAACCCGTGCCATTTGTCAAAGAGGAAACATACATGATACCCAAGGGAAGGTAGCAGGCGTGAAACATGCTTTAATTAGCAGAAAAGTAGGGAAAATGAAAAGTGCTATTATCATCTTCAAACATATTTGAAGTCAGCTTGCCCTTAGTTCCTTTCCTTCCACAATATCAGTACACGTAATTAAATACTGTAAAATGTTAATTTACTGCGGCAACAATAAAAACTGTGAGAAAACTATCACATTGCACTGCCAAATTGAGAAGTTATTTTATTAGAAAGAAATACACTTTGCCGTGTTGTTTATGCCTCCCGGGTATGGAGCTGAGAGCCACAACTAGCACCGGGTGTAGAACCTGCAAAGCGAGTTTCTACAGAAGCACGCCTCTTTCATTTGCCAGCACAAAAGAGATTCCTTCTTTTCCTATCCTGCTCAGATGAAGGGTTTCCTTCCACTATTAAAATTCCTTTAATGTAGGCAAGGAACTGAAAAGGTGTCAATGACATTAAAGTCACTGCACGATCAACGTCAGTTTTTGGCAGGGAACTAATTTCCCTCCTTTACTTTTAAATAGTTCCATCATCTCATTTACAGGCTTTAAGGGGAAAGCAAACTCATCATGAGCTTCTGGTGACAAGCATACCAGAAGCCACAATTACATTTACTCAAAAAAGTTTATGACATCTTATAAATAAACATGAAAAAGGTAAATATCTGTTCTCTTCATTTGGATATCTGACCTCAGTTTGGGGTTTTTTTGGGTTTTTATTAATCGAAGTATAGTTGATTTACAATGTTGTTAGTTTCAGGTGTACAGCAAAGTGATTCAGTTATACATATACATATATCTATTCTTTTTCAGATTCTTTACCCTTATAGGTTATTACAAGATACTGACTATAGTTCCCTGTGCTATACAGTAGGTCCTTGTTGTTTATCTATTTTATACATAGTGGTGTGTGCACTTGCTAATCCCAAACTCCCAATTTATCCCTCCCCCGCCCCCTTGCCCCACTTCAGTTTTAAAATGGGCTGAAGGTGTGCGTCCTCACAGCAACAGCTAAAGCTGCAGCGTCATGATTTTCTTCCAATGGAAGAGTTAGGAATTTTGTTATTTTGTGTTATTTTGGAACTTACATTTCAGACTGTGTTTTTAATATTTGCCGTTCAGAAGCGGTACTATCTAGATTTGAGTTTTCAGGAAAAACAGGACAAAAGAATACACATAAAATAAAACCTGCAAGTAAACCCTCAAGGGAAAAAGTGGCATTTGAAACCCTGAAAGGGCCTTGTTTGGTGGAGACAGAGGGCAGACGAAACAAAGGCTGGGAGAGGACCCCGATTTTCACCTTCCATCAGGTCAAAGAATGTGGGTTCCTGCCCAGCACACTGTAGACATTCAATAAATGCTGAGCGAGAGTCCCAGAGGAAAAAAGAGTAAGAATAGGGTTTGCTCCAACTTAAGGTCAGAGCGACTCAAAACTGTCCCAGTGAAGAGAAGCAGAATAAATCCTCTATATGGGAAACCAGACGCTTGGTTTCCACACAGGTAATTCATTTTCTAGTGGTGAACAGACACATGTATAGTCATCTACAATGAAACGCTATTACTAAGTCAAAATTCAGAGTCAGGGCAACGTTTTGACCTATAATAACTCTCAAGGAATTTAACAAAAATACATTATGAAATATGTAAGTAAAATTATGTATACAGGAGTTTTAAAAAACAGTAATTTTCTTTTTAGGCATAGAAGAAAATCTATTCCTGTTTGGCCTTTCTTATAGCAAGCCTTTCTTAAACGAGAAATTTTGTTCTCTAAAATTTCTGTGTTCAAAGCTGGGTGACTATCATTTGTTCCTACTCCCCAGCTGAGATGGTCAACTGAACATTTCCATTTCTTCAAATTATTGTAAAAGGAAAAGAGCTTGGTCTCCTTTAAAGTTGAGTTAAAATCACTCAGAAAATAACAAAACAAAAAATTTTATCATCACTTGGGACTGCAGTCTAAAATTAAAGCTACTCTCCAAGTCTCCAGCGGTGCCATTCGTCACCTGTTCAGCTTAACAGAATGGAAGTACAATTCTTTAAAAAATCTTTTCTGAATACATATAAATTTTCACTTTGTAAGAGACCTTATATTACCTTTTCCTACCCCTCAATAATAGTAATAACTAGGAGAAAACATCTAGAGGTAAATAGCCCAACTTTTCTAATGCTATAAAAAAATACTTGATAAGTTCCTGAAAGCGGGCATAAGTCAAACTTAGTGGCTTTCCTTATTTTTTTGGAAACCAGTGTCATTTAACTGCCATTTATTTTTCAGTAACTGATGACTTGCCTTTAAACCAGGCCCACGTGAATGCCTGATGGTTGCCAAAAATCCTCTTGATTATTGTGAGCCAAAGGTGCATGTAGAGCTAGTGTGAAATGAAAAACAACCCACATTTTGTGCTAATTCAGTGCTAGGAAGGCTGAAAGGACAGGTTGTGTTTAGGCTGTGAAGGGTCTTTATGCCAAGCTTAGGAGGTGCATTCATCTGGAAGGAGGTACTGGGAGAAGCAGTTTGACACAGGGACGTGACATGATGACAGAAACTTAGAAAATAAACGTGGCCAGTTTCAGAACCAGAACCTCAAGTCTTTACCTGGTCGTGATCAATATCTGCATCTCCTGTGATCACGATGCGCTTTTCAATTCTTGTTTCAGATATTCCACCTTTCACAGTCTAAAGGTCATAAAGAAACAGAAGGGAGGGAGGATTAGCAATCACTAAAACATGTTTACACATAATCAGAGAAAACAGAGATGGCGCACACCTAGACCTTCTGATCATCGTTAAGCAATTCACACTGGGTGGGGAAGACTGATGTTCTAGAAATTTCTTTAAGCTCCATAGAGAATCCGATCGTTCAAAGTGTAGCATCATCTGTAAGCACTCCTAAACTGAAAGCAACCTTAAAAACTATCTTATCAAGATTCAGGTGAGACTAAGATGCAACAGATGCCATTTAATCCAAACAGTTCCACTGGAACATTCCGTTACAGTTTCCTGAGTTTCTTCACTTCCAATTGGCCAATTTTTGAAAAGAAGCGAGCAAAGGAGAAATAGTTGTTTTTTTAATGTAGAGTTTATAAGGAATGCTAATGATTTAGGCATCTGGTTTAGGTTTGGGAAATTGTTTGACATCATACAGATCCATTTGGTGATTTTCTTCATTTGGTTTAGTGCAATAATAAAAAAAAAAAAGAAGAAGACTTGGACTTGGTTTAAGATAGGTAAGATGTGTGAGGGCAATATAAAGATTTTCATCCAATGTCTGATTTGATTCTGCACGTGGCTGTGACATGAACATGTAACGTGGCTGAACAAAGGCTGTGAGGGGACCCGGGGGTAGGAGCTCCTGGGTGAACTGCCCACAGAGTTACAGAGTGACTGGCTTGGAGCGAGGTGACAGAGCCTGGGCCATGATAGAGGCTGAGAGCTCATATGCCTGTGACACTCTACACAATGAGCAAACACCACCCAGTCCTGAGAAAGTGCACACCCAACCTCTACAACACTGATAAATTTACACACAGTCACAGGTATTGCACTTAACTGTAAGAAACAAGGCTGATCGCTAAGATCATTCGGTCTTAATAACTGGATATGCTTTAAAATGAACACCAATACCATCTTGCACTTATGGGACATTTTTTAATTCATAAAGTTTTTTTTGTTGTTGAAATGCGGCGTGGGGAGGGCACAAGGGATACATTTGAGACCTTCAAGCACTAACCAAACATGAGAAGTAGAAGCAAAAGGAACTACTGGAAAATAATGCTGGGTTAGAAAGGTGATTACCACGTCACGCACTGGAATCGCGTGGAGGGCTTCCTAAACACTCCCAGGGTTTCAGAAGATCCGGAGTGGGGTCACAGTATTCACACTGCTAACAAGTCCCTGGGTGAGATTGCAGCTGACAGTGCAGAGACCACACTTTGAGGATCGCTGGCCATCAGGTGTTAAACATTTAGAGAGTGATCTGGAGAAATGCTCCAAATCGACATACTAGTATCTTAAATCAATGAGGGAAATTTACATGATTTGAACAACTCGGTGAAAATTTTCAATGGCAGTCTTCACTTCCTTGCTTCAGTCAGGAGAGCTGGCTTATACTTACCAAACCTAGGCTTCCAATTTTATTAGGTTCCCTCTGCTCCTACAGCTGTCTTAAGTAGAGCTATTTAGAACATATTTTTACCCCCTTGTACTTTACAAATTTGCAATTTGGTTTAAACACAAATGTCAGTGGAGCCCAGTTTCTTGCATACTTTAAATCTAGGCATTTTTATTCCACTGGCACTGTGCGTAATAATTGGAAGTGTGAATAGGAACAAAGAAACCATTCAGGAAAGATTCTGTTGGCAGTGTACGTTCCCCTGGATTGCTTTACCTTGGTGATGTGTGTGGTTGTCGTTGTCGACACGGACTCGGAGGTGACGGTCTGCGCAGTCAGTAACGTGCCCGAGTCACCACCAGCCCCGCCATCAATCTTTGGAGAGTTGGGGGGAAAATACAAAGTAAGGCTTAACTTCCGTTACGTTGTCAGGGAAGACCCCTCCCCATCGGACATGCAGCTTTTAAGACCTAAGGAGTCGGCAGAAGATGCTAGCTGCCTATCCTCTGCATGTCTGTAGTGGTGATTTACTGATCAGAGATTGGCTGGCATTTCAACAGAGTAAAGTCAAGGGCTAAATGCACATGGAGAAGCCAACCCTGGGCGGAGAGAGAAAAAACGAAGAATGGAAGTAGAAGGTGGGACTGAAATCTACAGGGGAGTCGTGAGAAAATCTGACCGAGGGCCATTCGCAGAAGCTAGAAGAAGAAAGCAGAGAACCAAGCAGAGAAGTTTCCACAGTGACCAGAAGTGCTGAGTTTGTTGTTTTTTTTAAGCACAGGTGGGTAAAAATAAATGTTTTCTCAGATTACTAAGCAACAGAACCTGACTAGGATAGACTAAGCTTAAGCGATTTGGTTAATTGCTTATCTCTAGATTTTTTTTGAAATGACATTGTTCCTGTAATAGTTTGTGCGTATACACGGCTACATGTATTTCAATACATATGCACACGTGTGCACACATGTGCACGCACTCTCTCTATATATGTGGGTATATATATAGCTTATATATAAATCTTATACTATGTCTATATAGGGTTTAACTTCTTTGCTTTGATACTAGAAAGTTCTAGAGTTTACCAAGGGAAATAATGAAGCACATTAATAGGCTACGAGTTTATGCTAAGATCACCAAACACATTTATCTCCAGTTTCCTGACACTGACAGGAAATAACTGGAAAGGGCAGAGTCTTTCTTACTGTAAGTTAGGAGGAGATCTCTCGAACTTGGGTCACGCACCTCTACTTCTTTACAAGGGCACTTACCACAACAGAAACACATGAGTACATGCTCTCCTACCACACCCGTTCATAAGAAACCTATTTGTGCTTATGTGGGATCTACGCACATTTACGGAGAGCATATCTAAAATGATTTTAAGGAATGTTTCACACATAAACGCATTACGCCTTTAAAAAATATTTCTAGAGGACAATAATCTGCCACCTCCACCATGGTACAATCCTACTAGAACACTAAATTTCTCAGTTGAGAAAAGAGTTGTCCCAGTTTCTAAACGGTTCCATTTTGAAATGATGACTACTTTCCCCTTTTTTGTTACCCTTAAGGTTAAATATCTTATTTCAAATCTTTACAGAATCAGTGTGTGAACACCTAAAATCAAACACACGAATCTGATAATTATTTAGACGCACAGTATCACATTTACATAAGAATGGCAACATATGTTTTCAGAAAATAATCCCACATGAGGAGAAGCACAGGTGTGTGTGCATATGTGTGTACTTGTAAACAAGAGTGAGTTGAATGGCTCTGTCTTCGTGGAGTTGGAGGAGGGGATAAAGGCCTAAATTAAATTCTACGAATCCATAAATTAAATCAGATCCAACAAACTTTGTAAGATGATCTGTTTCCCAAGTGTACATAAACACTCCTGGATACATCAAGCCAGAAATGGCTTATAAGAATAATAAGAACAACATTGGTACTGCCCGTCCTAAAAAATCACATGTACACTTCCCCCCATAATTACTGGGTCACCTTTTTGATTGTAGCAAGTTACGTTGCTGAAGTACAGTTATAAAATGGAGATATAAAAAGCTATGTCAAAGTCAGAAACACAAACTAGGAGAAGACAGAATGAAAACAGAAACAGACTAAGTAAAAAAGAACTCAAACAGTCCAAGTCTAGAGACTTTGTACCTGCGGAGACTCATATGTGATGGTTTTGGTCTCAGTTTGGACAATAGGGACTTCCTTGGTGGAGATTTCTGTCCTTTGTGAGGCATCAGAAATTGTTACCATCTCTGTTTTTACCACTGGTGGCTGAAGTGAAAAGGAAGGGAAACATAAATTCTAGAGGTAATAAAGTAAAAGTGCTTAATGGAGCCTTCAAAAATAACTGTAAGAAATATATCCAAACACACACTCATGAACAAAAGAAAAGAGTAAAAGGAAATAATCTAAAACAAAAGACAAAAGAAAAACACTTTCCTTCAAATATCATATATATGTGTATAGATATATACGAAGAATAAGCTAGCATAATAGCTCCCTAAATTGTGGTAGGCTTCAAATTATGATGGTCCCAAATTACTTACGTGTCAAGCCTGGCATACAGTGATATGGAAACTTTAGCTTTAAGCAAGTAATGATAAAATTGAAAAGAAAACAAAACAGAATGAACGATGAGAAGTGACCTGCCTCAATTTTTATTACAGTTTGAAGAAGCATATAGTTTGTGTGAAGGCTGTAAGGTTTGTGTGTGTGCCTTTAATTGGCACACTTGGTCAGTAGGCTAAGATTTGCTCTTTTCCCAAAAAGCCTTTTCTGCCCTACTGACAAGGAGATCCCATTTTCAGAAAGAATATCTTCAAGCAGGATTGTTCTCAGTTATACCTGTCTAAATCTTACAGTGTTTCTTCTGTATTACGTAAGTTAAAACGTTATATCTGTAGAGTCACTCCACCATTGTTGCATTAATGCTTTGAACCATTTAAAACATTCAAAGAGATGGTCACGGCCTGTTAACATTGTAAGTCTGCTGAGCATGTATCTTTAATACACCATCAGACTATACTACTACCAAAACACTACAGTGCTTTCCTTGAGAGAAAATTCCCAAGTGTAATTATTTAAAGAGGAATAACCTGTATATTAAATGCAGAAAATAATAGTTCAAAGCATTCAAAGACTTTCAAAATATCTTCTCTGAAGTGAAATCGGAAGTTTAAAAGTAACATAAATCCAGTTAATTATTTCAAGACAAAGTCACTTCAAGATTTTCTACCCCATGAAAGAGAGCAAATATGGATAATCCCTCTACTGTCGGCATTTAATTTTAATCAAGGAACACTCACACGGAAGTAAATCCTCCCTCAGCATAACTTTAACTCCCAAATCAGAGACACTGCACCTAGTGACCAAGACTTAATCTAAGAGGAGTATGGAAAGTGCTCTTTCTTGAAGAGAAAAAGGAAAAGACCCAAACCCAATGGAGACAACTCACAAAACACATAATCAAACTTGCAAATAATCCAGAATTGATGAGAGGATAGAACGAGAAGAGAAGGGTATCCTCCTGTTAGCTTCTCGCTGCCCAGAAGGAAAGCTAAGTCTCCTGACCAGACGGTACAATCCCTGGAATCCAAAACCTGAAATGCCAGGGGTATTCAAGAAATAATGTTTTCATCAGGGCTAGAAGCTGAATTCAGAGCATCACGGTGATCGGAGCCTGCTGCCACTCTGAAAATCTTAAACTGAAGAGAGAATGAGCCAGAAGGTCAAAACCAGTCGTGACACCAGCAACACACACACACTGACCGTTTTTCAACACTACATACACCATTTTCTAATGAACAAAAAGGCATTAAGTGTGAGGAGGCAGTGCAACTAAAGATAAACCACTGAAAACATCCAAAAACATGCAGAGAAAAATTTCAATGTGAAATGAGAAGGGAAAAACCGACACGGCTGCTGTTGTAAAGTTTATCGGGTGATCCATTTGCGGTAAAGACGCCAGAAACCGTGACCCGAGAGGGCAGAAAAATCGACAAAGCAGGGCCTTCCCCCTTCCTCCCGTGAGAGATCGAAATCAGAATCCTGTCGAAGAAGCTGAAGGAGACCTGGGAGGACAGGAGAAGAAGAGAGGCAGGTGTGCTCCACCTGAGAAACCGCTCTAGCGATGAGCTCCCGCTGGGGTCTCCCATTTACCTCTGAACAACAGATAATCTGCGGCAAAACATCAATGTCAACGGGAGCCACCTCTCCGTTAACTTTCTGTTGCTCGTCGTCCTCCGTGTCTTCGCCCACGTCTTGCTTAACGGCGCCTTCGTTTACACTCTTCGGGGCAGGGATCTGGGGGCCCGCTACCTTTTCCTGGGTCACTGTTTCTACCGTGCCGACGCTGGCACCTGCTCGGGTGAGCACGCTGGCTGCCGGCACTGGGTCCTGCCTCTCTACTACCTCGGCTGCTTGGCCGGGCGCCTGGTCCACCTCTTCTTCACACTCCTCCTGTTCCTCCCTGATGGTGCCCTCCGGCACTCGGTGGTGGGGCCGGTACTCCCCCACGTCCTCCTCCTCCTCGCTCTCGCTGCTGCTCTCAGAAGACAGGGAGGTGGAGTCTTTCTGCGTCCCCGGCTCCACCTTCCGCATCTCCCCAGGACCATGCCCAGGGGACGGCTCTTTACCGTTCATCTCTGCCGGGGTTACTCTTTCGTCTTTCCCAACCTCTGCCTGCTTCTTCTCCTCCACTATATTCAGAGTCTCAAGTGAACTCTGCACAGAAACAAAAATGGATGAGGGGGAAACAAAAATAGATGAATAAATCAAAACGACGGCAAGCAAAATTAACCGACGGCAGGTTCATGTCATGGAGAAAAGCAAAGATGATGATGATGGTGGTGGTGGACTGAAAGGGAAGCGGGTGAAAACGTGAGCGGGATTGGAAACGTCGGGCGATGGTGTTAACATGGAAAAGGGGAGAACCTTAACAGCATCGCTGGCTCCGGCGCAAGGCCCTTCGGACTCAGGAGCGCATTTCTGCGGAACAAAAAGCAACCGAGGACACAGAATCAATAAAGGTTTTCCTCGACGCCCACCAAAACAAACATCCGACGACACCGCAAAGACAGAACAGCAAGAATCAACAGCTACAAAAACCTTTACCCGAGGTCACATGAAGGACAATCCAGACAAATGCAAGAAGCTTAGGGAAGGAAACAAAAACACAAAAACAGCTAGCATCCTCCCAAAGAGCTGAAATGGTTTTATTACACTTATACCTATAAGCTCATTACACTTATACCTATAAGCTCCTTCTTGTTGAAAAGGTAGGGGGAGAAAAATGGAATTATACCAGAGCTTACTCATTATTTTAAAGTTTAAATGTTAAGACTTTTAAAATCTATTTGACAGTTTGATTTTAATCAGACAGAAAAAAAAAAAAATCCTGGTCTGAACCCCTAATTCCTAAATGAATATAGTATTAATAAGATGATGCCTTTGTCTTTTGCTGGCTTGTTGAAAAATCAGCTTTAATTGGCAAAATTATAATTGTCTCACATAGTTATTAACATAAAAATGTTGTCATTTCAGAAACGGTTATTAACATCCCAAACTGTGCGATAGATTAGCAAAAGGGATATTATAATATTAGGGTGGATGTCAGTTATGGCTCCAAGTGTCTTCTCTTAGAATTTAGCTCCTCCATTTGAAAACTGAAATGGACCCAGTTTATCATTTGAGATGCACATTGCTAGCCCCTGCAGGCATCTACTTTGGGGGAGTAGATTTACCCCAGTTAAGTACAGTACCTAAACGTTCAATAAATGCCTGAAGACGAAATAATTAGTAATATAACTCCCTATGCTATAGTATTGATAATCAGGGTAGCAACTTTCTTACAAAGGAGTCTGTTTTTAAAGATTAAAATTTTCCTTATTTTTTTTAACTTTACTTAAAGCCTAGCCAACTTTTTGACATTCGGGTAGCACTAATGCCTTGTGCTCTAACTTTAAAAATTCAGCTAGAGATAGTAGCCCTACTTATTCAAGAAAGTATCTCGATGCTGAATGAAGAGCACTGCACCCCTGAACCCTCTGGGCAGAAAGAGACCTTGCTGTGAAGGTGCCCAGACACTAACTGGACTGGAGCTGTTTCCTGTAACCGATAACACGACCTCATGTTGATCTGCTCCAGCAACACGGACAACCATGAGCAAAAGGTCCTGAAAGGGCACCTATCAACAGATACTCACACACTGTCTTTGATCTGCCCTGTTATTCTTAAAGGCATGGTAAGGGCACGTTTTCATTGCTCAAAATTAATACCATGTAAATCACGTTACTGACAGACCAAGAGAGCCATCCTTCCAAGTTTACTGAAAGCCCAGAGGTTTCAGATGTTAAACTGGAAATCTCTAAATCTATTTTGGTAAAGGGGTAACATTTAACTGTACCTACTTATAAACTTCTTTATAAATAAAGATATCCAGGGATCAGAACATTTCTAAAGGAGACATTTCATTATCATTATTTTTATTACTTAACCTCAAATGGCCAGATGGGTTCTGCCCAAGTTCAGGGAATCCCTTAGGGCTCATTCCAAAAAATGAAAATAATTATTTCATTGAGTATGGCAAGCACTTCGAATTTTTCCATATAAGCAGGATTTTTAAAATAATAAACCATCAGAAGATGTTTAAAAGACATTTAGGCTTTGAAAACTTTTCTGCAAAAAAATACTTAGCTTCTACTTGGTTGAAGCTTTCCCTCCACATAACAACTCAGACTCTGGGCCTTAGTGATTTAAATGATTCTCTGAATTTAGGCAGAATTGGGGTGGAGGGAAAGGAAGCAAGAGAAACATCCAATGAGTATCTTTTCCTCAAGTCCAAATTCTGTCATTATTTCTTGAATGTTTCTCCCAGGAAGAGTTAATTGCACCAGTGAAAGCACTGGAGGAAGAGGTTCCTTAATACTCAAAAAATAAAAATCACTCTTATACGTGGCTTTTAAAAACAGGGGAAACAAAGTAAAATGCACCTCAGGCAACTGTGAGAAGGGCGAGGAAGAAAGCTTTTCAGAAGGCGCACTGGAGTTCACAACAGTGCCCCCTGCTGTCCAAGTGCTGGCTGAGGTGAAGGAGGTTTTCATGCTACCAGAAAAGCCCTTGTCACTAAACAAAATTGATGATATCTCCTCTTCTAGGCTCTAGAGAGGTCAGAAAAGGAAGAGCAAAGAGTTAACAATGTCAGAACAGACAGCAGTGACCTACTGAAAGGTTACGCAAGAAAGAATCACAGAGCAGCATAAATTGAAAGGCAAGGATTCTAGAAAATTCTGCAGCAGGCGTCTGTGGCCATTGGCCTGAATGACAGCTTTCCACCCTGCTTGAGAGTTGTTGATAGCTCTAACCTACAGAAACAAGCTAAAACTCTTTAGTTTCTCACTGAAACTTTATCACAAGCTGAGCGTGACCAACCCACTGATCCGTCACACGCTGCTCCGTATATTCTTGAGGGAGCTTCTCGGCGTGGCCCCTGCACTTGCTACACTTATTTCGGTGTTAGCGCTTGGGTGTCCCTAACCCCTTGCCTCCAGTGCCCTTCCCCAGGCACTCTGGGCCTTGCCAATTTTGTCATCTCTCTGAGGTCCACTTAATATTCCACGTTTTGTGTATGGCCTTCACTAACCATTTCAGCTCCTATGACCTCTCCCCTGCCCCATACCACTCTGTCTGTACGGCAAGCGCTTTGACAGTAACCCACCGAAATTCCCTCAGACATGCTAAATATGCCATGGAATGAAGAAACAGTATCTTTTTTTTTTTTTTCAACAAGAAACAGGTAAAGAAAAAAAAAAAAAACTCTAAACAGGAAGACAAACTCAGAGGGGGAAACTCTGAGCAATATAAAAATCATCTATCCCTGAAAGGCTATTAAGGTGAATTTAATCTTCATATTTCTGGCCCTTAAATGACAGTCCTTAATCTGCCTGAGGGCACAACAGGAAAGCTGGGGACTATCCCAGGTACCTAGAATGCCAATGGTTAAGAGTCACCATGAAGCTCCCCCTCACGTCAGATGTGTGCAAGAATACTTCCTAATAAAACCCACTGCTCAGAGATCTTAAAGACAGATAAATGAATGAATAAATGAATGGCATTCTGGGATGCCCCTTGGGACGGTGCACTAACTGGGGTGAAGGGTAGGTACGAGGAGATGAGGAGGGCAAGGTGCGCAAGCACAATACTCAGGAGAGAAAAAAAAAAGCTTCTGGACAATTTCAGCTTAATTACAGTCTCCATAATTACACCATCCCTAGGGTCAGGTGGGTGGAAATGGTGTCCTAGCTGGTAAAAGATCACTGGGGAGTTTAAATAAGTGCCATGCATCTAATTATTCAATAAAATGTCTCCAAAATTACCTTAAAAGTCCAGTGTATGTAATCTCTACTAGACTCAGGAGTTTCTATATAAAATATAAACTCATATTTTATACAAGTTCAAGTGTGTCATAGTTCTCACAATACATAAGACAATATACAATAGTTATTTGCCTATTAAAGACTAAATGATTTGGTTTCCAATTTTCTGCTCTACTCTCAAAATTATTCATAATGTACCGAAACCATTTTGAAAGTTTGATGTACTGATTTCTAAACAAGAAACTATTACTGTTCTTTTTTTTAATCTATAAAACACATATTATAGACATTTGGAAAACTTGTTCAAATTATACTCTTATGCATAATTTATTTTACATTTTATTAAGTACTGCAATTTAAAGATAATCAAGAAACCCTGAAAAATTAAGTAGCAAAATGAAGATGCAACAAAGACAGAAATTTAAAAGATATTCTGTTAAAAGTCAAAACACTCCAGTAGACTTAACTTTCAACTAATAGCAATGAGGTGTTACTTGGCACGGGGCGGATACAGTGTAAGTGGTCAAAAAATGCTTGTTGGGTGAATGGATGATTGTAGTTACAACAGTCCATATGTGTGTTAAATAAATACGTATTTTCCTGCATGTGCTGGAGAGGAAAAGAATAAGAAAGAAGCAGTAACTTCAAGCGTAGTTAAACCGTTTAGGAGCTGAACAGTGGATAAATTCCAGATTTAAATTTCACATAACATCATTTTAATGTAACTTCTACAATAACGAATGGATGGTTTTCACTGTTCATGGTTTATACCGTACACTCCCCTAAACGATGACATCCAGAAAAAATGATCATTTTAAACATCTTCACCAAAATCCCAGTTTCCTACTGCAAAGACATCACTTTAAATTGATCAAATGATGTCATCTGACTCGCTTCTAAGGAGGATAGATTTTCAAAACTATGTAATATTTCAAAGCATATGATATTAAAGTCATCATTTTACACGGTGAGTCTGATTGGCTTTGGATTTCAAGCTAACCTTTAAAGTATATAAAGATGTCACTTGGTTTAGCTTTATGACGTTATGTTTCTCATTTGCAGTGTTCCAGAAATATTTCATCTCAACCAGATCTCAGATTCTCTTAGCGCAAGGCTTCATCTTCCACTTAATCTGCCTCCCCCACCATCCCACTGTATGTTCTGATGAATAATACTCTCTACCGACTAACAAAATCAGACTTGGTGGAAGGGAAACACTTTCTCCTTATTCCGATCTGTGCTCTCATTCCCATCCCCTATAATCCATTCCTCAACCAGCACCAGAGGGGTCTTTGTCATACACGTGGGATTATAGCACTACTCAGCTTGAAGCTCTCCAATGGTTTCCCATCACTCCTATAACGTAATTCCAAATTGTTAGTATGTTCTTGAAGATCCTGCCAAGATCTGGAGTCTGACCTCTTTGACTTTTTTCAGACCTTGTCATTTGGTCTTTCAGTCCTTTAAATTAATTCCTGTCTTGGGGCTGCATTTGCTCTTCCTTACACATGGAAAAAACTTCACACGTCCACCTCCTTCTCATCACTAAGGCCTCAACTCAAATGCTATCTCTTCCCAAGCCTTCCCAATCACCTTCTAACTCGACAAGTACTTCATCTCCTTAACACTTCTTAGCGCTCCAAATTTTCTAGTTACTAATTTGCATGTCTGCTATCTCCTCCACTAGACTCTAAGCATTCTAGTCCCAACAAACAACAAGCTGACCAGCTGGCTAAGCAAAATCACTAGAGACAGAAGAATAACAATGTAAAAGCAACGGAAAGCTAACTTCCCTAGTAATGCCAGATATTTCATATATGCAGGAGCACAGAGAGATCCGAGGGGCTGCTCGCATACACCAAAATCTTTTAGCCCATTGAAAATCTTAAAAATAAAAATTCAAAAGGTTTCCAAATGTAATTAGTAAAACAGTAACCTAAATCACACATAATTCATTACTCTAACACCACCACAGTGTGCGTTGTACAAACAGTGCATTTTCGTGTGAAATCATGGTTTCCCAACTGCCAGCCACATCCATCAAAATTAGGGGTCATTTATCACCTAGATCGGTTGAGATGTCTGCATTTCAAACTGTGGATTTCCAAATAAAGTACTTTTGCAATATGGTGCTTCTCATCTAATGATCCTATGTTTCTATTTTACTTTTTAAGCACTCAAAAGTTTATTTTTAAAAATTTAGGTTGATACACAAAGAAAAAGGAGTATCTTATGGTTGTGGACAGGAATAAAGGAAAAGGGGAAAAAGCAAGAGTAGATCCAAGGATGCAAGGTGAACACCTTGTCTGCCTCCTGGGCTTTCTCTTCAACTGTCCATGCGGCCGCCATCTGATGCTTCTCCGTCATGGATAAAATATCCTTGAAAAGATGGTCTCCTTTGCTCTATTGTTTTAAACAATAGACATGATCAACAAATAAGACAAGTACATTACATCTATAGCAACACAGACATAAAATGACTGTGTGGGTCAGCGGAACAAACCAGATGAAGCGGCACATAAAGGGAGGACACAATCCCAGCACGTCATCAGACACTGTTCCCCCAGAAAACACAACGCTCTAGAGTTGATTCTGAAATACGGACAGTAACATCTTCAGAAAAGCTGAAAATAAGAATTAAAGTTGTATACAACTTCAGAAGACCCTGCTATGGTATTTTAAATCTTAATATTGTCAAAAGCTTTTTCAGTTTTTAGCAATTACTTTTGCTCATCTGCTTTAAAGAGCTGTTTTCCTTTCACTGTCACAAACTTAGAAATTTAAAGTAACCAACAGCTTTGCTTTTTAAGAAAAGGTGAATAAAAATAGCCTAAGAATATCTAAATCAAACGCCTACAATTTGGTAACATTCAAGTCAGACTAGATGATGAATTTAAGGAGAAGAGAGGGGTGAAAGGAAAAGAGGAAAGAGTAAATTGTAGGGTAACACCTGAACACACTTTTTAAAACTGCATATTAAATATAGTATGATCACTGTCTCCCTCAAGTAAAATAAACGAGCCCATGAAGTTCTTGGTTGACAACAGGAGAGATTTTGCAGCATCAAAAAAAACAGATATAGATGAGAATGAAGAAATATTTTGAGAATATATTCTAAAGGCAATGCTTATAGTGGTGGCGAAGAGAAATAAACCATGGAAAGAATAAGGATGAGTTTGGAGAGATGTTATGGGTGAAAATGTTCTTAAAGTACTAATCTACATTTCATTACTAAGAAGTTTCAGTATTAAGTTGTATAATTAACATTTTACAAGTTTTCAACAGGGCTCATCAGTCTTTAAAGCTAAATTTAACTATCTTCACAGTAATTACCTTAAACCATTCTAAATATGGTCTACATTCCTACATCCCTTTAATTACTAATTCTTTAATTATTAAACAAACTCTCTTATTTCAGAAGTCAATAATTAACTTACTAAATACAATATATGTCAGTTTCTAAGTTGCCCTATGTAACAATTCATTACTACCAATTTACTTGAGTAAAATAGTGAAATTATTCTAAAGGTATTTCGAAACTCATACAATTTACCCAAGAACTACGTCAATAAGTATTACACATTATTAATAAATATTTAGTATTTTAAAAATTATTAGCAGTTACATTTTTTTAAAAAAAGGGAACATTTTGTAACTTCTTGAGAATCAACATAATAAGATTAGCAACCTAAGTTTTACTGAACAGCTGGATTGAGACATACAGCCAACAAATAGCTAGTGACATACCCCTTGTGTCTGTAGGGACAGAGGTGTGATACGTCGTTTTTCCCATTCATTAGGGCGTGGTTCGGGTGTGGATTCCATAAAATTGCGCTTGAGTTCACTAATGCTAGCCTGGTGTTTCAGTATTTCCTCCTGGGCCTTATCCAGGTCCTAGCAATATGTAACGTAATAAAGGGGGGAAAATCCAAAAGGAAAAAAAACAAAAAACAAAAAAAAACCCAATAGGATAAAAATAAAAAATGAAACCAAAAAATAAGACAAAGTAAACTTATGATTAAAAAAACACAGTAAAGCAAGAAAAATGCCAAGTCTCAAAAGCCATATCATCACCTAGGAATATGAGTTTGTCCAAATTTGAAAATAAAACCAATGTGCAATTTTTTTGTGATTCCTGTCTTAAAGGGTTCTGACTTCTTCCCTGTTTAGATTTGTTTAAGAAATCAGTAGAAAGAGGCTATGGAACTAATACTCAACATGGCCAATCACCCTTCTTTCTAATAGTTGGATTTGAAATGCAGCCCATGACTTTGTTCCTGCAAATTTACCTTTCTGATTAGGGTTACTACCAGAGTTGCACGCTGTAATATAATGAAGCAAGTGAAAATAGAGAAAGGTGGACTCAGAGCCCATTTGGCCTGACAGGAATCCAGTCCAGGATCATCCCAAATAAAAGGGGTAGGGGGACCAACGGTTGGCTTTTTTCAGGAAATTCCAGCAATGGTTTTTAATCCTTATGGAATAAACGGAACAGCTTCCAGAGGCTGCTTCTGTTTGGTCTTTCTCTAAAATAAATGAACGTCATATTGGTTTCACGTACTTGCCAAGCACAAATGCGGGGTCCGGCCACCCACGTACCAAACAGTCCTTATAAAAAGATGCGAGGAAAACTACCAGGTCAGTTTTCACCGAAATAGGCCCTGACAGATGTCACTTGTGGGATTTTTTAGATTGGCCCTGAGAAATGATATTCGTGGAAATAAAAGGCAGTATTCAGAAAACAGTTTTAACTGAATTTTAAATGTTTTCTTATATTTCAAAAATCATGGGGCCACCTGTGGATTATAGCTTTCAATCCCACTCCTCCCAGAGAAACAGGTCATGCATCTGATTAAATTAGATGTTCCATATGCATGCACAAGCATCGTAGCTCATCTACGAGCTGCTATCGCCATTTGCAAAATCTCATGAAAATCTAAAAATCTTTGCATGGCATGAAAAAATGACTGTGGCTTGAGATCAGGCACATTTCTTGCATTTGTTCAAAGCAATGTTACGTATTACACTTTAGAGCATTTTAGTAAGTTATGCAAAAATACATTTCCAACAGTTATCAAAGCTGCTGAAAGCAACCGAATGGATTAGTCAAATTACTGAGGATTGCAGTTCTCCACTGAATACACTGCCATGTACTACCCTAAAAGAAGGGGGAAAAAGAAACAAAAAACCGTTCTCGTGTGACACGGGGAATACAATACATTTTACATTCCTAATTGGGTGGCTAGGTTTTTTTTTTTCCTCCTCTTTTCTTTCTTACTTTCTTTCATTTATTCTTTCTTTTTAATCAAAACAAACCCATTAATTAGCATACTCTCAAATGGAAGATTTTAAGTGGACCACATTCCTAATTGCATGGATTTTGGCACTCTCTCGCCCCACCAAAAAAAAAAAAAATTGTGAACACAGGGCCAAATGACTTAATGCCGATCAACAAATAGAATCTGTTTTGGTGAACGTGTATTAAGGATGGGATCATGTTACTTCAGACTCTAAACCCTGGAGAAAGCCCATTAGGAGAAAACAGGTTTACTTGCAGAACTTCAAGATTAATGAATAAAAACTTTATTCATTTGATTACACAGAATTTTATTTTTCCCAGTTGTCACTTTGAGAACTTCTAGTAGATATATTCCTACCTAAGCCACTTTAAAAGAACAAAGTTGGACTGGTAACATGCATTCCCAAGGTGAACCTCCCCCATGCATTTCGTGCACTGTGCTTGAAAGTTGCCAGCCAGCCGGCCTGTGCGTGACCCCCCGTTCACAGCAGCCTGGCAGCCATTAGGACAGAGTTGTTTTCTTAAATTATACAAACCTCCAACATTAAATTGCTATGTCTGACATAAATATTATCCCCTTCTACTCTCAAGGAATTTTTCTGTGAAATTAAATCACACACAGGGGGGGAAAAGGCAAATAAACATAAGTGTATCAATCAGCAAGCACCAGAAATGACTCAGAGTTGGATAGTCTAAGACATTAAAATAAAGGAGGAATAAAAACCTTAAGAACCTAAAGCCACAACGAGCAAAACTCACAAATTAACCCTAAAAGTGCTCCACCTCCCGCACAATGATAATGGCAGGCAGCAGCTACCAGGTATTTAACTTTGGGGGAAAAATATCCACCTCCTCCAGCTGCGTTTCCTCCTCTTCCGTCTTCGCCTGGAAGTCACCCAGCAAGCAGCCAGAGAGAAGGGGAGTATTAGTGGAAAATGCTACCATCAGTGCAAAGAAGCTGTATTTGAACTTAAATGGTGAACCAGCATTACCAACCTTCACTGTCTGGCCCTCAGAAGATGCAGATTTTGGTCTGCATTAAGCCACTTTGGTCTTTCTTCACCTACAGTGCTGTACAAATGATGGAAATGGTCCTTTGCAAAGGTGGAATGGAGAATGGAAGCTTCACTCTTTCTCAGTCCCTAGATTATGCGCTGCTTTTTAATATGTTTTGACTCAGGAATGAAAACATGAGAGTGTAAAAATGGCATAATTCAATCTGTTCTAACTTGAAACATCTACATCAACTAGTGGTGAGGGCAAAGTGTGATGATGTAAATTTTGGCTTTCACTTTCTATCAGGGACAAATGTTCACCCTATTATTTAGTTTTTTAACACAGATTTTTTTCCTTGGGGGGAAACTGGTTTATTTTGCTACTTTCATATAAAATGGTGGGTAGTTAAAAACATTCTTGTATTTTATAGCCACTTCTCGTGCATAAAATTCTTTAAGCAAGAATATTTTTTCATAGTTGGACAATTCTCAGTTATCTAATGACCCAAAGAATTAATCTGTACATTTAAAACTAACATAAATACTGATGACTATTGACTCATGGAAGGGAATAGCATAAAAGAAAAATATTGGTTCAGATACCAAAGGAAAATAGTTTAACCTTTACATGTTCACTTATAGCAGGATTATACATATTCTTTTTCTTCTTTACTGTAATGCCAGTGTCAAATCTGAGAGTTCAAAGTGCTTTTTTTTTTTTTTTAAACTATTCAAGCATTTTTGAGAGGTAAGCAGGGAACTCAGAGTATCTTTTGATCAGCAGGGAAAAATTAGACACAGCCACTCAACAATTTGCTAAGAATCATCTTCCAATTCCTTGGTCAGCACTTAATTCTCGAAAATGTCGATCTGGCATTCTTCAGGTAACCTTCAGAAATCATGGATTCTCCCACGATGCCTAATTATCTTCACATTTTTCTTTAGATTTGCTCTAAATTTTGTGATTTATTTTATGTATTAATAGTAACCACGGATATGGGACACTAAGTCCCCAGACCACATTTAGCAAAACAAATCAAAAACTACTATACATGTGAGCACTGCTTAGTACTGCAGAGGTAGCCCTACATTGGGGCAAAAATCCTCGGATCAAACCAGACACCTAACTTTAAATAAAAGAACACTAAGAGGTCCAGTCCAACCTTAGTGCTACAGAGTCTAAATTTTCAAAATACTATGGTTCATTTTTCACACATATTTCTTAAAGAAAAGATAACAGAATAGTATCTTCCTTACAAAATATGTGATGGTGACTCTTATATATGATTTTGAGTTTAAAAAAAAAAAGAAAAGAAAAGAAACTACCTGAACTTCATCTGGGCTCCAAATGCTACAATAATAGGGAGACAAGGAGTTTCTGAGATTAGACCTATGCATGTCAGGAGTAAAGGTCACAGATGCATCCTCAAAAATGCAAGAACAAGCTTGGCTTTCTAACAGAGGAATAATAACACTAAGGAATTCTACTAATACATATCAATTACAGTTATGTCCAGTGCATCCTAAGTTCTATATCAAAATAAAGTTTCCATCCTAAAGGAACAGCATTAACATTTATCTGCAAAATGGACAGACCCAAAACAGATTATTAAGGGCAACATAGGTCCCCCTCTCCTTGTTTTTATGGCCTAGTATGGTTCAGGTATTTATAAAATAATCCTACAACTTTGCTTTTAACTTAGAATGTGTGGCCCTAGTCAATTAATATCAGTGGAAGGAAAGTTTTTAATTACACTTATTTCTCACGTACTAAAACGATGTGTGTGAAAGTGTGCAGATATTATTTTGAGGTTAACCAGTGATGGAATTTATGCACATGTTTACACTCTACATTAGGAAGGGTATAAGACGAAGTGGAGTGCTGTTGACCGCACAGATTTAAAGCTCATGTAGGAGAGCCGGCAACTGCTTCCTCTTCCTCCGTTTTGTCATTCAAGTCACAGTCATAAGAAACAGTCAAGGAAGTGGCTTTTGCCTCCAGATAGTAGAGGGATAGAGCCAGAGGAAGGGAAAAGGTGAGAGAAAAAGGCACTGACTGAGAAGCAGAGAGAAGGAGCCCAAAAATGAGGATGAGGGAGGGAAGGAACAAAGGGGAGGTGATGGGAACATAGTGCTGGACGTCGGTGGGGAGGAAGGAGACCCAGACCTTGGGGAGGCTGGGGGAGGCAAGGTACCCATCCTCATCGAGCAGTGAGGGGAAGAGAGGTGGAAAGCATCTGCGGAAACTGAAGAAGTACCCAAACTCTGAATCCCTGTTCTCACCCTCTTTTAGAGGCTTCTCGTGTGTGGGAGGACAGTCAGTCTCGGGAGGGGCTTCAAGAGGATCCAAGCCAGAATCACAACCCCCCTGCTCTGATGTTTCGCCCGTGGAAGGGAGCTCTAAGCTGCCTAGTGTGAGCTGATCAGCCTCCCCAAAGGGGTCTTCCTCCGAAATGTCTGAAAGCAAGTCCATCTCAGGGGCTGGCAACACGTTTGGGGAAAGAGATGAAGCACAGTGGATGAGTGGTGAAGGTGGGCACATGGAAATAAGCTATTCTCCAAGCAAACCCATGGTTGAAAGTGAAATTACACAGCGGATACATTCAAAGGAGAACCAAAAGCAAGACAGAGAAAGAGGAGAGAAGAAGAAATGGGTAGTTAGTGAAAACGTTTACTCAGAAGGATTGTATTAACACAGTGTCATTAGAAACTGAATTAAACGATCCATTTATAAAACAGGAAAACTGGACTACTTTTATCACATACAATTTATAGGTAATAGGTTGATTTAATTATTATTTTTCAACTGGTTGCAAACGGATCCTATGAAACTCAAATAGCATTATTACTTTTGAACCTGGTCGCTGACAAACACTGAAAGCATTAGTGAAAAGGCCAGTCGTTTACCAAAAACAGGCGGAATTTCCCTTGGAATTTAAAAGAACTTTTCTTTTGTATCACATTATCTAGGCAGAATGGAACACAGACTTTCTGAGATTCTCAGCTCTCCTATTTCCGATGTAAGTAGCCACTCCTGGGTGTCTTGGTAGCATAATCATAACCTATCCTGACAACTTTTCAGTTATTGATAGATACCTTGTTTGCTGTGACTCCTGTTATTCTAACCTAATTTTTAACCAAATCCTTTGTGGAATATGATATTCACAAATTTTTTAACAAAGGAATGAAGAGGATCTGATAGCATGTGCTACCAGAAGCATCTGTCCTTGTAGCATAAGACAGGGCCCCCATGGTGCCCGAGCCCTCCTCTCTGCTGCGGTTGGGGGCTGTCAGTGCAGGAAATCCTGAGACACTGGCAGTTACCTCATCTAGCAAGTTCTTTGTAAATTCATGTTGCACGTCTTTAAATTTTTCAAAGTTAAAATTTTGAAAACATTATAAATCCACAGGATGATTTCATTTCTTTTTCATGTTTACTTCCAATGTTACCCATTCAAAAGTTGCTTTGTGCAGACATGGAAAAGAGATCTGAAGAACTCAAAGCCACTTCAAATCAACTTCTAAGTGACTATACTTGCCGAAGGTAATATAACACAATCCCGACAAGTTTGAAAATACAATATAGGTTACTTCTCTGTTCACTATGGTATACGCACCAAAGAAGACTGAAAGCAACACACCATCTTCTCACTCAGTATTCAAAAAACAATTACTTAAAACTTTCTTCTTCATCAGTGGTAGATTATTAATGAAAAATCATATTTTCATAAAGACCACCTTTCTTTTCAAAAAATTCAAGTCAATACTACAATAAAATAATCAAGACGTAGGCTACACATTAAACTTTACTTGAAACAAACCAAATATGAATTTCAAATCATCACAGCTTTTATAATTGGGGGCTTAATTAAATAGGATGATTATAAGGATGGACAAAAGACCAATAAATTACTTGCTTGCATTAAGGTAATTTACGCTGAAATATTTTGTTTTGACCAACAACCAGAAAAAGGTCAGAGACTCAGTCCAAACCAGCAAGAGCATACACATATTTGAAAAGTGGGAAATTTTATCAACACAGAACATACAATGACTGATTTTAAAAGATATGTGAGTTCTGAAACAACAAATGCAATAGACAGCCTCTTGTCTAAGTACACATTTAAAGCCACGTATTCGACTAATTTACCATACCTTTCCTTCAGTGAGTTGCACATGTGGGGTTTTAGCTGGGCTTCTAATGTCCCTGCTGCCATCACCATCTTGTACCACAGCAGGGCTCACAGCTCCAGGGCCACGTGCTGAAACCTCCCCAGCAGGGCCAGGAAAATCCTTCGTAAGACTTCGGTCCACAATACCAATCAGAGCTAGTTGAGAATGATCATACGGATTGCTTTAGGACACTTAAGCGATAATTTCGATGAACGCCCCCCCCCTTCCCAGATAAACAGGCACCTTATAGACAATTAATAGAAACGGGAACACTGTTTGATCATGAAAATAACATATCAAATAAACTCATGTTTAAACTTTTAATAAACTCTAGAAGTATTCTGAATTGTAACCCAATAAATTAGACCAAGCTCTCAAGTCACAGATTTTTGAAGGATAGACACTGATCATAGAATTGGCCAGCAGAAGGAGCTCTAAGACCAGATGAAACACCAGAGTCAGGGCACTATGTCAGAATTACAATGTGAGCAGTATTTTAATTCTCTGGAGTCTCTTTAATCTTGCCTGAACTTATTTCTGAATCTACCTATCACAACAATTCATTACCTAGTTATTAAAATGATTTGCTTCAGTAAGTTTTAAGAATTCCTCCATAAAGGGACCTTTAGTTAGAACACCACTCGAAATTGCAACAAGACAGTAAGAGTAGATTTTAGAGAATCAACTTCTATGTTTATGTTAATATTTTTCATTTTTCTAACCTCCCTCCTGAATGCCTCAACTTGACCTACAGTAAGTCTAATACATAGAAACCCTCTGCCTTAGCAAATCTGGCCTTATGTGTTCCCTTCATCTATCCTACAGATGTGCAGGAACATATATCGTGTTGACATTTCTGTCATATGGCAGATCAACCCAAGATGGCCTCAAATCTCAACAAGGCAAAGTGAGTAGCAACCGGCAAAAGCCTCTGTCCATCTGTAGTTTCTTCCCCAAAGAAGAAACCATTGAGGTCATTTCACCAGCATAAAAAGCGCTTTCCTGACACAGTGTGGCTTGCTCTGGCCCCATGCCCCTAGGGAAGCCCAGTGTTTAACTTTAGGCTGCAAGCTCTTGGAGGGCAGAGACTGTGTGTGACCCACCATACTGAACTCGGGCAACACCTAGACCTCGAATCCATGTGTTACTAGAAGCCTCTTAATCCACACCCCTCACCTGCCCTGTCCAAAACTTCCTTCTTCTCAGTCTTGACTTTTTGCCAAATACACTCTCATGCTTGCACCCAATTACTCAAGTCAGATACCTTGAAGTCTCTTCCTTTACCCCTCAACAACCAGCAAGTCCAATAGAGTCCTTGGATGTATTTCTAAATGTGGCCAGTTCCTTCCACCTCTATTTTACCACCCAGGTCCCTTTTAAGACTTTCACGGCTCTTAAACATTCATACTTTGGAAAGCCCACAACAAATCATATTAAACATTAAAATGCATTCACATCGTACATTAAATATAATTATTTTCTAGGGGTTTTTTTTGACTTTTAAAAAGATTTTAACAATTTTTCCTTGGAAAGTATATGAGTATGAGTTAACTCTTTAACCTATGATTACAGTTTCTAAGCACCCATTATACTCAGAGATTTACTGCAAAATGAGAAACTCTGACCTAGAAATGGCTTCAAATGTAATGATATCAAAATTTTAATGAATATCCAATTTAAAGTTACATAATGAAGTTGGCAAAATATTGACCCTGCATACTTTTGTTAAACACTTAATGATTTCAGTTTGCAGCTAATAATTTTTGTCAGGTCTTAAACCGTGTAGAACCCTGAGAAGTTTACAGGCCCAAGGCACAGAACCTATGGTGCCAATGGCTAATAGGTCTACTACCATTTGAGACAAAACCACCACAACTCTCACAGGATTGTTCCTGACCAGTCGGCCTGAGCTTCCTCTCGCATCCTCTCTAATTGTTCTGGACATGGCATCAAGTGATTTTTTTTTTTTTTTAAAGATAGCACTGTACACATATGTGCTTGTATAAGTGTGTACACATGTGTATGTGTGTACAACACCCATCCTTCAATGGTTTCCTAGAATAAAAACCACGTTCGGCACCAAGAGAATGTGGCCTGCAAGGCCCTGTGTGACCTGCTCCCAGCCTACCTCTCCTTATCACTAGTCAGCTCTGACTACACTTGCCTTCTTTCTGTTCCTAGAATGTATCAAGCTGTCCCTAAACTTATGATCTTCAGACCTGCTACTCCTGCTACCTGGAATGCTTTATCTCCTGTTCTACTCATGGCTGCTTCCTTCTCATCCTTCAAGTCTCAACTGAAATGGTTCTTCCTCCGATATGCCTTCCTTCCCCAATGACCCAATCTGTAATGCCCCTGATTATACTTTCCACCTTCAGGAAATCATCAGTTCCCCTGCTCTCACATGCATCGGGGTGTTAGTGCTCTCAATGACTGATTTGCCTCCTTTCTGGTTTGATCGTGCAAATCTTGGAATCTCACTGTTCTAAAATAGCTATCCTAGATTGATTTTTATTTTGATATTTGCTCTTTAGATATCACATTGATTTTTACTTTCTACATAATCACTAAAAGACTTAATTTGTCACACCTTAAAGTGAAGAATATTTATATATTTTAATAGCCTGTTTAAAAACAGGAGAAAGAAAACATAACACATATCAACAACAACAACAAAAGGTATATTGATGGTGCGGTGGGGAAAATAAAGCTCAGTACCAGGTTACAGCCTAGCTTTGCTCTGGGGGAAAAAAAGAACATAAGCCCTATCCAAATAGTTCCCTAGCTGTCTGGTCATGTATTGGCATGAAAAGCCTCCTATTTTTCACAACAACACAATAATCCTTTTGATGGCTTGCCCATCTGATGAATTACAGTGTCCAAAACACAAAAGGAAAAATAATGGATTACTGTGCCATGTTTGTTGCTTTCACTTGTGAAAATCATTGTTTTCAGATACGGACCCACTATAACCTTCTGCGCTAACTGCCCATACAAGATGGTGGGCTTCCTGGAGCACAGTTTATATACCTCAAAGAAAAAGCAGTGGTTTACTGCTCTTTTTAAGCTCTAAAATTCGCAACATAAGAGTTATAAAAAACCTCATAGTTTAAAACAAAGGCTAAAAAGGACAGTGTTCCAGAAAGAGGAATCATTTCTCTCAGGCATTAAATGACACTGATCACATTTATTCAGCACTTGTATAAATTCTCTGTGACAAGGGGCAAGACTTGAGAAATATTTACATCACCGGGCACATTTTTTGGATTTACTTGGAAAAAGTACTCAGTTGTTGATGAGCTAAAAGATACTCTGACAACTATCATGCAGTAATAATTCACTAAATTTAAATCACTGCATTTGGGAACGTGGACATTTATTTGAACCACAATTTATGATTCTGTTGCACATTTTTTTCTGTGGTCTCATAAAACTATATGAAAGATTCTCCAGAAGCAAGATTCAATAACTATATGTACCAAAATGCCCACCAACAGAACTTGGGAACTATCTCTGTGTGTCTGCCTGGATCTGTTTTCTAAGTTTATTCCAGGAAAAATAGATCAAGGCCAAGGAGTGTCAATCCTTCACTACCGAGAGAAGATTTTTATCTATTAGAATATCCAATCTGTTTAGCTAATTATTTGAAACATAAGTTGTTCAAGTTCGCATTTCAGAAAGATATCAGTAATAACAATCAAAAACAGGTTTTTGCTGATAAACAGTAGTAAAATAGAAATTTTCCAATTTAGCATTACTATTTTTGTATATATGTTTTGAGATTCATCAGCCAAAAAATGTTGGAGAACTACTTCTGGTAGAAAGGTATCCATACCAATTACTTGCTATTAGGTAGAAAGAAAAAAAAATTTTTTTAAGCATTCTAATATAAAATTAACCTCAGCTCTTTTACAGGAAACCTGCTATTAACCCAAAATTAAACAGGTAATAAGATATATATATAAAATGAAGGGAAGCAACATCAATTTATTTCCATGTATAATTTATTAAAAAACTACATATATGTAGCTAATGAGAATTTCGATAGAAAAAATTTATACAAATTTATACATGTCTCCCCTTGGGTGTAAGAACAGATGAACACACTATATTTCCTTTTTGTTAAACTCTGTATTTAAACTAATCCTTTGAAGCTGTGAATGGTTTCCCGTATGCTAGAATGTCTGTTAAGCTTTAGTAAGGGTTTTTAAACTCAAAAATGTGATGATGCAATGAATGTTTTATGTTCCTTTGAATAAAAGTTCTATATATGCTATCACACCAAAAACCCTTGGAATTACATGTTTGCCATTAACTAACAAGTTCAAGAAATTAAGTCACATAACATATATCACAATTAAGTCAGATCAGTAAAAACATTTGTCCAACATCTCATCAACAAGAACTCAACTAATATTTGTGTGTATTTACAGTGCCAAGAAAATTTAGGTTCAGAATGACAACTTCAAAACACTATAAAATTATTTTCTTATGAGTGTAAGTAATAGTATTTTATTTACTCAGGAAAAAAAAATGGCTCTCCCTCTAGGGTATTTCTGGGGATCTTATTAATAAGTCGGTCAACATTTTCTGATCCCACTGGATTAGAGAAAGATTAATGGAATCCAGAATCCTAATAAACGTGTTTACCTCCATCTAGACTCCTGGAGACCCGCTTACTAGAAGTGCGTTCAAAGTGCGGTGCCGGCCTGTCAATGAGGGTGCTGGCCTGGCGGGTCTGCGCTTGGGTACGGCCGCTATAGCGGAATTTGGACCCCAAGGTCAGGAATTTGGCCTTTGGTGGCTGCTCTGGAGACACAAGCCTGTGGGGGAAAAAGGGAACAAAATTAGACTTTACGGATTTTTTTTTAACTTTAAAACTATATATTTTAATATCTCGTTTCATTAAGTATGATTATTTGGTCCAAAAAGTGCTGCCTAAACTTTCTAATAAAAATCAACATTATTTATAAACCCTCCTATATACAGAGCTTTATGATAATGATAAGATGAATAAATCCTCATTCACATATTCATGAATAATGTTTTCCTCAACCGGAGCAAAAACGCAGCTGTTTTCAGTGTATATCAAAGGTTATTTATTTGTATTAACTTAAATCATTTATATAAACACATATGTCTGAATTCTTGCTCCAAGCCAGAAGTGCCAAGTAGCAATCCATTACCATTAGTAATTCTTAATATTTATGTCTATTTCTCTGGGAAAGAACATCTAACTCAGGAATGTGTCCCATCAAGTGATGCTGTCCCATGAAGAACACAGCACACAGTGGATCTGTAGGGATGACTAACATCCTTTCTTGCCAGCACAATTCTACTCCTTAAACCCCAGGTCCGTAATGAATGAAGTACAACTCCTGATGGCAAGTACTTCCAGACTTATGTGAAAGCACGGTTTTAGTAAATGAGCCAAACTTGTCTGGTATACGACTGAAATTATCTTGCCTTCACTGCCTGACGGAGAGCTGGCAAAACATCTTAACAAAAAAGATAATCCCAGAGCTCTTTGAGAATGTATTAAATAAGACTGCAGTTGACAATTCCAGAATATGGAGAACTCCACCAAAATTTTTCCTATCATTATCCAAAGAAGAGTGGTTTCTTAGAGAGTTCTTTACCGTTCCGAGTATTACTAGCATTTCTGCTCAACTTTTAGAAATCTTCTGCTTAACAAGCAATGAAAAGAGAGTCAAGTCAAGGTAAAGCTACATGTAGTAATACAAGAGGTGCTCCCCCATCAATTCAGGATTCTCAATCATATTAACCCAGGAAAACAACGTGTTAGAATGAGACTAATGAAAAAAGAACTAATACACCCTTGGCTTTAGTCTCGTCATAGAGGGTAGCAGAAGTGTTCCTTGAAACACTTTTCTGCCAATAGATTTTCAAAGGAGACAGAGATGATGTTGCTGAGAAAGCACGATCTGAAGACGTCAGTGCCTCAAACTGTACTTTGGAAAAAGCTCCATATTCTGAAATTAGAAAGCCGGAATACTAGACATTTAGACCAGAAATTAACTCTTATCTGTGCTGTGTAATTTCTTTCTCTAACAGTGAAGGAAGCTGAGGCACTGAAAGATTAAATGTCTCGGCACCCTGACGATGAGTACCAGGGGGTAGGGTGAGAAATGTGGTCATTTACCATGCACTGTCTCCTGATGGGCTGAATATGGTGGGTTTCCCTACCTTGCGATCCAGCTAGCTACGGTCTAAGAATGCTGTGTAAGAAAGCAGTGATGTACAGAAAAAAGGGTCATTGGCAAGCTCATCAGTGCAGTAATTAAGAAATGCTCATTCTCCTTGAAAAACAAGTTGGCTAAATCACATTTATTTTATCATCCATTCATGAAGCATGCTCTGTAGGTACTGGGAGATCAACAAGTGGACAAAAAGAGACATTTCTAAAAAATATCTCAAAGGAGAAACATGCACCATGGCCCAAAAGGAAATACCCTCTCCACCACAAAATTTTAAAAACTAAACAAAAGACAACAAGTGCTGGCGAGAATGTGGAGAAACTGAGACCCCTGCATACTACTGGTGGGAATACTAAATGGTACAGAAGCTACGTGAGACAGTAAGGAGGCACCTCAAAAAATTAAAAATAGAACCACCACATGAGCCATCAGCCCCACATGTGGGTATTTTTCCAAAAGATCTGAAATCAGGATCTCAAAGAGATATTAGCATTCCCATGTCCACTATACCACGTCACAATAACTAAGATATGGAAACAACGTCACCATCCATCTACGAATGAACGGATAAAGGAAATACAGGATATACATACAATGGAATACGATTCAGCCTTTAAAAAGGAAGGAAATTCTGCAGTATGTAACAGAACGGACCTGTTACACTCTGGAATGTAACATCCTTGAGACGGAATGGCCCATCTCAAGGGGGGACCTTGAGAAGATTATGCTAAGTGAAACAAGCCAGACACAGAAAGCCAAGTACTACGTAATTCTACCTATAGGATGTATCCAAAATAGTCAAAATTCACAGAATCAAAGACTGTAATGGTGGTCACCAGGGGCTGGAGGGAGGGTACGATGGGGAGTTGTTAATCATCAGGCAAAAAATTTCAATTAAATAAGATAAGTAAGCTCTAGAATGCTGCTATACAACACTGTACCTACAGTCAATAATAATATATTATACGTTTAAAAGTTGTTAAGTGATCTTGCCACAATAAAATAAAATTATTTAAAAAGAAAAAAAAAAAAAGACTAGAGGCAAACAGGAGAGTGGGACTGGGCTATCGGGTACCCTTCTGCAGGTTCACTTCAGTTGACTGTATCTCAACCAAAGGCCATGTCTTCCCAGAATGAGCAGCTCCACATGAGGGTTCTCTCTTACTTCCAGTTTACAAAAAGCAGAAATCCAAGAAATACAAGGAAAATATTTTAAAGGCAGATATAAGCCATAATGCAAAAGAGGGAAAATCATTAACTAGAGGATTTTTATTCTGTTTATGTCAAACTGAGATAAAGTGCTTTCTTGCCCAACTGGCACTGGTGACCACATACACAAAGTATTAGCTTACAGATTAATTTTCTGATCACAAAGAAATCCTTCAGCAATTAAGCTACAATTAAACAGAAACTAGTACCGAAACAAAAAAGTGTTGACCACAAACATTTATGAGCTTTCTCTAAAAGAATCTTTTTGGTGATTTAAGTCAACGGTAACATGACTCCTCTGAAATGAGTATATCAGAGCAGTTTTGAAAATAAATAGCACACTATGCTACCAAACTAAGAATAATGATGATAATGATAAACATTATTTCATACCAGAAATGGTTCTAAGTTTGTTTCACGTGAGCTATATCATTTAGTTTTCAAAACAACCCTATATTATAGGCACTATCATCATTACCACCATCACACAAATGATGAAGGGGAGAGACTCACAAAGGTTGAGTAACTTACCTACAATCACACATCTAGTATGTGGAGGGGCAGCATTAGACCTTAAGAGTGCAAAGCAAAAACTTTAAAGATGAAGGGTCTAGATATCACAGCTATCTAGACTGCAGTAATAGGAAACTGAGGAAACAGAGAAAAGGAAGATCCGCAAACCACACTTTGCTAAGAAAAGCAATGTTAAAAAGTATGCCCCTGAATAAAAGTATGAACGGAGACAGGACAAAAGCTATAGGAGGCTAAAAGGTCTAAGGAGATCTTCTGGGTTTTTTTGGTTTTTCAGGGAGCAAGACATGGACATGTTTATTGGCCAAAGAACTCATCGAAGCCACCCACTGGGGGCGCATGATTTACAAAGCGCAATCCTACGTGAGGCATGAAACAAGGGATCAAGGTAGAGGAATAAAAGTTCTATATATGCTCTTTCTTGAGACAGGAGAGGAAGAAAAGAATGAATGAAGGGAGAGGGAAACGATGCTTAATTATAGACAAAAAGAAAAAAAGAGAAGATGCATGAAACCAAGAATGCTCATGACCCACAGCATCTACTATCAGCATACCCTCCAATGAAGGGCATCTGAGCAGAGGGGCCCCGGTGCCCTGGGGCTCAAGAAGACCAGGAATATTTGTGATGGTGGCACTAGGATCCAGCTGATGTGGGAAATGATCTCTCTGCAACTGCACCAACCCAAAGCACTGTCTATCTGGATAGTTATGCTATTGAAAGCAACACGTGGTAGCACAGGTATAGAAATGGTGAGGTCGGGACACAGGACTCATCCAGGACCAGGAGACTGGAGGCAGATGTGCAAAAAGGGACAGGGACTTAGGGGGGAGAACACTCCTGACAAAGTAGCAAAGGGACAGAGCACAGGGTTCAGGCTTGGTCTGGCTGGGAAAGAAGTAAGACAGGAGGGAGCTGATAAGAGCAACTAAGTGAAGCCTAAGGTGAGTGACAGTGAGAGAGCGGCAGCCGGGGTGGGAGGGTACGGTGGTGGAAGGGCAATGGAGTGGGGGACCACTGCAGAGGCAGAGCAGTTCTGAGCCAGGACTAGCACGGCATGGTGACAGAAACAGATACACGAAGAGGGAGAGCAAAGAACCATAAAGCAGTTGTGGCTGGGTCTGCCACGCTATCCATTGCCCCCTCCTAGGATCTAGACGGTACCAAGAGCTGTTTTCATGAATCCCAAGCTGTTTTCTCAAAATTACCTGTAGAAAGTATGATGTTCCACGCACACTTTCCATAACCTTTTCGCTGCCCGATGGTTTGGCAGTTTAAAGCCAATGGTGCTCTCAAACTGTTCCAGCTAGAATAAATCCATAAAACAAATCAGCATTTCTCTTAAGAGCTGATTAGAAGCTACTGAAAAACATGGATTCAGATATATCACTAAGAAGTAATTGTTCTTCTTGAAAAAGGGCAAATATCAACTACTGACATAAATCAGCTATCCCTCGATATCCACTAAAATTCATTTTACCACCTTCCTATCGATCTTGATCACTTAGCTGATGCAAAGAAAAAAGAAAAATGAGCCCCTCCCCCCGGATGTGGCAGGCACTGACTACTTTTCCTTTTCTGTGAAACTGTGGCTGTTGCTCGTTTTTGTTTTTTTTTTAATCAACAGGAATACATATATGCAAGTTTATCATCAAAAACCCTCTTTTTTTTTTTTTTTTTTAAACCATGGAGGAATAAATAATAGTTCATTTTCTTAACATTCAATAGAAAAGAATTCTGGTAGCTTGTGGCCATAAAGGAGAACACTGACAAAGCCCGATTAGATATGCCAAGGGCTACATGACTCTGCTTACCTCTGCTGGCCTAACTTTAATGTAGAAGTTACTGCGCTTATAGGAGATTTTCAGGATTTTCGGCCAAGCAAAACGATTGATTCTCAGTCTGTCTTTGTAGATGAGAAGCCCATTAGCACACACACCCAGCTTGATGTCCACGCCTTCTGAGTCCTGCCAAGCATAAGCCATTTGACCATGGTTAGGGCTGTGAAAGTTATATAGGTAGGGAAGTCAATGAGCCCCCTCAAACCATGATCAGGAATGCCAATTTAACAGGTCTGTATTTCAACTGCAGTGACAGTACACAAGTTAATAGAAACAGTAGGACATACAACACATCTTAAACCTAGATATTCCTCTTGAGGGGTCAGATTTGAGATATGGCAACATGACTACAGGACACAACATTCTTCAAAAGGCCTAACTCATATGCCCTCGAGCTCGGCTGTAAGAGCTAAAAGGGAGGAAAGGAAATAGACCTGAATTTAGACATCCTGAAGATACGGGAGATAAAACATGTTTCCTAGAGGCTATTCCAGCCCCTGGGGACAGTCTGTCGGCTTACCCTAAGGTGCAGTCAGCCATTTTACTGTAGGCAAATTTATCTCAGATGATTATGCTAGCTAACAGCTGCTAAGTAACACCTATATTCTGGACAACACCAACTCCTCACAGAACATTTCTCTTCTAGGCTGATGGTGTTGAAATCTTTGAATTCTTTCAAGCAGTTTTTCAATAACACTAACTGCTGACATCCCGTTCTCATTACAACATTCCTTTGGCTGGCATATTTCAAAGGACTACAGACTATTCTTGAACTTACTGTTTTCTTTCCTCAGCGTTTTAATTTGGAAAAGATGACAATCTAGAATAATCGCCAGCCTGAAAGATTTTTTTAAAAATCAAATACATTTACAGACAAAAGTAAAAAACTGCCTCCTCACATTTCAAGTAGTGGTTGAAGATCTAATATATACAATATTCAAATATCTTTAAGAGAAGAACTAGATCTCATTCAAGATACGGAAAATTGAAGATTATTATTCAGAGATATTCACATTTTCAGAAATCATTAACAACACGGCACAAATTCTCACAAAATATGCTGAAACAAACCCCACATAGTCTAGGTTCAAGTCAATAAAACTATAACATTTCAACTGCCTTGTTACTGAGAACAATTTAACGCAATTTATTTCAGTTTTTTTAAAAATAGAAACACAGTACTAGGTAACTGATGCCAATGGCATTCACTGCTGTGATATGTGAACAACTCATATATACGAATAAAATTACATTAGACCATCTGAACAGGTTTAAAAATCTCATCTATAAAGGTGCTTTATTCACCCATATCCTGACAGCCACAGTTCTCTCCAGGAACAGAGTTAAAAAGCCAGAGTGAACCAGGTCCAGGTGCCTAAGCAACTTGGCACCAGACACAAATGACGTGCTTGCCCAAAGTATCACTGGCCAGGGACACAGGGAGCAGGCCAGAAGATTGCCCAAGAGAGCATGTTCTCAGCACAAATAAGGAGGCAACCCTCATCTGAAACATTAAACAAAGCTATCTCTAGTGCGAGGCAATCTTTCAACAGGACATTGAAGCTATTTTATCTGACTGAAAAATAAACACAATCGGGATCCAAGTAAATCAGTTGAGGTCCGATTGTTCCACATATTGTTTTAGAATTATCAGTATTTGTGTGAATAGAAATTACAGATAAAGGGAAAGAAGTTAAGGGGGAAAAAAGCATGCCTTAGTTCTCCATATCTGACTTCTGCCATTCAGCAACAAAGTCAGAAAAATAAACTAATAAAAAAGGAGCATCTTCTCCACCTTGCTCACTGCCTCAGGAAGCTACCCCATGTGGACATCAACAGGATCCCACTCCCACTGATTTCAGCCAATGGAAAGTTCTTGAAGAAGATCAGAGAGGGGGAGGAGGGCAAGGAGGTCAGGGTTTTTAATACCCAGACTCCTTCCTTGTGTGGTCGCATCAGGGTGCCTATATCCTTGACAATCGCGGCTCCTCTCAAGACAGCCCTCTCCACACAGATCTCCCCCTGGGTTCTGGTAACTACTCTTTGCCTCACCTCCCCCCGACACCCAGAGGGGTTAGGAGAGCTGCTGTTACCAGCTCATGGGCATCATTCTACTCTTGTGGTTTCCTTCTATGCTTGTCAAGAGCCCTTCTATTCAACACCCTCACCCTGTCCTAACATAAGCGTGCCATTAAGGACTCTTCTGACGATAAAATATTAATTTAAAAACATTTTTTACATATGATCTCAAGGCGATGAAAAATGTATAAAGGTACAAAACTTTAAACTACATGAAAAGTTCTCTTACACTGCTACAGATTTTCTTCCCATGGGCTACAAATATCTTGCGCATCAGATATTATCTAAGTCCACCAGATGATAAGTTGAATGAATGCGTGTTATTCTGATTTTTTTTTAAGTGATCTACTCCTAACCACACCGCAAGAACTGAAATTACACTTATAACAAAAGCAGCAGCTTTTTTACTTTTCTGACATAACAACTTCAAAAACAAGAATCCCGAAACCTTCCAGGACTGTCATCTAAGGACTGCTTTCTCACTAATGATCAACAAAAGCAGCAGATGTAAGATTCACGTGTGGCAAGAATAACAGGGTTTAGAGGAGAGATGGGCTCTGGGAGTCCTTCTGATACCAGATCTGCTCTGTCCTCCCTCCCTTATTTCTGTTTGCCTGCTAACCCAGCCTGCCTGTCCCCATCATACAGAGAAATGAGCTACAAGACACTCAAGTGTGGAGAAGATCTGTGTTACCTCCTAGTAGGATTTATCAGCAGACATCACACAGATGGGACTATTTTACACTATGTGGCTTGAGGCAACAAGCCAGATAGTGTAACAAGCCATATGCATTCTGTTTTATGTAGTTTTTGTAAAAACAAAAACATCCAACCCTTAAATGAGATAGTGTAAGTGAAAGCACTTTTAAAAATTAAGGGTATACAGCCCCTAGCAGTTAAAAATGTTGCTGCCAAAGACTATTTACTAACATGGAGAAGTGTTTATATGAGCAAGTTAAAAAAAAAAAATTTATGAAATAATACTCATGGTATAATCCCATTTTTAAAATGTGACTTCAACTGCTCAGAGATTTTTTTTAAAAATAAAACAAGACAATACCAAAATACTAACAGTGCTTGTTTCTGCATAAAGACATTTCAGTCTTTTTATATTTTTCTGTTCACCTCTATCTTCTAGGATGAAGATGTATTACTTTTGTAATAAGGAAAAATATTTAAAGAATAAAGGAAGGCACACAGGAAAAAGGAGTGCTTTGCAAATATGAAGTACTATAAACACAAAAGCAAACATTAGTAATCTGAGGCCAAGGGAAGGAAGATACCTTTGGGTGATAGGCTTTCCTAGGGATTTCTCAAATCATATAACCTGGGCTTCCTAAACTTCACCAAGGGACTGACAGGTCCTTTAAAAGCAGGCAACAATAGGTTCCCTCTGCATGCTGAGCCGACTCTGGACATATTTTTCAAAACCAAATGCATCTTTCATCTTGCCTCTTGTACTCTCCACCTACTGCTCCCGCCCCGACTCTCCCTACTACCTGATCGTCCAAACTAGGATCATGAAGTAGGTGACGCTTGTTACTGGCATCTTCCTCACCAAACCCTGCCTCTCCTCTCAGCTACCTCCATGATTCCATTCTTTCCCCACTGCTCACATGGGACAGAAGGTCTAACTGCCTGAAGCCTGGGCCAGCACAGTTTATCTTATAAGAAGTACAACAGACCTGTAGGGAAAAGCCCAACCCTAGGCCTCCTTCACCGGCAGTTTTTAGGAAAGCGGTCGTATCCATGCTGCCTTGCCCTGTCATGGTGGCTAGGAGCTGCTCTCCTCTCCCAGGACACAGGTGGGAGACGGGGCTGGGACAGAGGCAGCACTTGCAAGAGCAAAAGCTGGGACAGAATAAAGGTAGGACGGGGGGTAAAGAAGGCTGATAAGGTTGAGTCTTCCCATAAGTATATATGAAAGGGTATCAACTTAAAAAGACTGGGAAAAGAAGAAAGAATAAGAGGGAGAGTCAATGATCCCTCCCCACAACCATAAACCCCACAATTAGAAACCCCAAAGAAAGAGAGTCCCTTGGCTGAGGGTGAGGAGCCTTTTCTGAAAGTGAACTAGGCTAGTCTACAACTGGAACCCTCTCAAAACTTTAGTCAACAGACCGGAAAGAGGCCACCTCTCCGTTACACTCACAGTACCTTGGCATGATGCAGGTCGACTCCATACATGGAAAGCCTCTTGGCATTTTCTAAGAACTGAGAATCAGCTTGTGCTGGAGATAATCCCCTAAGAATCAAAAGAAACAATATTACCTTACTGGGGGATGCAAAGCAAATGTAACCAAAATAGAGAAAGGGGTGCAGGAGCTTGGAGAGCTTGGGGTGGGGGAAGTAGCCCAGCTAAATGTGCAGACAAGGAGGAATCAGGGAAGAAGGCTCGACTCTCAACGTCCAGCATTTTTCTCTTAAGATCCTCCAATATGAACCTACTCGTTGCAAGGAGGTGCCCCTCCACACTTACCCTTTTTATCTTAGAAAGTTGCTTTTGTTTTTTTCCACTAGGGAAAAAGCCCCAGCAATAGTGGGTACAACATAAATTAACTTTAAAAATAAAAGAATAAAAAAATAGAAAGTCATTTCATCTTTCTGAAATAGACAAATTCTCTCCTTAATTTTATTTCACTACGACCGACGATACTAAAGATCAGAAGTACTTGTGCTTGATTTTACACCTGACAGGTCCCAACTAAACAAATCTTAAGCTCCTAGAAAGCAGGGTCCCGTTAATTTTCATATTCCCCATGGCATTTCAGCACCTGATATTTCAATTTCAAATTATATAATACATGTCTACTGAACAGACTTGGAATGAAGTTAATAAGAAAATATTTAAAGTCAAATACTGCATGTTTTTTTTAAAGAAAAGTCAGTGAAGGTAGTCTGTTTAAAAACCTCTCAGGGGGCTTCCCTGGTGGCGCAGTGGTTGAGAATCTGCCTGCTAATGCAGGGGACACGGGTTCGAGCCCTGGTCTGGGAAGATCCCACATGCCACGGAGCAGCTGGGCCCGTGAGCCACAACTACTGAGCCTGCGCGTCTGGAGCCTGTGCCCCGCAACGGGAGGGGCCGCGATAGTGAAAGGCCCGCGCACCGCGATGAAGAGCGGTCCCCGCACCGCGATGAAGAGTGGCCCCCACTTGCCGTAACTAGAGAAAGCCCTCGCACGAACCGAAGACCCAACACAGCCAAAAATAAATAAATAAATAAATAAAGTAGCTATTAAAAAAAAAAAAAAAAAAAAAAAAAAACCTCTCAGGGGCTTCCCTGGTGGTGCAGTGGTTGGGAGTCCGCCTGCCAATGCAGGGGACACGGGTTCGGGCCCTGGTCTGGGAAGATCCCACATGCCACGGAGCAACTGGGCCCGTGAGCCACAACTACTGAGCCTGCGCGTCTGGAGCCTGTGCTCCGCAACGGGAGAGGCCGCAATAGTGAGAGGCCCGCGCACCGCGATGAAGAGTAGCCCCCGCTCGCCACAACTAGAGAAAGCCCTCACACAGAAACGAAGACCCAACACAGCCAAAAATAAATAAATAAATAAATAAATTTATTTAAAAAAAAACAAAAAAAAAAACCTCTCATCTCTGAAAGTTCCTTTCAAATCATTTCAGTCAAAATTTTTGAAAACTTCAATTTTGCCATATGGGACAAGTTAGAATTTCGTAGCTGGGAGTTTTTTAAAACTCATGCTTAAGAGAACCATTTGCTTTCACAGATATAAAAGTTTTCGAAGTGTAACATGGTATTTAAGTAATTAATAACCCTCAGCTAAACCAAAAGTCATCTTCTGTGGATAGAGAAACCACCTGTAGATTTACTACCCTTACGCCCATTACCACTTACATTTCTGACTCAAATCCTGATGCCTCATTATCTCCCTGGCTTTCTTATCAAATATGGTAATAAAAATAATTAAAAGGCAGAAGAAATGTATAATCAATGCCAAACAAGTACTGGGTATATTTGTCTCAGGTGTGTGTATGTGTGTGCACATGTGTGTGTGTATGTGTGTGCACATGTGTGTGTGAAGGGAGAGGACTGGGAGGAAGGCACAGGAGATAACATAGGGAAAAGTACATTTTTTTAATAAATGAAAACATTTACTCTCATGAGCACAGTTCCTTGTATTACAGGCATAAAGACAATGGAAGCCTGTCTCAATGACTCCAAGTTATCTTGACTAGCACTAGGTGAAGCTCCACAAGGGCAAACTGAATAATCCCATCAACTATGCTCAAATGTCCAGCAAATGCTATAAGGGAAGCCATTTAGACCCACCACGGTCACTCTCTCCAGCAAGCAAGTCTACAGACCTGTGGGTCTTATGCAGCTCTGCCACTTTCTCTTCCAGTTCCTTTGTCTGTGTAGGGGCAAACTGGAAGTCGCTGAGGTCATGACTGCCATGCTCTTCTGGGTCACAGTCCCCAAGTTCAGCCTGCAGAGTGTACGACCCCAGGAGGGCGTGCGTCACAAAAGAGCAGGGCAGGCGGCCTGAGGCAACGTCTTCCCGCAGCTGAAGGCACAAGAAGTATCTGTGAGGAACAGGGGACAAAAGGGTGGGAGAACGGTTAGTTAAGACTGTAGCGCTCATAAATATGATTTTGATATTCCTCTGAAACAAATATATAATACAGGCACTCTTCAAATGCAGAACAAAAAAAGTGTTTTGTAATAAGAAGCCCACCTTCCTCCATGGACTCCTAAACTTGTGACTTATTTATAGAAAATGCATCTAGAGGGCAAAGTAATAGAGTGGAAATTCTGAATTGCTATTCAGGCAACAGTGTATTTTTAATTTTTACTATTACAAAAAAAGAGTTTTGTGACTGCAGGTGAAACTCTAATCACTTAGTCTCCTTGGATTTAAAACTGTAATCAAAATTAGCCTGCTCTTCAAAAGCTATAAAGACTAATAAAATTTAAGAAATAGCTACAGTTCTTCAGGATTTACATGAGAAGCTAAGGTCACCCACCCTTTATCCTCTCCATGTTTTTCATACTAATTTCTTTTCCTGAGACCCTTTAACAACAATCATAAGTCAGTCTCTACTTGGAAGTCCTTACTTGCCCATTTACCCCATCTAAAGAGGCAGCTAATTCAGTTTACAGTAGAAAAATCATGGGCTTCAGAGCCTGGCAGAGCTGCCCATGTGACCTTGAAAAAGCTAATTTACTCGCCTAAGTCTAACTTTCCACCTGTAAAATGGGAAGAACTCTATTTCCCTTTAAAGATGAGGATAAAAAATTAGATAATATAAATAAAAGACATTGCATGGTACCTGGCAATCGATAACTAGTAGCCATAATCATAATAATATTATTATTAGTTATAATAACCATCATTCAGTGTTCCAAGTGGATTATTACACAGTTATAAAAGATTCTGGCTTTTACTAAATAATATGCAGAAACACATTACTTATATTTTATGAGGGTTGGGGGGGGGGTCCCCCATCAACTCCTTTTGTTAACATTTGAAAACCTAATTTCTACTCTTGAATTGAACCACTTGCTAAGGTTACCACTGACTCCTCCCAAGAAAATGGCAGCGCCCTCCCTCATTCTTGAAGAGACTGCCATTCCTATTGGCTGGTGGCTTCTTCCTGTGGATGCTTTTGCCTGGCGGGGGTGTCATGATTCCGCCCTCCTTTTGCCTCTACCCCCCATGTTCAAAGGGGCACGCTGCCTGTGGGTCCAGGGCTCTTGCTGTTGGGTCAGACAGCATGTCCCAGAACATGGCATCAGCCATCCCCCAGTTACATCTGTATTACCTACCACCCAAATCTCCTGTCAGGCAGGGCAGGGATTCTGTTTATCATCATCATAAGCCCACAGTTATTAGCAAAGTACTTGCCACATGACAAGTGCTCCATAATTTTCTAAGAATGAAACTCATCTCACTATCACTACAGTCTGAGTAATTTTAAGCACTGCAGTAGCTCTCTCTCCGAGGAGAATTATGTGTTTCCTTGACCCCTAGAACAACATGAGCATCACCGCTTTATTTTAGCAAATTAAATTTTAAACTACGATTCCACGTTATCCTCAAATTCTCTAAGTCTAATCAAGAATATCACTGGTTCTCCATACTTTACAGCACTATTAAGACCTAAACACAAAGATTCCATCTATTACTAAAATCTTGTTGCTCCTCCTTATATTAGTATATCTACTTTTCACACTGATCCTTTCTTCTGTTTTTAAAGCCTACGGCTAAGGCCTGAAAACTTCAAACAAAAGCCGCAACGGCCTCCTGAGTTTCCCAAGTCCATCTCCTTCATACGGCAGGACAGATCATTCTTCAGACATAATTCTGAACTGTGTTCTTGCCCTCCTCAAAAGCCTATCCCACCTTCTAGATGTTCACTCAAGTCATAGTGAAGATTTCAATCGTAATATTTAGGCTGCAAAGCTACAGGCTGGTCTCAGGCTTTTAGTTAGCTCACTAGACTACTATTTCATTCTTCCCCAAACACGCAGGGAGACTGTTCAAGGTCCCTCTAAAAGGAAAACCAAAGCACTTAACCGACGCTACAAAGTTGCAATCACCAAAGGATTATCATCCCCAAACGAATCACTGCAAGGAGGAATGTATGTACAAAGAGGGCGCTGGGTCACAAAGCCCCAGTTGTGTGCACTGTTCAAAGGCCCTCCTGCAGTGAGGCTCTGTATCCTACGCCCGGCAACCTGTCAAGTTTCATGCTCTAAGCAGCTCACTGTGTAGTTTACAAAAGCTGCTATTTATTATTTACTAGCTGAAGCTAATTCAATCAAAACTTAATTAGTATCAGTAAATCCTTATTCAGCAACAACTAGTAAAGGGGGGGAAAAAAGGCCTTGTCGTTTATCCAATCTTAGAAAAAAATCTCCATTATTCCTAGTTCACATGGATATCATGCACTTGCTTAAACATCTACCCAACTTCACATCTGACGACAAAACTGGCCTAGCAGAAAACGTCAAGGACACAGGAACCGCCGGAATCAAAAACAGAGTCTTTAGCTAACACCCTCTAATTTTCCAAAAGTATATATACAGAATGCAGTTTTCCTTGGCCAGGTAAATAATCTTTTAAAAATATATACAAATCACTCTATAGACCTACTCTTACCAAAGCTAAGAATTCCAATCGCTGATACCCAGCTTAATAGGGCTAAGATATCAAGGTACTCGTGGACTCTAAATGTTCCTTCTTCCCATTCAAATACTTAGTCACTCTCAAAATCAGTAAATGCACTCTTGCTCCTAAACTGAGACTTTATTTGCAATTTAAGCATGTGTCTGTATTGTCCAGATAATCTCAGAGGAGATGGAAATGAAATAGCTACTGACTCTTACATAAGAAAGCCTACCTTATTAGTTTTTTATCCTGGGGAGCAGGTATGTGTGTGTGTGTGTGTGTGTATAAAAATTATAGTTCAAGAGACTTCCAAAAATTAACTTTTAAAAAGTTTTTCATTTTTCTACCTGTATATAACGTTTGTAAGTTGAGATTAGTACACAGGCACACATGGGTTACACAATAAAAACTATCTTAGTATTAAAATCTGAAATATTAAATACCAGTGATTTTTGAAAGTATAACATAGGAAACAAAGTTGCTGCAATTTTTAAAAAATATTCCATTACTCGAATATAAATGGGAAGTTAAAGAAAAGTGAATAAAATTTCTGAAACTAGAAACATTTCAAACTATTTTGGAATATCCACTTCCAAGGAAACTTCTAAAACTCAGCTTAAGAAAAAGTGTTTTGGTTTTAATCCTAAAATTACCACCATTCCCCCCCAGGGCACTGAAATAAATGAGAGCTGTAAGTAAAGAATCATTTTTAGTATAAATGTAAAGTACCTGGTGATATCTTCAGTCAACTGAGAAGGATCAGGAGGATAAAACTTCACATTAAAGCTGAACAGCCAAGGAAGATCTGTAATTATTAAAGATCATGATTATTTATGCAACCAACACAATCACCATTTATACTGATAAAACTTAAAGGTCAATGTTCAAATAGTATAGATCAGTCATGCTATAAATCAATTTAGAGAATTTTTTTTAATTTAAAGAAAATATCATTTACAAAACAAAAATGAAGTGAAAAATAAAAATCAATTCCATAAATAACCCATCATCAAAGAATAATAGGTTCACTTTTTTTTTCCCTTAGATTCCATATATATGTGTTAGCATACTGTATCTGTTTTTCTCCTTCTGACTTACTTCACTCTGTATGACAGACTCTAACTCCATCCACCTCATTACAAATACCTCCATTTCTTTTTATTTTCTAAAAAATCCCCCCCCCAAAATAGACTGTTTTTATATGTATAACTGAATCACTTTTCAGTGCACCTGAAACTAACACAACATTGTAAATCAACTACACTTCAATTTCAGAAAAAGAAAAAAAAAATCATATTCCAGAAAAGAAGAATAGGTCGTTTTAAACTCTGTATTTGCTTTCTGGGGGAGGAAATATGTGAATATGGTCTGGAAGGGTGTAGGGTGACTCTTCTCCCTCAGCTACACGATTCCCCCTGGCGACAGCCACTGCCGACCGTTGCTTGTGCGTTTTCCACAGGTTTTGTGAAGAGCTTCTTAATAAGTGAAGCTTTCACTGTGGAGAACAAATTCCTATAACCTGGCTTCACAGTTACTTGCAGAAACGATCGTCGTCCCTCTCCTCCTGATTCCAGCCAATCCCCGTTATCACCTGCACGTTTCCATTGCATTATTCCATTCTCACTGCAGCCTTGATGCCAAGGCCCCTTGCTCCATCCCCTCCACCATGCTGTCACTCAAGGCGGGGACAAGCCATGGAATATCTGGAAACTCCAGGCACCGGGATTTTAACTGCAAGAGTCAGAAGGGGTCCACCCTTTGCAGGTATCTTGCTGTAATAACAGCTGGCAGCTCTCTGTGACCCAGGACTTTATGAAGATGACAGAAGGAAGTATCGAGAATGCTTGAACCCACACTAGTATTTTTCTTTCTGTGACTGGCTAGTTTCACTTAGCATAATGTCCTCAAGATCCATCCATGTTGTAGCATGAGTCAGAATTTCCTTTCTTCTTAAGGCTCTGCAATATTCCATTGTATGCATACACCACATTTTCCTTACAGAGCTAGGATTTTAATCCAAGTTCGGGAGGCTCCAAACCCCATGCTCCTCTCTTGTGCATAAACCACGTTCCCTGGTCAGTGCAGCCACTGCCAAGGACACCAGCTTCCTCCTCGGCAGCCCCAGGTTCACTTTTTAATAAACATTTACTGGTATGTCAACAAATGTTTTATATGGTGATCTAATATGCAAAATTTTTAATATAAACTTCATGTAATAGTTCTGAGATAAGATTTGTTTTAACGACAGGATCTCTAGATGCCAAATAGTCTCCACACTTTAAAAAAAAGAGGGCTTCCCTGGTGGTGCAGTGGTTAAGAATCTGCCTGCCAATGCAGGGAACACGGGTTTGAGCCCTGGTCCGGGAAGATCCCACAAGCCGCGGAGCAACTAAGCCCATGTGCCACAACTACTGAGCCTGAGCTCTAGAGCCCATGAGCCACAACTACTGAGCCCGTGCACCACAACTACTGAAGCCCGCGTGCCTAGAGCCCATGCTCTGTAACAAGAGAAGCCACTGCAATGAGAAGCCCCTGCACCGCAACAAGAGTAGCCCCTTCCTGCCGCAACTAGAGAAAAGCCCGCGCTCAGCAACAAAGACCCAACGCAGCCAAAAATAAAATAAATAAAATAAATTTATTAAAAAAAAAAAAAAGAAATTTAGGATTTCTATATTGTTGGGGCAAGAGGAGCAATGATCAAATGACCACTATAACTATTCAAGAAATGATTCATGGGCTATTGGAAGGGAGAGAGTGATAAAATGCAACAATACTTAAAGACAATAAAAATATTTCCCAGGTTTTATAAATTAGGCTTAAGAATACTCATACAGTGAATACAGTAAACAACCATGCCATAATGACTTAACGAAAGTGAAAACATTGCTATTTATACATTACCATTTAACTTATGTTTGATTTATCATGCTTCAGTGGCTTTAAAAACAAATCAACAACAACGACAAAAAAAACCACTCAACTCTGGGGACAGGGCAGGTATTATTTTCGTAAAGGGATCAAAATAATTCCAATGGTCTAAATTCAGAGTTATACTGAAAGTTCATGGTATTTCCAACTAAAAACATAAAAAGTGTGTGTGTGTGTGTGTGTGTGTGTGTGTGTTATTTCATTTCACACATATTTGAAGGGCTCACAGTTGCTTTCATTTAGGGACTTGAAGAAAAATTTCTTGAATCCCATTCTCTTGCTCAATGGGTCATTTTGTTCTTTTCTCACCGTAGACACACTAACTTTTCTCCCACTCAGAAGTCAATGAAGAGTTATTGAATAGCTACTGTGAATACACAGAACTCTTGCTGGATTTTGGCTCAATACATCATTATTCTACTAATAACGCAAACCTGCCAAATTTAATAAAAAGATTTAAGTTCCCTCTATACATTTAAAACATCATAAAAAAGATATAGACCTTTCTTGAGTATTAAGAGACATGCCATTTCTTGGCCAGTAGCACCAGGTTGGCTGTGATGCATATGTACTTCTTCAACGTAATTACTAACGCATAATTAAGCAAAGTCATCACAGGATTATCATATCTTTTCTTAATGGATCTTTATTTATTTGTTTCCTAGGTATTAACCCCAGCACATGCTTACCTGGATATGACAACAGGGATAAGTTTCTAATAGAACACATATTTCAGGTTCTATTTCCAATTCTAAAGTTGATAAAGTTGTACCGATAATGCTAAACTTTTTATTTAGTTATATATTATTATCATTTTTACCTAGCTATATAAACAGTCTAGCTATGGATTGTTTATATATTAATACAGGCGAGCCTAAGATATATTGCCTTATATATCTATATAGTCTTATTTGTGTACATTTGAGAAAATAAAGATTTTTAGACAACTTTTACACAGAAACTGATAGGCTGTCAGTTGTCAAAAGTAACTCAAAAAAGATTAATGTTTACCTCTGTTAACTGAATGACAATAAATCACAGCAGAGGTTGGGCTAAGATAGAACAAACAGTTCTTTCATCCATTTTAACACAAGCAGAAAGAAAGAGGTAAAATGCAACAGCTAAAACTTCATTTCCTCAGCCTACTTTCATGATCAGGACGGTACAGGATTCCATTTAGGGAACTAGCTCCAATAGTTTGAAAATGCCAAATCCTGTGTTACTGTTATTCCCCTTGCCAAACCACAAGGGCAAAAGTCCTGAAATAACTCTAAAAAAAAACTTCACAAATAATCAAAACGTAAGATCGTGATTCATAATCAGCAAGAAAGAGTCTTGCCTTCCAAAAGTTAGGATAGCTCCATGACTCTGAAGTGAGTAGCACACAAACATAATCCAACAAAAGCCAAAGCAGAACTATAGGAAACAAATTCAATGGAACATCAATCATGTTTCAGAGGTTATCCTGTTCCGTCCATGGTTTGGGTCACTTGGCAAGTAGGGTTTCAGAGAAAGTGAAAGAACCAAGCATCCATACCTTTTTGAATTCACGCACTTGGCAGAGTTTTAACAACCGCAGAAGGGACTAGAGAAAGTTCCGAAGCTTTCTGGTACAGTTTCTTCCATAATGTAAGCATAATGTATCTCTGTCTAATTACTCCTTTTCTTTACTTTCCCCCTTTTCTATTATGAAGCAAACACGAATGGATGAAACACCAAGACAATAAATGCAGGGCAGAGGGGTGGGGGAGGGAGGGAGGGAAGGATGGAAAGCCAGGGATAATAGTCAGAAGATAGGGTGACCAACCACCCCAGTTAGCACTAAAAGTCCCACATCCTGAGAAACCCCTCAGGCCCTCAGTCCTGGGCAAATCAGGAAGGTCACTCTAATCAAAGATATTTAAAAAATGAAAAGAAAGATGAGTCTACAAGGAGAGGAAATAGGAAAAATAAGGTATACACTCAGTAAAAAAAAAAAGGAGAGTAGAGAAGGAAAGAAATGATAGGAAAACTCCCAAAAGTATTAATAATTTGAGAGAGAAAGAAAAAGAAATAAAGAAAACAAATGTGGAGAACTGAAAATGAGATGGAAGGTAGACAGAAAGGAACAGAAGGGAAAAGCATAGATGTGTTCCAGTGTTTTGACGTTGGGAATAATAAACAAGTAGGGAAATGAAACCAACAGTGCAAAGAGCGTCCTGCAGGCTGGCGCTCAGGGAAATGGCTTCTCCCTGGACAGCTCTGGGGCCCACCGTCCGAAGGGCTGGTAAGAATTTTGTTCTCTTGTCTAAACAGTCCAGCTGTTTGTGGCTCCCTCCCTTTTCTGCTTAAGTCATTCACAGACCCTGAAGTAAATTAAGTAGCCAGATCCCCTATCAGAGATTGCTCTGAGGTGATAATGATTTGTGATGCAGATATCACAAAACCAGCCACAGGAGGGAACTGAAGCTGGTTAGATAGAGTGGGACACATAAGTCACTAAGGGAGACGACAGTAAGAACAAAAGGGGACATGGAAGAAAGGGGCAAGCAGAACTAAGAACAAACCCAGACTCAGAGCACAAAACGTGGCGACAGGAGGAGAGGAGAGAAGGCAAACACCTCAGAGGACCTGAAGGATCATTTTGCATGCCCTTCACTCCTCAAACCCTCACTCCAGGACATCCAGAAACAGTGCATCCATGTGCCTCTGGAGCCAGAGGTATGCTTACTAATTAAACTAATTGGACACACAGCCAAAATCAAGTGGACAAAGCAAGAGTAACAGGGCTCTCTTGGGTACATTGCATATAAAAAGGGAAAGTTACAGAAAAGCAGCTTCTCATACTTTTCCCCAGAGATAAAGATCAGGTGTTGCTTCACAGTGGTAGACACTGTGAGGGAATATTTAAGAAGAGGAGTCTATAACCTCTTGACCAGTAGAGGAGTCCCTAAGCCACGACCAAAATAAACAGTCATGATTCTACAGAAACATCGTTGAGTCTCAACTTCCTACATGATATGAATGCAAAATAGAGCTGATCATTCTATCACTATCTTATTCTAGTTTACATTCCTGTGAATTTTAGTAAAGATAGAAAAACATAGATGTAAAGATTAACTTGATAACTTCAAAGTATGATGATTTAATACTCACTTCGCAGCTGTCTCTTTATTTCTTTTGCGGGATCTAGCCAGTTCTGCAGGGGGAGAAAAAAAGGTTAATTAACCCATAAGAAATAGTCCAGAGTCCAAAATGGAACAGTTTACAGTTCACGTACTTATTTAAGTGTAAACATTTTAACGAAGTCCTATGCAAACAGCTACTAGCATTCCACTGGGCTCAGCACTGATTTGTTTTTGAATGCGTGTTTGTGTGTGTGTTATAAATAAAATATTAAAACACTTTAAGGGGGGGTCTCTTGGGCCTCATTTTCTTGGATGTGAAATCAAACATCTACCCAAATGATGAGACGTAATACATCTGCATCTAGTCTTTATTCTATAGTAGTACTGCCAGCAAACAGCCCCTGTGGACACTGAAATGAGAGTTCAGTCAAGGACAATAATTGGCTCTTATTCATGGATAAAATGTGAATTGGAAACTATTGGTTAAAAGTACACATACCCCCATCAAACACAATTATCTCAACTCCTAAAGCCAATTCCTCCTTAAACTTTGTTTTTGCCTGCAACTGTACAACGCCATGGAGAAGTACTGTCAGATTGGAGCCAGTATTTTCCTTCCTGGAAGATTTAAACATCCTTTTAAAACTTCATTCCAAGTTGAAAGTCACAATCATAAGGAACTCCCTTTCACTTTTCCTTTATTTCCACCCTTTGAGAAAGTTAAAAAAGATTCTAGGAAACCACTATAATATCTTAAAGTGAAAAAGACCAAATTTGAACTACTAGGTTCAAACCCTCTAAGGACATTAAATATTTGTTTTTTAAAGCTACAGGCAAAAGATGTATCCAATAAAAAAAAAATTTGCATATGTGTGTGTGTTTATGTATATGCTATATATATGTTTTTTTTTATACTTCTCCTACCTTATCCTCAAGTCATTATTAAAGTTCACTTTATCTTCACTAATAGAACAATTACATTTTTGAGATATATTAAACTGACTCAAATAATTGGCTTTAGAATAAATAAGTTTCATTCATTCTAAAAGCATCCCAAATCATGTATTATAACATGTGTTTAAACAGAATTTTATTCAGATACGTAAAGCAAACAATTAAAATGTTTACTGCTACATAGAAAATTATAACCTACTGTCTTAACAATATGTTGAATGGGTACAACGGAACATTAACTTACACACTATTAAGAAGTAGTAACAACAGGATGCTTTGAAAGCAAAGCTGCATAGACCACCCCCCCCCATGGGTCTTACTGTACCATTCAGGGCTTATACTCAGGGCAGCAAGGATCCAAGGTGTGCATGGCCCTGTTCTAACACTGGCTATATTCAACCCTCTCAACAAAGAGTTACCAGAGCTTGGTCTAAGTTTCATAGCACTGGTGGCCCAGCTGCATGGCCCACTGATGTGCAGGGCCAATAGGACCCTCTCACGGTACCTCCAGTGCTGCGTCAAGGAGCAGCTCTACTTCTCCCCTGAGAAGAGAGCCTGGCATTCAGCTTCCCGGCCCCGCAGCAGCTGTCCACGCAACAGCTGGCTCCCAAGTGGCGGGCTATCATGAGGCACAAGGATGAGAAAAACGCATCATTCAGCCTCTGGCCCAGACAGGGGAGCGGCTGGAGGAGAGGGAAGGAGAGTCAAAAGTGTTGTGGTATTTCGTCCAAGGAAGTAACAACCACAGCAAGAAAAACTGAATCAGACAAAACTCGTGCCAAACTGAAAAGGAAAAAAATCCCTCACAACATGAGCACAGAAGAAAGAAGAGAGGGGAGGGGAAACTACTGGTCTTATTAAAGGCCTAGACACACCCTTCCAAATCCCCAGTTTCACTGTGTGACAATTGGTATAGATGTCTCTCACAGAACAGCAAAAAAAAAAAAAAAAAAGAAAAGAAAAGACCTCTCTGTTCTCGGAGGAAGAGGGTGGAAGCAGCATCATCTTCTGTAACCCCAAGGAGTAACCCTGTGTCCCAGCCACCAGCACCGTCCATTCTCACATGAAGCACCAAAGCCTCGTACAAGTCACCCGACAGTTTCTGCACAGCACGCAGAGAGTCAATCTGGCTCTGCAGACCCAGGAGTATGAGTAATAAGTTTCTGTGCGCCAGCCAACCACATTCAGACTCGCTGTCATTCTCGGGCCACTTTCCACAACATTGCCAGGCACAATATTAAGACCAAAGCGGCGTATTCTCTTTATTTCAGAGCCCATCCAAAAACTGAGCGGGCAGAGTTTACCTGATATGATCAAACAGCGGCAGCAGAGAGGACTTGTTGCATCCACCGACCTGGTTTGCCCTTTGGTACCCATCTGCTAACCACACCCACTTCCACACTGTGAACTCCATTCCCACCCAGGAGTAAGGAGGTCATTGCAAGGCCAGGATAGACCATTATTCCCTGCATCCTTCACAGGACTTGGCAGTTCTAGGCAACCAGTGTAAGTACTAAATTAATACCTGTTGGCTGGTGGCCCACTGCTTGTCTCCTCCCTTCCCATGCTGTGATCAATTTAAAAGACCACAGGTTGTATTATTTGTCTTAGGTTTATTTTTATTTGAATAATTAGCTCCAATGAGCACTTAGATCATGAGTGGGATACAATTTTATTGCCTAGGGTCATAAATTCATAAGTAAAAATACCAAAAATGCCTTAACATGACTTTTAAAAGAAATATCAGTCTATTATCTGCATTATCAATTATAAGTAAATAGTAGACATAAAATTCTTTTTAACAGATAAATAATAAAAAAGAATTTCTTGGTTCTGACACTTGAGGAGTGCTGGGTGGATCAAGAAGCAGATGCAAAAAGATGGAAAAAGCCATCAGAGAATGACGTAAATGCACACACTCACACACACCATGACAGATTATAGTGCACCATTCCCATTTTTTAAAGATTTGGCTGCCACATACATAGACTTTGGAATCAGAACTACATGGAGTCAAATTCTGGCTTTCCACCAACTCTGTGACCTTGGGCTCATTCCCTGTCTTCTTTAAGCCTCGGTTTCCTCAACTTCAAGATGAAGATCATATCATCTACCCCATGGGGTTGTTCTCTTCAAACATTCATTCAAATGCTTCCTGAAGAGTAAGTACACATGCAATGGACTTTATCTAGTGCCTTTAATAGTAGATGTTTTTTGGCAATGATAAAATTAAATTGTTCTATCACCTTTCAGTATATATCTCTTCTTCACATAATTTTTTATTTCCAAAGGAGATATATTACATATATTAAAGAAGTTAATATTTATGTGACTACTTCTACCCACAAAAAGTTAATAAATCAGACTCTGGATTCAAAAAATACACGCACTGTAGTCATGGGCCAGATGAGATTAAAAATCAGACCCCTTCTCCCTAGAGAATCCTATCACAGGCTTCCAACAAAAGTAAATTAAAATTAAAATGTGGTCCTAGAATGTCAGTGTTATTAAATCACCTTAAAACATGAAATCAAGAGTCTGTGAATCAGTTGGGGGGGGGGGAAATGTTACATCTTTATCTTCATTAACCTTTAGCTGAAATTTAACATTGCTATTAATTATGAATGTAGGGGGAAAAACAAAAAAAACCTGGCTAATATCAGCAGTGCCTTTAGCTTTGTCACTCATAGGAATCAAATCTATTTCCACAGCACATTATAGTAGCTGCAGGTCTTAAAATATCATTTATGCTAATCAATATTTTGAAATCACAGTAGGGATTAGATATTAATGATGAATTTATCCCAATTTTTTAAATTAATATGTTGAGAATGTTATTTATTGGCTTCCTTCATAGGTCTGTTTTTTATAATCATACATTTCAAACACTGTTCTGAGAAGCAGCCCACAGAATTCACCAGACTGTTAAAGGAATCTAGGCACAAAGAAAAAGTTAAAACCAAAAACCTGCCTTGGAAGGTTAGAGAAAAAATTTTTAACTAAGCAGCAAACAGCTATACACGTTTTTTTTTTTTTTTTTCACACTTAAGTCTTTCTGTCAGTTAATTAGAGAAGCTCCTTAATCCTGCTCCCTTACCCACTGCAAACCTGAGGGCGGAACAGTCTTGGTTAACACCAAGTCTTCTGGTATTTCCCTATGATATTTTACTGGTTCTCAGAAAAAGTGTTAAATAAAGGTGATTCTCAATTATCTTCCAACAACAGAAACATCTAGAAAAATATAAAAGCTTGATGATGAATCACTATATTTATATTCATAGGATGTTGGTGTTAGAAAAAACCTCAGAGACTATATGGTCCAAATGTCCAGGCTGACTGCAAATAGCCTCACTCCCACCTAAGAGGCTATGAGTACCAGAACATCCTGCCACCCCGAGCCACTTGGGTTATTAGGGCCCCCTACTTTCTTGGCTTTCTTGACATCCCAAACTCCTATAATTCTCTCTGCCACCTCAAAAGAGCATTTATCCCCTCGATCAGTGCTTCTCAAGCCTAAAGGTATATGTGAATTACCTGAAGATCTAGTTAAAATGCAGATTACAAGTCAGTAAGTCCAGGGTGAGGACCCGGAATTCCTCACTGCTAACAAGCTTCTGAGTGGTGACGATGCTGCTGGGCCCTGCACCACCATTTGAGTAGTAGAACCAGAGCTTTCTTTTTGTGTAGAAATTCCTGTCTTTAATGGAAGTCAAATGTAGAGAGACATTTTTCAAGTCCTTTAACTGGCTTGTCAGGAAGACCTCCAGCCTTCACTGGTTAAATATTCTAATTGTTGACGGCCTCCTGCAGAAAGCCCTAGCAGGTGACTGCTTCCTTCCCAATCACACTAAACAGCTGTATCAAATAATGTCAAGAGCCACAGTCTTTTTATTCCACAGGAGTGCTAACCACTTTCACCTGGCAAACATGAGCACTCAGGCCCATCGACCGGCAGCATCTCACCAGCAGTCTGAACGTGCAGCCAGCTGCCTGTCTTGGGCCACTAGCCACACTAGATATAGAAAACAGCTCACGATACAGTCACAAAATCTATCTTCTAATTCCCTCCTTCCCAAAAATATCTATCTCACCTAATTCTCCTTCAGGGTAGATGCTAAGACCCCAGAGTTAGAAGTTTTTCCAAATGCCTAGCCATGCCTTCAGAATTGGTGCTTGTCAATTTTGCCAGGTGAGAGAAATTAAACTTAATCCAACACACACCCTATTACCAAATGTTAAAAGCAAAGAATAATTTTGTCTAAAATCTGCATTTTCCTTTAAGAATTTAGAGCACTGAAGCAGATCCCCTTTATTATACCTCTGTCTAAATTAAGTCTAAGAACACTGCCATCACGTTGGTGTTAGCAGAAACCTTACAGGCCCTCTGTTACAGTGAAACATTCACTATGCATCAGGGAGAACATGATTCCAACACCTGTCTGCGGTATTATAAGGTGTAACTGGATTGAATATAGAATTTTATTGAAGAATAGTTTATATGTGACAAACAGTTTAATACGAGAGTTTTTTTTTAATTTATTTTTATTTTTATTTTTTTTATATTTATTATTCATTTTGGCTGTGCCGGGTCTTAGTTGCAGCACATGGGATCTTCGCTGCGGCATGCAGGATCTTTTGGTTGTGGCATAGCGTGCGGGATCTAGTTCCCCAACCAGGGATCGAACCTGGGCTCCCTGCATTGGGAGCTCGGAGTCTTACCCACTGGACCACCGGGGAAGTCCCAATACGAGAGTTTTTAGTTCTAGTTTCTGGGGGAGGAAATGGTCTGGCCATCAGAGAAATGCGTTTATCAATTTTCATAAAGTTAGCTGTGGATATCAACTACACTTCAAACAAGCTCCCCTTTCAATATGACTTGAAGCAAAATGACATTAAAAACCCTGGTCTAGAGGCCAAACTCTGTTAACATCAAAAATTCAAGACAATATTTTCCCTTTAAAGATAGTCCAAAATCCTTAATGATGGTTCCATTTAGACATGAATACAAGAACTATATGGACGGGGAATTCTGTGTATAAAAGAATAACAGGTTGCTTGATTTCACATATTTCTAACGAAATTTTCCATAGTAAAGTTTACATGAGTTCTCTACAGACATTAAAAAGTTCTAACACTAATAATGATAGATTTTCATACTCAAGAGTAAAGTGGAAGGCTTCCAACCATGAGAGACACAGCACTACACTAAAATAAGATGAGATATTCCTTTCCATGGAAAATTTTCATACAAATAACCATGGCTTTACATTGCAATACGTTGAAATGATCAATGACTGAAAACGTCCATAAATATAGATAATATTCAGCATTTTAAAAAGCAGTTTAAATCCTATTTCCTATAGTATCCTATTGTTGAAATTGCATGAGTTGAGTTGGTGCGATAGTAATAAGTTTCTATGGAAAAAGAAAAGGACACGATACAAATCTATATTTGAAAAGTTAAGAGTTCTTTAGCCCAGACGTCTTGAGGACTGGATTTTGTCTACATAAGCAAGAAGGAATAAAACAAAATATATACAACACAAAAGTTGCAAAGGCAAATCAGATTATATATGAATGATTAAATATACTGCCAATCACATGTAAGCACTGATTTCCTGAAAAGTGAGTATTTCAGAAAGGACACCCCGCTGTTTATTCTCCCACTGTTCTATAGTTAAAGCCTAGATAAGTGTGCGCCTAATTTTGTGAGCATTTTCATCTCGAATTTTGTAAGAGGAACTAAAGAGTAAAATAAGGAATTATGAGTTCCCTGTTTACTATTAGTTTTTTTGTCGATGAGAACCTTATGGAGAACCCCTCCAAACTTAACCTTAATAGTCTCTGCCCTAATGACCTTAGCCTCTCCTTGACCTCAGCCATCCCTTTTCATAGCTGAACACTCAGTTGTGTCACCACACAGAGGTCTCCACCTCATTAGATGTCACTGTTCCATTCTCAGATGCAATCATTTCCTCTCCTAAGTCTTCTAGCCAGTTATTCTCACTGTACCTCCCCGTCGACTTCTTTGGACTTTCATCCCTTGGTCCCAGCCATTTTCTCCCAGCCTATCAGCCCATTTCAGCTTCAGTTATGTTCCTGTGATCCTCTGAATAATCAGCTTGATAACCTGTGCATCAGGATCTCCAGTTTTCTCAATCTTTTGCCCTCTTACCATAACTACCGTGAACATAGCCAACTCCCCTTTAATACCCCATTTCTCCACTGTTATACCCAGGGTGCAGAGAGCAATTAGAGAAGCACACACCAATGTATTCTGCTGCCATCACAGTTTTATGATCTCCAATCTCAGCCGGACTGTCAACAGCAATCCACATCTCTCCTAAATCATTGGCTCGTCTACCTTCACTACCACAACCTCAACTGAGGCTACTTTTGTGCTTTGGGTGAGCAGTCCTGCTCATATTCCCTCTCTCAGACCTTTTTAAAGGCTAGACTGGTTGTCTTACATCACTGTGTCAGCCTATCAATGACTAATCATTTTTCTTAGGATACAGGAGATCTCCAAGCCTTGAAATATAGACATATAGCCTAGATAGCCCTGCATAATCTGACCCCTTATCAACACCCAGTCTCCCCCCATTAACCACAACAGATGTCTTTCCACTTAGCAAGCGGACAGCTATTCCTGCCCAGGGCCCTGTATGTGTGCTTCCCATGTCCCTTCGCCCAAAGCCCACTCACACTTCAGATCTCTCTCTCCTTAAGCATCATTCTCTCCTAAGAAGTCTTCCCCGTTAATAACCTGAATCTTTCCTGTAGAACAGTAATCAAAATTTAGTAACTGTGTAATTCAGGTTTTTTTACTCTGTCTTCTCAACTAGGACTAAGTGGGGACATCCATGAAGGCAGGGTCTATGTCTTAATGATTTACTGCTAGAGTTGCAGAAGTACACTGGTTTGCACACAGGTCGTATTTTTTTTAATTGTGGTAAAAAACACGTACCAAAAAAATTTACCCTCTTAACCAACTGTTAGTGTACAGTTCAGTAGCGCTAACTATATCACATTGTTGTGCAACAGATTCTAGAACTTCTTCATTTTGCAAAACAAACTCTATACCTATTGAACAACAACTTCCCATTTTCTCCTCCCCCCACTCCCAGGTAATCACCATTTTACTTTGTTTCCATGGGTTTGACTAGGGATACCTCATATAAGGGACTCATACAGTACTTGTCTTTTTGTGATTAACTTCACTCAATATAATATCCTCTAGGTCCACCCATGTTATAGGATGAACAAGATTTCCTTCTTTAAGGCTCAATAACATTCCATTCACCACACCTTGTATATGCCACATTTTGTTTACCCAATTCATCCATCAAGAAACATCTGGGTTGCTTCTATCTCTTGGCTATTGTGAGTAATGCTGCAATGAACACAGGTATGCAAATGTCTCTTCACGATCCTGCTTTCAATTCTTTTGGATATATACCCAGAAGTAAGATTGCTAGATCACTTGGTAATTCTATTTATAATTTTTTGAGTAACCTCTATACTGTTTTCCTAATAGCTGCACCATACTACCTTCCCATCACCAGTGCACAGGGATTCCAATTTTTTCACATCCTCGGCAACATTTGTTATTTTCTGGGTTTTTTGTTTTGTTTTTTATAGTGGCCATCTTGACGGGTGTGAGATGGCACACAGGTAGTATATTTAAAATAGTTGATAATGTCTAGATATACAGATGTTACACAGATAAAAGGTAAGGAGGCCTCTACCCTCAAGAAGTTCCTAGAGCAATGGGGAGAAAGATTGATAAACAAATAAGGTTTGTGCTAAATGTCTAGATGACTGAACTGTCAACTCAATCCTCGAGTTGGGGGCAGGAGGGATGGTGGTGGAAAACAGTCAAGGAAAATCTCATAGAGTAGGATACCTAAGTTGGATCTTAAGGGAGAGTAGACATTCAGATACCAAAAAAAATGAGAAGGATATTCCAAATGTAAGGGATAGTATGTTCAAGCAGATATAGTATGGACTGGCAAAGCTCCCCTTAGGAGAGAAATTTGGAGTGAGTTCAATATGGACTGTATGTGAGAGGTTACTGAGAAATGAAGGTAAAGAAGTAGACGCAAGTCACAGGACCAAGACTGTAATTCACACTAAGAGGGTTAGATTGTATCCATTAAATGGTTTGAAGCCAATGAGTGCCAAGATGGGATATGCCTTCTCGAGAGTTCGATCTGGTAGCAAGGTGAAGAATGATCACAGAGGCCTGAGACGGGACAGTTAGACCAGTTAGGAGGCTAATAAAATAGTCAAAGCAAGAGATGACAGGAGCCTAAACCAAAGCAAGAACTGTGGACAAAGAGAACCAGAAGAGGGATGTTAGCAGGTAGAAGAGACAGAACTTGTTGACTGATAGGCAATGAAAAGAGGTATAAAAAGTAGAAGGAACCTCTCCCCACTCTTCAGGGAACAAATGAAGTTTAAGAGGAAGATGACACGTTTGCTTTAAGACAACTGAGTGTAGTGTCCAGTAGGCAGTGAAGTATATGAGTCTGAGATTCAGGTGAAAGATATAGATTAGACACACAAAAGTCAGCAGAATAAAAAATAGTGAATCCTATCTAAACGCCACTTTCTCACGCAAATCTACTGTTCCAGAAATACCATATGTCTTAATATAGCATATCCTATTTCTACTAACAGAACATGTTATTCTACATATTCTACAACATATTAGATGGTCTTCCTTTTTTAAAAAGATTAAATGCTCCTGTGAATGTACCAAAATGTAATCTCAGTAAAAGTGGGTAATGACAGCCAAATTTCCATCACTTTCTCTTTTGCAGCTCTGAGGGCCAACAGAAGTGCACGTGGTTGGAAACATTATCAAGACTACCTTATAATTTAAAGTCTAAAAGGAGCACCTAGTTTATTTAGTCGAATGTCTAATATGTTATTACTTCTAAGAAAAGTACTCTAAACAGAGTTCTAATGAGAATGCTCACACACTATTCAGCAGGCAGATATGCAATTTAATTGTCTTTAGTTTAAATGTAGAATTAAACCACAAATTAGGTATCAAAGATTTCAAACTAAGTAAGTTGAGAAAATTTAATTTATATATAATTATCACTCTTAGTACCCTATATTTCATTACCAGGATGTATAAATACAAATAATGATGGCATGCGGGCAAATAAAATTTACAGCCTATATCCATCTACCAACTGACTGTGACGTGAACGTTAGGCGCTGGAAAGTGCACTGTGACCGAGAGCTCTGTGCATCCTCAGACAGAACGATCACAGTGAGTCTGCCCACAGCCACCATCTAACAGACTTAAAAGGGCTTCACTTTAGGTGTAACCCTGGAACAAACCTTCACTCTTCACTCCTATACTTAGTATCCTCTCCTCCAGAGTTAAGTCCCAATACTCAGAAAGTGAAACAGAAAAGGAGCAGTTCTTCCTCAACGAGGAAAGTGCTAGAGAGTGAATGTTTGGGTCCTGCCCCAAAATTCACATGCTGAAAGTTAATCCCCAACGTGATAGTTATTTGGAGTTGGGGCCTTTGGGGGTGATTAGATCATGCAGGTGGAGCCCACATGAATGGGATTAGTGGCCTTATAAAAGAGGCTTTGGAGAGCTCTCTTGCTCCTTCCACCATGTGAGGACACCATGAGAAGGCCCTGTCACGAGCCAGGAAGGGGGCCCTCACCAGACACTGAATTGGCTGGCACCTTGATTTTGGCCCTCCTAGTCAGGCGGGGCCTGAGTCTACCACCTGAGTCAGGCGGAGCCCTGCCTTTCTTCTTGCCCCCAATAACCCACACCACAGGGCAAGGAACACCTTCACCCCACACAACCACTAATCTGTTCAGCAAGGCAAACACTCTCTCCAGACAAGTACAAATGGGTTCCCTTGACATTTCTTCCAATATGCCTCCTTCCCTGCTTTTCAGACAAGCTTAATTCCTAGAATACAGGGGAATTCAAGAGCTAAAAATTCAACATAAAAATTTTAAAACCAGTTCTTTCAGTTTCTAACAATTAATGTAGTATAAGATATTCCATTCTGTCTGCTTACGATATAAGTAGAAAAGCATACAAACACACAATAGCAAAAAGTTATACGTGAAAACACAAGTTTTCAATCCTTCCAAATTTCTCCAATGAACATAAAATATGTCATAGTAAAAACATAAAATAAGTTATTTGAAAGCTGAATTTTATACAGGTTACCCACAGTATATTTCTAAGATGATATAAACAAACTTGAAATAACTTCACTTACTTTCTGCTCAGGGTTCTCCTGAAACACAAGTCCGAAGTAGTCCTTCTCCAAGAGATTGAGATGCTCACACACTCTGTCAAATAACACTTGTCCCTTAGCACGTTTCTGAGGAAAAAGAATAATATCTTTACTTTTCAAGCACTAATGAGTCCATGAGTACTGTAAACCAAGGGCATCATATCAGATAACATTATTTAGCATAAATTAATATGAAATATTTATATTCCAATCCTCTTTTATAACAATACCAAAAAGTGATTCATAACTTTTTCACTTTAGACTCCCCCAACACACACATAAAGCATAAATTCTAAAACGAAAACACGATCAGCCTCTATGCTTTACTTACTCCATGTCAATATTTCAAAAACTAAAAAAAGTAAAATGCTAAGAGTTCACTTATTTGTTTTTCAAATAGTTCAAAAATATGTCCAAGCTGCCTCCCTCAGTTCCTCAAGATGGCTCATGTCATGTCTACAAGGTATACTCTCCCCAGGAAAATCATTTAGCTCCATTCCTCAATGTATCCTAACACGATTCATCCCATCAGCACTTAGGTTTGACTTTTGTTCCAAGATATTTGTAGAGTAGAAATTATGTTTTTCAATACAAGCTACACTCTTTCTCAAGAATGATTCACTCTTTAGAACAAATCTTAAAAATAGAAGGGAAAGGAACTGAGACAGTAAATGAACTGCCTCTAAGGATTTAACCTTTTTGCCTTGCTTTGTTGTGTTTTATTTATTTTTTAATTGAAGAAGCTGCTATGAACAGAGATACAAAGCCTGTGACAGCCATAGAAGAAAAGCTCATTATTTAATCAATGGCAAAACATAAAGTGGTGACTCCAACTAAGATGCATGGCCCTGGGAACCCCCAACTGCAAAGTCAGGTTAGACACACGCCTCCCTGCCCTGCGTGGATACAAGCAACCCCTGGACTGAGAGTGAGAAAGGAACAAGCCAGCAGACTTGTTCATCTTCAAGATGAATGCCCTCACACTATCAAAATGTCTACTAGTTAGTTCATCCAGTGTGTGAAAATGAATGTTTCCCACACAAACATCTTTAAAAATGGAACGAGATATAAAAGACATTTCAATTTCAAATCAGGACAACTCTGATAAGGGGTTTCAAAAGATAAAGTCTTCACAGAAACTCAATTCAAGAGTGTGTTTCTCTCCTCTAACCTTTTCTTCCTCCTCTTGTTGAACCACAGGTAAGAAATCCATGCCTGAAGGACCTGCGAAGGAGAATCTGCAACTTTTATTATCAAACTTTTTATAGTAACTTTTTTTAATTAAAAGGTAGAATTACATTAAATAGTAGAGGGAAAAGGGAGAATGCCACACAGATTACATTATTTCAGCATTTCAAGAAATGTGCTATCCACATCACTAAAGATTCAAAAAATGACTAAGTACATGTAAAACAGATATGTGTTTATGTGTCCACATATTTAAGTACATGCAAATAATAGTGTAGTAAATAAGAGTACTGGGCTCTGGATTCCAAATACCAAAGTTTTAAATACCTTTCCATTATTTATAATCTATGTGACCAGGGACAAGACACTTAACTTCTATTTGCCTTAATTTGTACATCTGTGAAATGGGGATAACAGAATATACCACAGAGGACGTGGTAAGTACTCAATGAGTTATAATACATAATGAGAGCTTAGAACAGTGTGTGGCACATAGTAAGGGTTTAACCAATATTGGCTCTTATTATTATAAGCTGGAGAGCTTTATAACACGAAAAATGACTAACTTCACTTACATGAAATTTTGTGTTGAACTTTTAAAATGAAAGGTTCTGAATTTCAAACTATCTGGTCTGCATGCAATGATTAATCTAAATAAGACTGAGTTTGGAAGTATTTTAAATTAACTTTATGAGGAGAAGGTGACTCATATCATGATTGTTACTTTCTTAAATGTGCAGTAAAATCCATTATCTCTTCTTCGTAAGAGCCTGGAGTAGATGTGAGGAGATTTGGTTGCAAACAACAGCAAAGAATATTTCAAAGGTAATCAATAATCTAAGATAGACTTCGCTTTCTCTGACATTAATTTCAACAACACTGTTCACTCCTCAATCTCCAGTGAGTAATTACCCAGCATAATAGGTGCTTGTTGAATCAACTAAAAATACAATATTACAGTGTACTCTGTGTGACATACTTCTTTTAAATGAGGTGACATTTACCCACTCAGGCTCATAGTGACTGACCATAGTTATAATTTCAGTGCCTACTTTGTAATTAGGAAGTGTCCTTATCTAAGATAACAAAGGGAGAAAACTATTACAGCTCTTGCCACATCTATCTACTTGTTCATCACACACTATGTATTTATAATGAGGTATAAATGAGTCACAGAAGATATTCTACTACTATGAAGCAGAGATTATCTTCTTATTTAGAAAGACACTAAGAACTCAAAGGAAGCTTATATAAGAAGTTGGCCTTTAATCAGATATAGTTTCCAAACAAACTTATTACTTCTAGGAAACCTCTGACTAAATGACAACTACTTTCAAATAAGCTAACTACTGAAATTGATTAGCCGTAGAAATCATGGAGAAACGTGATAGTGTCGAAGGAGATTCATGCTATTTTATTTGGTTGCAATGCTATTTGAAATTAGGGTAAAAAGGATAGTCAAAACAACTGATGTCTATACATACAAACCTCAGTTCAAAGAGAAAAACACATTCTAACACTGGCTTACAGTCAATTTTTATTAATAAATCATACGTTCTCACTGGTTTCCATTTCAAAAATAGAAACATGCTCTCATGGACAGCATTCCCCTAAAAGATTACAACATCCGCAAAGCCCACCACCGCAATCTGGCGTTGGTACCGCTGGGCAGCAGAGGGAAGACGTGTCCGCATGGGGCTGCAGTCAGACTCAGTCCCTCCCTCATTCGACACTGTGTAAGCTGTTTACTATTACTGGCGAGTGCGACCATGGGCGAACCACTTAGTCTCCTTAACTGTAAGATGAGATCGCAGCTCTCTCACAGCTCACTGTGAGGGTCAAATTAACCCAGTAAGAGAGTGTATGTCAAAGTGCCACACCAAGTGCCTCGCTCAATCACAGCTGAATTCTCTTCCCAACTGTCTTTCATTAGCCCACATCTAACAAACACCAAAATATCTTCTAGATGCACAGACTGCCTCTCTATGATTCTCTCCTTCCCTTTTCCAGGAAATAGGTATTTTAAATGCTTGATAAGATCTTAACTACAAGCACGTATTACTTAAGCTTCCATTCAGCATCTCCACCCTCAATGTACTCAAAGGCTGGCTGGGAAGACAAAAAAGCAACAATACTATGAGGCGTGTACTGAAAGATGCACGTACAAAGTGCATGGAGGAACACCAAGAATGGAATGGTAACAGCATCTGAGAAATACCATAGCTTTGGGTGTATGCAACTTTTCCGTAAGCCTAAATTTATTTTTAAATAAAAAGTTAAATTACCAAAAAAAAAAAAAAAAATCATAGCTTCACCAAGACTGTGGCATCTGAAATGAATCTTAAACAAGGAAATGATCTTTTAAGATAAAGTAATAGCATATTCAAAAGAACTTACTTTTCACTTCGGATGTTTATAAAGTCTGACAGAACCAGTTTCTATTCAAAAGATACTGGAGGTTACAGAACGATGAACTCTCAGGTGACCGCAAGGGCTTGCCAGGCTAAAAAGCTCCACATTTACTAATTCTGTATCTAATATATATCAGTTCCTATGTTAAGACATGGAGGAAAGAACCATAAATAAGACACATATGGTCTCAGGAACTTTACATTAGAATAGTAGACACAGAAAATAAGAACAAAACCAATCCCCCCTGAAAAAAAAGTACTGAGTCTACCCCTCTAGACTGAACTAGGTACCTGGTCCAACTTGTCCAAAGAACACTGACCAGTGGCCTATGAGATATAAGAGCTCTACCCAACGACAATGTCTTACTCTGGGGATAAAGATTACCAGATACAACCACATCTTCCTTCAGGGAGTTTAAATACAAGATAGATATACACACACACACTCGTACACACACACACTCATACATACAGAGCCACAGAGTGTGTAAACACAGAGGGAGAGCCAGTGAGAAGGCAGTATGCAGAAGCCAAGGGTATCAGGGGCAGACTTATATTTGCCAAAGTATGCTCTATTGTTCCCATTGGTCCCATGAGATGCTTCACATATACACCCAAATCCCCAAAAAAGGGAGTAGAGTGGGACAAGGAAAATTCTGCCTAATGTACACAACTACTGAGCATCAAAACTCCTATTTGCATATAAGATACCCTGAGAAGCTCTATGGTGGGAAAATTAAAAAAACTTGTTTATCATCATTCAACCTGAAGTTTACCAAAATTATTTGGCTAAATAAACTACTATCTTTCTTTAATACAACACTTACTAACTTATTCCACAGCAGAATTACTGATCTACAGACGCTACCTCAAGAAACGAGAGAGAGAAAAATTACCATGACATGGTCCTCAAGCAGATTTGGAGACTGTTAATAACATTATCTTTTTTATTCCAAACTGACACAAGAGAGAATTCAGTTTAAACTGGTCCAGGATTGGAGTACCCAAATGTCTGGCTAAAGCAAATGATTTCCATAGATAAAATCCCAACAAGCATAATCAAAAAAATCAAAAACACGCAAGGAAACCAGTTACTCTTATTGAACATCAGACACAATATCAGAATCAGTTATTCAGAGACTGTAGACAATGGAATTACCAAGTACAGAACACAAAATTAGTATGTTTCTATATGCTGAAAGAAATAAATGAATATTTTAAAATATCAAGGAAAAAGCAACTACCAAAAAGCAGATTCTTAAAAGAACCAATTAGAACATCTAGAAATAAAGCTATACTAATTAAATTATAATCCAAATGGACAGGGCTTGATAGAGTTAAAGAGAAAACCGGTGAACTGGAAGATAGATCTGAAAAAATTATCCAGAATACAGCACAGACAGATGAACACTATGAAAGAAATTCACAGACATATAAGAGAGAAGAAGGGGTCTATATATACCTCCCAAGAATTCTACATGAAGACAACAGAATAAGGGAGAGGCAATGTTAAAAAAGTAATGGCTGATAAATGCTAAAAGTCTCAAATTAAGAAAACCCAATGGATTTCTAGCCAGATAAAATAAAACCCATTAACCTACAAATCACTTTATTCCATTAAATATTTACACACATTAACATTCAAAAGATTTTGGCATGCATTATTTTAAAATAATAGACATTATAAAGCCATCAAGACAAGAAGGAAAGAAACATGAGATAGGGAATAACAAGCAGTAGAGAAAGAAAATTGTAACAGAAAACCCAGAGAAGTTATTCTTTAAAAACCTAAAACTGATCTGCCTTGTAAGCTAATTCAGAAAGGCAAACAAAATAGTACATTTCTTATCTCATAAAGAAAACACATCAAATACTCAGGAGGCATATTAAATAATATACATTAAATGGACCAAGTTATTACATTTTATAAGCATTAATCTGTAATCAAACTTGCCTGAGTATGCTGTGACAGCAATAAGACCCAGTGGCTCACAACTTCTTTTTTGCCTTCATGCTGTTCGCAACTCACTCCATAAATAAAAATGCTCATCATTTGGGGAAGAGGAACCAAGACACAACTCATAATGCAAGTACATAAAAATATGTGTGTGTTTGTGGGGGGGGGGGGGGGAATTCCCCCTGGTGGCACTGGTTAGGACTCCACGCTTCCACTGCAGGGGGCATGGGTTCGATCCCTGATCAGGGAACCAAGATCCCACATGCTATGCAGTGTGGCAAAAAAAAAAATGTATGGTGTCATGCAAGGTGAAATTGTTCCTTCTCCTCTCCCAGATTCTGGTATGTACCACCTTTCATGATAATCTTCAAGTCTCAACAGTTTCTTAGAAACATACCACAGCAGAATGGTAATAACATAGATTTGAACGCCAGCCCCACCTCTTAACAGCTATGTAACCTCAGGCAAGTTATTTAACTTCATTTTGTCTCAGTTTCCTCTCTTTAAAATAAAAATACTCACCTTATGATGGTGATCAGAGAATTGAATGAAGTATATTTAAAGTACTTAATAAAATGTTTGGCACATTACGTGAATGCACTAAAAGGCAGCTGAAAGCACAGGACCTTTCTGGGCTGTTCTAAAATAATAATTGATTTTAAATATCATTATAAAGAGCTTTCACAGTTATTTCATCTAAACTCATTTCACAATAAGAAAACTGAGGTTGGAGACAGCTTAACTGCTCTAACTTTTCAGTCTGATTCCCTGAATTTCTTTTAAAGCAGGCATCCCCAACTGCAGGCCATACAGCAGGAGGTAATCAGCGGGCAAGGAAGCGAAGCTTCATCTGCCGCTCCCCATTGCTTGCATTACCACCTGAACCATCCACCCCTGCCTCCCCGACCCTGTTTGTGGAAAAATTGTCTTCCACAAAACTGGGCCCTGGTGCCAAAAAGGTTGTGGACCACTCTTTCAAAGAGCTGAATTCTTACCTGCAATATACATAAACATTAGTATTCTACATTTCTATCCAGGAAGGCAATTTTCTCCTATTATCATTCTTTTCATTTTTTATAAACAACTTGAATTCTAGTGCATGGAAGGACTACAAACACACATTTGTCAACCAAGCAGAATACACAGATATTTTGCTTTACAATGTGCACCTAAGATATCAGTATATGTAGCTGGTTCATTAGTTGTCATAGCTGCCTGTCCCAGATAAAAAGGTCTACTGACTTGCCAAGGCATACTCTAAATTTCTTTCCTACCTTTATTTCCAGCTGTTGAAAGCCGACCTCTAGACCAATCTCCAAATTCTCCTCTGTGAAGCCTATTCCAAGCTCCCGATATTCATCTTTCCCCTTCAGGCACTTTATTTCACATCTATGCTGCTTACTCTTAACTTCTACTCCTTTTTTTTTTTTTAACATCTTAATTGGGAGTATAATTGCTTTACAATGGTGTGTTAGTTTCTGCTGTATAACAAAGTCAATCAGCTATACATATACATATATCCCCATATCTCCTCCCTCTTGTGTCTCCCTCCCACCCTCCCTATCCCAGCCCTCTAGGTGGTCACAAAGCACCGAGCTGATCTCCCTGTACTATGCGGCTTCTTCCCACTAGCTAGCTATTTTACATTTGGTAGTGTATATATGTCCATGCCACTCTCTCACTTCATCCCAGCTTATCTTTCCCCCTCCCCATGTCCTCATGTCCATTCTCTACGTCTGTCTTTATTCCTGTCCTGCCCCTAAGTACTTCAGAACCATTTTTTTTAGATTCCATATATATGTGTTAGCATACGGTACTTGTTTTGCTCTTTCTGACCTACTTCACTCAGTATGACAGTCTCTAGGTCCATCTACATCACTACAAATAACTCAACTTCTTTTTTATGGCTGAGTAACATACCATTGTATATATGTGCCACATCTTCTTTATTCATTCATCTGTCGATGGACACTTAGGTTACTTCCATGTCCTGGCTATTGTAAATAGAGCTGCAATGAACATTGTGGTACATGACTCTTTTTGAATTATGGTTTTCTCTCTGCTGGGTCGTATGGTAGTTCTATTTTTAGTTTTTTAAGGAACCTCCATACTGTTCTTCATAGTGGCTATATCAATTTACATTTCCACCAACAGTGCAAGAGGGTTCCATTTTCTCCACACACTCCCCAGCATTTATTGTTTGTAGATTTTTTTAAGGATGACCATTCTGACCAGTGTGAGGTGATAGCTCATTGCAGTTTTGATTTGCATTTCTTTCATGATTAGTGATGTTGAGCATCCTTTCATGTGTTTGTTGGCAATCTGTATATCTTCTTTGGAGAAATGTCTATTTAGGTCTTCTGCCCATTTTTGGATTGGGTTGTTTGTTTTTTTGATATTGAGCTGTATGAGCTGCTTGTAAATTTTGGAGATAAATCTTTCGTCAGTTGCTTCGTCTGAAAATATATTCTCCCATTCTGAGGGTTGTCTTTTCGTCTTGTTTATGGATTCCTTTGCTGTGCAAAAGCTTTTAAGTTTCATTAGGTCCCATTTATTTTTGTCTTTATTTCCATTTCTCTAGGAGGTGGGTCAAAAAGAATCTTGCTGAAACTTATGTCATAGAGTGTTCTGCCTACGTTTTCCTCTAAGAATTTTATAGTGTCTGCACTTACGTTTAGGTCTCTAATCCATTTCGAGTTTATTTTTGTGTATGGTGTTAGGGAGTGTTCTAATTTCATTCTTTTACATGTAGCTGTCCAATTCTCCCAGCACCACTTATTGAAGTGGCTGTCTTTTCTCCCTTGTATATTCCTGCCTCCTTTATCAAAGATAAGGTGACCATATGTGTGTGGATTTATCTCTAGGCTCTATCCTGTTCCATTGATCTATATTTCTGTGTTTGTGCCAGTACCATACTGTCTTGATTACTGTAGCTTTGTAGTATGGCCTGAAGTCTGCGAGCCTGATTCCTCCAGCTCCGTTTTTCTTTCTCAAGATTGCTTTGGCTATTCGGGGTCTTTTGTGTTTCCATACAAATTGTGAAATTTTTTGTTCTGGTTCTGTGAAAAATGCCAGTGGTAGTTTCATAGGGATTGCACTGAATCTGTAGATTGCTTTGGGTAGTAGAGTCATTTTCACAATGTTGATTCTTCCAATCCAAGAACATGGTATATCTCTCCCTCTGTTTGTATCATCTTTAATTTCTTTCATCAGTGTCTTATAGTTTTCTGCATACAGGTCTTTTGTCTCCTCAGGTAGGTTTATTCCTAGGTATATTATTCTTTTTGTTGCAGTGGTAAATGGGAGTGTTTCCTTAATTTCTCTTTCAGATTTCTCACCATTAGTGTAGAGGAATGCAAGAGATTTCTGTGCATTAATTTTGTATCCTGCTACTTTACCAAATTCATTCATTAGCTCTAGTAGTTTTCTGGTAACATATTTAGGATTCTCTATGTATAGTGTCATGTCATCTGCAAAGTGACAGTTGTACTTCTTCTTTTCCGATTTGGATTCCTTTTATTTCTTTTTAGTCTCTGATTGCTGTGGCTAGAACTTCCAAAACTATGTTGAATAACAGTGGTGAGAGTGGGCAAACTTGTCTTGTTCCTGATCTTAGTGGAAATAGTTTCAGTTTTTCATCATTGACAGCGATGTTGGCTGTGGGTTTGTCGCATATGGCCGTTATTATGTTAACGTAAGTTCCCTCTATGCATACTTTCTGAAGGGTTTTTATCATAAATGGGTGTTGAATTTTGTCAAAAGCTTTTCCTGCATTAATTGAGATGGATGATCATATGGTTTTTCTCCTTCAATTTGTTAATATGGTGTATCACATTGATTGATTTGCATATATTGAAGAATCCTTGAATTCCTGGGATAAACCCCACTTGATCATGGTGTATGATTCTTTTAATGTGCTGTTGGATTCTGTTTGCTAGTATTTTGTTGAGGATTTTTGCATCTATGTTCATCAGTGATACTGGCCTGTAGTTTTCTTTTTTTGTGACATCTTTGTCTGGTTTTAGTATCAGGGTGATGGTGGCCTCGTAGAATGAGTTTGGGAGTGTTCCTCCCTCTACTATATTTTGGAAGAGTTTGAGAAAGATATGTGTTAGCTCTTCTGTAAATGTTTGATAGAATTCGCCTGTGAAGCCATCTGGTCCTGAGCTTTTGTTTGTTGGAAGATTTTTTTTTTTTAATTTATTTTTGGCTGCATTGGGTCTTTGTTGCTGTGTGCGGGCTTTCTCTAGTTGCGGTGAGTGGGGGCTACTCTTCGTTGTGTTGCGCGGGCTTCCTTGCAGTGGTTTCCCTTGTTGCAGAGCATGGGCTCTAGGCCTGCAGGCTTCAGTACTTGTGGCATGTGAGCTCAGTAGCTGTGGCACACAGGCTTCACTGCTCGGCGCCATGTGGGATCTTCCTGGACCAGGGCTCGAACCCATGTCCCTGCTTTGGCAGCCGGATTCTTAACCACTGCACCACCAGGGAAGACCTGTTGTAAGATTTTTAAACACAGTTTCAATTTCAGTGCTTGTGATTGGTTTGTTTATATTTTCTATTTCTCCCTGGTTCAGTCTCGGAAGGTTGTGCTTTTCTAAGAACTTCTCCATTTCTTCCAGGTTGTCCATTTTATTGGCATAGAGTTGCTTGTAGTAATCTCTCATGATCCTTTGTATTTCTGCAGTGTCAGTTGTTACTTCTCCTTTTTCATTTCTAATTCTGTTGATTTGAGTCTTCTCCCTTTTTTCTTGATGAGTCTGACTAATGGTTTATCAATTTTGTTTATCTTCTCAAAGAACCAGCTTTTAGTTTTATTGATCTTTGCTATTGTTTCCTTCATTTCTGTCACATTTATTTCTGATCTGATCTTTATGATTTCTTTCCTTCTGCTAACTTTGGGGTTTTTTTGTTCTTCTTTCTCTGGTTCCTTTAGGTGTAAGGGTAGATTGTTTATTTGAGATTTTTCTTGTTTCTTGAGGCAGGATTGTATTGCTATAAACTTCCCTATTAGAACTGCTTTTGCTGCATCCCATAGGTTTTGGGTCGTCGTGTTTTCACTGTCATTTGTTTCTAGGTATTTTTTGATTTCCTCTTTGATTTCTTCAGTGATCTCTTGGTTAATTAGTAGTGTATTGTTTAGCCTCCATGTGTTTGTATTTCTTACAGATTTTTTCCTGTAATTGATATCTAGTCTCATAGCATTGTGGTCAGAAAAGATACCTGATACAATCTCAATTTTCTTAAATTTACCAAGGCTTGATATGTAACCCAAGATATGATCTATCCTGGAGAATGCTGCATGAGCACTTGAGAGGAAAGTGTATTCTGTTGTTTTGGGATGGAATGTCCTATAAATATCAATTAAATCCATCTTGTCTAATGTGTCTTTTAAAGCTGGGTTTCCTTAATTATTTTCATTTTGGATGATGTGTCCATTGGTGAAAGTGCGGTGTTAAGGTCCCCTACTGTTGTTGTGTTACTGTTGATTTCCCCTTTTATGACTGTTAGCATTTGCCTTATATGTTGAGGTGCTCCTATGTTAGGTGCATAAATATTTACAATTGTTATATCTTCTTCTTGGATTGATCCCGTGATCATTATGTAGTGTCCTTCTTTGTCTCTTGTAATAGTCTTTATTTTAAAGTCTATTTTGTCTGATAGGAGAATTGCTACTCCAGCTTTCTTTTGATTTCCATTTGCATGGAATATCTTTTTCCATCCCCTCACTTTCAGTCGATATGTGGCCCTAGGTCTCAAGTGGGTCTCTTGTAGACAGCATATATACAGGTCTTGTTTCTGTATCCATTCAGCCAGTCTATGTCTTTTGGTTGGAGCATTTAATCCATTTACATTTAAGGTAGTTATCGATATGTACGTTCCTATTACCATTTTCTTAATTGTTTTGTAGGTCTTCCTTCTCTTGTATTCCGGCCTAGAGAAGTTCCTTTAGCATTTGTTGTAAAGCTGGTTTGGTGGTGCTGAAGTCTCTTAGCTTTTGCTTGTCTGTAAAGGTTTTAATTTCTCCATCGAATCTGAATGAGATCCTTGCTGGGTAGAGTAATCTTGGTTGTAGGTTTTTCCCTTTCATCACTTTAAATATGCCCTGTCACTCCCTTCTGGCTTGAAGAGTTTCTGCTGAAAGATCAGCTGTTAACCTTATGAGGATTCCCTTGTATGTTATTTGTTGCTTTTCCCTTTCTGCTTTTAATATTTTTTCTTTGTATTTTACAATTTTTGATAGTTTGATTAATATGTGTCTTGGTGTGTTTCTCCTTCGACTTATCCTGTATGGGACTCTCCGTGCTTCCTGGACTTGAGTATTTCCTTTCCCATGTTAGGGAAGTTTTCAATGATAATCTCTTCAATATTTTCTAAGACCTTTTCTTTTTCTCTTCTTATTCTGGGACCCCTATAATTCGAATGTTGGTTCATTTAATTTTGTCCCAGACGTCTCTGAGACTGTCCTCAATTCTCTTCATTGTTTTTTCATTGTTCTGCTCTATGGTAGTTATTTCCACTATTTTATCTTCCAGGTCAGTTATCCATTCTTCTGCCTCAGTTATTCTGCCACTGATTTCTTCTAGAGAATTTTTAATTTCATTTACTCTGTTGTTCATCATTGTTTGTTTGCTCTTTAGTTCTTCTAGATCCTTGTTAAACATTTCTTGTATTTTCTCCATTCTACTTCCAAGATTTTGGATCATCTTTACTATCATTCCTCTGAATTCCTTTTCAGGTAGACTGCCTATTTCCTCTTCATTTGTTTGGTCTGGTGGGTTTTTACCTTGCTTCTTCATCTTCTGCATATTTCCCTGTCTTCTCATTTTGTTTAACTTACTGTGTTGGGGTCTCCTATTCACAGGCTGCAGGTTCATAGTTCCCGTTGTTTTTGGTGTCTGCCCCCAATGGGTGAGGTTGGTTCAGTGTCTTGTGTACGCTTCCTGGTGGAGGGGACTGGTGCCTGTGTTCTGGTGGTGAGGCTGGATCTTGTCTTTCTGGTGGTCAGGACCGCATCCGGTGGTGTGTTTTGGGGTGTCTGTGAACTTATTACGATTTTAGGCAGCCTCTCTGCTAACGGGTGGGGTTGTGTTCGTGTCTTGCTAGTTGTTTGGCATGGGGCATCCAGCACTGAAGCTTGCTGGCCTTTGGGTGGAGCTGGGTTATAGCGTTGAGACGGAGATCTCCGTAAGAGCTCTCACCGTTTGATATTACGTGAGGCTGTAAGGTCTCTGGTGGACCAGTGTCCTGAACTCGGCTCTCCCACCTCAGAGGCTCAGGCCTGACACATGGCCGGAGCACCAAGCCCGTCAGCCACACAGCTGCTAGAGCTGAAGGGCTCCAGCAGAGGCGGGGGTGTGGGAGGGGGGTGGCTGGGGCTCATCGCGGGGACAAGGACACTGGCAGCAGAAGTTCTGGGAAGTACTCCTTGGTGTGAGCCCTCCCAGAGTCCGCCATTAGCCCCACCAAAGGGCCTGTCGTTCTACTCCTTTTGATACTTACTACTTTTGAAGACTGGGTTCTTTAAGCTAAAGTATGTCTGACTCATTTTAATGTCTCCTACAGCAGTACCTCATTGATTCACTTCACTCACTCGTAGGCCAAAAGATATGCTGGATGCAACGGCTTGGTGCTATAATGCCAGCCAAAAAGTTGGCAGAGTTGAGTCTAGAAATCAGGTCTTCTGGCTCTCAGTCTTATGCAATTCCCTGGCTCTAGCTCATGGACTACCAACCCACAGATATTCAAGGAACTAAGCCAAACACACACTGCCAACTAGATTCTAGAAGAAGAACAGCCAGAGTCCTGTATTTTATTTTCACAATTCTACATTGTACTTAGACTCTTCCTTAGTAATTAGAGCATTTCCAAATACTTCTTGGGAACTAGAGGAAAGACGTCAGCAGAAAAGCCAATCTGCCCCTTTCTCTTAAGAGCTGACCATGAACCACCTTTATGCAAAAGGGGACAGTGGGATTTTGCAGTCTTTACACATTCCTGCCCTAAGACATCAGTCGCTGTTATTTCTTCTTGCTATCTGAAGCATGCCTTTGCTTTATATCCCATCTTACACTAGAATCTTTATAGAGTACAAACTGTGTTCATCTCTATTCTGATAATGTAGGACCAGTTAATTAAACAATTAAAACCATACAACAGTTAATCAACTTGCCAAGTACACTTCAAAAAGAAATCTTACCTTCTATATTAAATGCCAACAAGCTTTACAATCTACTTTGCCCCTGTCTGCCTCTCCCTAACCTCACTTACACCATTGAACAGTAGTATAAAATCAGTGGGTTGAAATTTTCAACAAGAAAACGAAACAGAGACAAAACAAGATCATTTAGGTGGATTTAATATATATTATTCAAGGATCGGAAGGCTAGCTTTGGGGAACTTTCTTTGGGAGGGGTTGGGGAGGAGAGCAATTTATAGCAAACCGAGCGGAAGAAAGGCAGCCTGGAATCTGAGACGCTGAGCGAAGTTCCCCGTGCCTGTGCTGTTATTTGTGGCATTCATTATTGAGGCCAAAACATGACATTTCTGGAGGCCTCTCAACTTGGGAGGAATTTGTGCAACTGCTTACCCGGCGGATTGCAGTCAACACCACACACCACTGGCGTTTTATAAAACACCATCACTGTCTCCGTGTAGGCCCCTCCACACTGCACTTATTGTGCACTGAGAAGACAGTGCTGGGAAGCGTACAATGCGATCCATACATCACAGCCCTTGAGCTGTGTATTTCGCGCTAGCTCTGAACTACACTGTGCAAGTATAAAAGGCCAAGGAAAGAAAGGTATGCACAGAGCAAACACAACAACTGAGACACTGTCATGGGAGGTGGAGGAAATCAAAGATAACCAAACAGAAGGGGAAAGGAGTGTCTTAAAAAGTCTCAGGGCATCACTTATCGGATCATTCTTTTCCTACCAATCTGAATGACACACCTCTGTCCCAAAGTTCATTCAAATCCTGGCAAAAAGGAAGAAAGAAACCACATCCAATGATTGTGTATATGTGTATTCAAAATGTAACTCCAGAAGTAAATGAGACATTTATAATAAAGGAAGATTTTAAAGTTCCTTGATCATTATTAAGTTTGAAAAAAGTGTATTATATAAAAAATATATAAACGTACACACGTATAGTATATATAAATAAATGTGTATATATATACACATACACATGTATACACACACACACATACCTATTGTTTTTTCTTTGAGTAGTTGAAAAAAAATTTCCAAACTTAATTTTCATTAACGATCAGGAAAAATTTGTATATATGTATATCAATAGATAGACCTGACAGACAGGCATGCATTATCAAAATTACATAAGCATGTAGGTTTCTTAAAAGACACTACCAAGAATGATAAGCAGAAATCTTTCTTATATAGTATTCCTTCAAGACCAGCCTCTAAAAGAAGAGGGAAGAAAAAGAAAAATCCTCTCATAGTTCATTACAGACTCTCTATTTCTTTCCATTCCACAGGATTCAAGGAATTATGCTTCAACATTGAGGAAATTCTGCAGTGTTGTTGACATGAATGACATAAAATACTATTCAATATAGTTTTAGGTGCTAGAAATAAAAATTAAAAAGCTGCTACAAAACAAAACACACACTAGACCAGAACACACTGCACAATACCCTCCAGTAACTGTGTCCTGCAATAATATTAAAGGAAACCCTAGTGTAGCTAGATGCATACATGCTCACCTTTAATAAAATCACATGCATACCTTAATTAACTCCTGAAGAACAGAGGAGCTTGCCTTTCTTCTATATTATAAAACCCTATTTCATGAGCTCAGTGATTCCCATTCTATCCAAGTCTAAATGCAGTATTGAGATGGCATGCTTTTCTACCCCAGTCTGCTGGTGTTTGAAATGTTTCATAATTCTTAACTGAGTACGCAATTCATCTCATAAGCAACCAGGTAAGTTTAGATCGCAAACAAGATAGAAAAATATGTTTCATCTTTATGGTATACGGAAAATGGCAAACAAATGTTAATTTTATTTTTAATAAATAAAACATCAAACTTTTACTCTTTCATCCATAGCCACAACCTTCATTTCTAAGGTGGTTATAGTTTTTATTTTCCACAAACCAGAGGTTTTCATCTGTTTTCAGGACACAAGAATCAGCTAGCTAACCAAAGGGTGTCCTCTTGGAGGACTTCTATCTCCAGCTGCAGGACCGGCCTGCCGACGGCTATTCCAGAAGCCAAGTCTACTCCTCTCACCAATATGCTCGCTCCAGGGTAATCTGAAAGCCAAGCTCTGGAATGGAGCTTCAGAAAAATCTCACACAACCTCCAGAGCGATGGATCGTGAAGCTTGTTAAGCAAACTATTTATTGATGAAATGTAAATATCCACACACACATTTTACACAAGGAATTATACTTATTTTTTCACTTTAACTAAACGATAAGGAATAATAAACACCTCTGTCAGTTCTAGTATGTGTCGGTTGCTCAGCTATTCATAAAATGTGGTCCCTTAAATGCCTTCCTTTGGTAATAATAGTTTAATGTAATGGTATTGTAGCATATGAGGAAAAATCATCTAAATCTTCATTTGCTCTAAGCGAACAGCTGCCAAATAGCCTGCAATTTCTCAGATGCAAAATCCAACTATATTTCTATTCCTACAGCTTAAAGCATATAAATTGATCTTTGATGCTGTTTTCTTAATCCAGCTGGCTACGGCCAATGTTTCTCTTCTGACTCTCCAACAAGAGGGTTAAATCCTTGGACAGTAGAGATGGGTTTATTCAAAATTTTCAATATAAACTGTACTGTTTTTAAATCTTGTTTTTCCTCCTGCTTATAAAAATACTAATGTTTGATTTTTGAATCGAAGCAAGTTCTTTTAATTACAAAGTGAACGTGATTATTTAAGTGGTATATGTTTATATTATGGACCTTCCAAGTCACTAAGTTATTGATAAAATATAATAGCAAGATATTGAGAATTCATCCAAGGCAAAGGACGTTAGCATTTTCATCAAACGCTCAAGAAAAATAGTAAGATCCTGAGAAAAAATATAGTCAGGAGTTTAAAATATCATGATGATAATAATTGCACCTAATATTCATCAAGCCCTTACTATATGTTGGGCATTGCTCAAAGCAAATCAGAACCAGACAAATTCAGCCAGACAGACACTTAATAAGACTTCCTGCAGTCTTACTGTAGGAGCTCTACTCCACTCACTTCCCTACCACTAGGGGAAAATTCCCCACCAGCCATGTTCATATTTCAAGGAGGAGCTAATTGATCAATTCACCATATACCTGGGGAGCAGGTGCTCTGCCAGGGAGTGCCTTGGTAGGCAGCATGTTATGGCCTCTCAAAGCAGTTTTTAAGTCTGGCTGCACAGATGCTCGAGTCCAGCATCAGACCCACTGAATCAGAATCCTCAAAGATAGCACCTGGGCATCTGTATTTTTTTTAATTTTTGTATTAGACTTTATTTTGTAGAGCAGTTTTAGCTTCACAGGAAAATTGAGCAAAGGATCCAAAGATTTCCCATATACCCTCTACCCCCCCCACATGCACGGCCTCCCGAATTATCAGCATCCCCCACAGAGCGGTACGTTTGTTACAACTGATGAGCCTACACTGACACATCATAATCACCCCAAGTCCATAGTTTACATTAGGGCTCACTTTTGGTCTTGTATATTCTATGGGTTTGGACAAATGTATGATGACGTGTCTCTACCATTACAGTATCCTACAGAATAGTTTCACTGCCCTAAAAAAAAAAAAAAAAAAAAAAAAAGCCTCTGTGCTCTTGTATTTTCAGAAAGCTTAACCAAGGATTCTGACCATGAGGCAAGGCTGATACCAAAGTCGGCAAACAGATCCCCTCTCCCATGGTAAGACTACCTGCCCTCACGCTCAAGTCCATCAGCTTTCTGTTTTCAGTCCGGCCAGGCACCATCCAAAGGAGCATACTCACCTTTTGCCCCTTTCAAAGACCCAGACACAAAAGCCAGGACCCAACGCACTAACTGATACATCAATTGTTCAACTTTTCACTTAAAATCTTTTTAAAAAATGACTGTTTCATATAGCCCGATAACATAAAATTTATCTGACAATCTTTAATGACAACTGTATTTGAGACTACCTTCAAGAAAGAAATCACAAGGTAGAAAAACACAAGACACCTGTTTGACTACAGATCTTATCACAGATCAGGCCCAATGAAACTATTCTTACCTCTACTGGCCAGGAGTGTTTCAAGTATTTTTTAACAACTGACCAAAGTGGAAGTCAAGTTGTAATGCAGAAAAATCTTAATCACTTAAATATTTACTTTATTACTTTATTATTATTTTAAAACAGAGGCAAACAGGATCTGATACAAAGAAAGAGGTCTTGAAAAGGTTCTTAAGAAATAACAGTAATTTCCTTATACCTCACCACCTGAATTTCTGATTCTTGAACTCAATGACAAGCAACTTCTGGGTAATCTTAGGAAAAAAAGTACATTTCATTTTGAGATATCTCAGTCTTTAAACACTGATCTGAAGCAGCAGTCTTTCTATTCAGCTTGACATTTTTTTCCCAGGTAAAAGTTTTTCATTCCCGGTAGATGACTAACAAACTAAAGTAAAACAAAAGACAAAGTGGCAAGGTCTTTGTTAACCATGGGCAAGCAGGGAGCAACAGATGAGTCTTCAAGACTTTGCTTGACTTAAAACACACACAAAGCAACTACTTCAACTACATAAGAAGAAAAAGTGTGAGGCATCAGAAACATGGAGGTTCAGAAGCAAGAAAGTTAGGGAGCATTTGGGTATGCCTCCCCAAAAGGCCACCTTACCAGCAGTATGTCCACCTGATCCAAAGGCCAAAAACCCAGCCCTCTACCGCCCTCACAAACTGCTTTCGTTTTTTCATTTCCCTTGGCTTCCTGAGTGAAACTCTACCACTTATGATTCTTTAGTGTGAACAGGCTTCTGTTAAAATGCAAATACCTCCTAGAAGGCAAATACAAGTAATCATCCACACAGGAGTCATGCACTCAGATTTCGGATCCTCTCATTATTTAGGTGAGAGATCGGCTACGTTTGAGAAATTAGAGGAATTTTAATTCTGGACAGAGAAAAAGCAAGCAGGAAGCATCGGACATTTTTTGTATTATGATACTACAAAAGAGTAACAGAATATCATCATGGAACTAGGAACAAGAAAGTCTAGGGAAAAAAGCAACAAGCAATAGGAAAAGAATATGAAAATAAAAAGGGATTTTAAATTTTGGCCTGAATTAGAAAAGTGGGGTAGAAATTCTGTCTTTATCCACCTGCTCCAAGATTTAGCACCCAGAACTCAGTTCAAAAACTTTATAGACTTTTACAAATCAACTTGAAAGTCTAATCATTTGTGCCTTATTTCCATGGGAAAACATACTCTCCAAATAACTTACTGACGTATACATATATATAACCTGTCCATAAGCTGGAAATGTCCTTTATAATGCTTCTCTGCACATATGTATTCACATATCCAGATGGTCACCTCAAAGCTCTCCTATATTACTTCTGCCATAAAATGCAGCGTGACGTGTGACAGACAGCTACTTGAAATTCAGAATCTTTTCCAACAGAAATAATATTTTTACATGGTAAATGGGTTTCAGGCCAATCATTCCCCTTCCCAACTTCAACTCCCATCCCCACACCTATTAGGTCAGTAACATGCCCAAATGTAAATACTAAGGTCCATCATAAGTTTTCCAGCAGAATTTGGAGTTAGTTTAACATTTACTGGGAAACCTAAGTAAAAATCAATACGTGATAGATGAAATAATCTGACTGCAGGAGACCCAGGAATAAAAGGTCTAAAATGTTAGGGGAAGAAAGGGTAGGTGGTTGAGTGTATGTATATGTATCCAACAAATGTACAGATCCAACGAGGCTTCCTGAAGGGGGAGGAATAGGGAGAACGAAAAGTGGGAAGTTAGCAGTATCACTAGGAAGAAGGGTAACCTGGCCTGAAAGCACAATTATTCTTGACCTGTTGGCAGATGTATTCACCCTCCACTGTGGCTTTCGATCAAGCTACAGGAGGCTAAAGACACCTGTTAGGGCTTCTCTGGTGGCGCAATGGCTGAGAATCTGCCTGCTAATGCAGGGGACACGGGTTCGGGCCCTGGTCTGGGAAGATCCCACGTGCCGCGGAGCGACTGGGCCCGTGAGCCACAACTACTGAGCCTGCGCGTCTGGAGCCTGTGCTCTGCAACAAGAGAGGCCGCGATAGTGAGAAGTCCGCACACCACGATGCAGAGTGGTCCCCACTCGCCGCAACTAGAGAAAACCCTAGCACAGAAACGAAGACCCAACACAGATAAAAATAAATAAATAAAATTAAATTTAATTAAAAAAAAAAAGATAGCATCATGTAATGGCAATTCTATAAATCTGGGTTTTTGGAAGTGATTTCAATGGAAGACCTGTCTCAAAAGAAATTAAGAAATAAAAGTCTGGAATAAATCTCTTAAAAAAAAAAAAAAAGACACCTGTTACTATGTTGATATAATACCCCTTGCTCTGAATTTCATGCTCACAAAGATATCCTGAGATTTAGCACCATCTGACATCTTTCTTATTATGAAGGAAAGAATTAAATGACCAATAAATCTAAATGTTTCATTCTTCCTGGCAGTTATCTCTCACTGTAAATTCATTTCCTGGAATTCTTATGTCTACATTTATAGAACTGGTCAGCAAGGGCAGTTTTCCCCTGCCTGACTGACTCGGGCACAGTGAATAGAGTTAACGTACATCCCAATGCTGAGCATCAGACCCTGCACAGTGAAATTCTCCCAAGTCCGATCTTGTTGAAGAACCCCCCCTCCACCAACATTATCACCAATGCTTGGTCCAGAAATGTTTGATGAACAAAGCCACAAACTTTACATAATACATAGCTTAGGACCCAAACCGAGTGGATAAGAACTAAACTATACCTATTAATTGCAAAAAACAAAGTAACATATGTTAAGTAGAACAGCATTTCCATCCATTCTTCTCCTATGACCTACCTCTGCTCTGCCCAATTAAACACACATGCAAAACAAAATGGACTATCTAGACACCTGCAGGAAATAGTGAATCAAGAAAATAAAAACTAACAAAAAGCATCTGTAAGAAAACAACAAACAATGTCAAAACAGATGCTACTAAAGCTACCACAACCAATTAAAAGTCTTGTTATAATGAGATATCCAGAAAACGTCCTGGCTATATTGAGGGAGAGGGCCCACTTCACTTTATCCTAGTGACAAAACAGGCTCAGTGTCCAGATTTTCCTAAGTAGAAAGTGGACTTCTAATTAAAGATGGTAGATTGAAAACACACATTTAGCTCTTCTAAAATGAGGTGGGTTAAGTGCACACATGAGCACAACATGCACATATTCTTTTCCCCCCTGACAACGGAAAGCGAGAAAGAGAATGGAATCAGTGCCAACAAAATTTTGGAAAGCAGACTGGAAAAGGGTAAACAATAGAGTCCATGCATTTTTTTTATATTTTATGTTTACTTTGCAACCTCTCCTATGGGTGGGAGCCCACCTCTTCTTAACGTTTAGCAGAAGTGAAGAGATTAATCCATTTGAACCCCAATGGTATTCTGGCTTTGCAAGAGGAGAGGATTCCTAGTTAAAGCCAAGCCACGGAAAGCCTGGGCCAAAACTGACAGCGCTGGCCAGCATGGTTTGCTCCTAACAGAGTTTACATTTTATTATGCTATCCTTGACATATAAGGAAGTAGGCATTCAAGCCTTTTCTTATAACCCCAAATTTCTGCTTGGATTTTACTATTTAACCATTTTCAAATGAAAAATGTACTAGGCTAAGTATTGCCGAGTTTTCCTAAGTACATCATTCTTCGAAGTCTAAGAGTTCCTTTCTCCTCAATGAAGATTCGCTTACCAACTCCAGCCCATAATAACTTGGCACTTCTGCACTTTTATCTAAACCATAAACAGTATTTTATCAACTATATGCATATTCCTGTTTCACAGGTAAAGTTTACCTCTGAAAGTAAAATCTATACTCAATTTAAGAGGACAAATTATACCTCATACTTTTCTCTTTATCTTCTCAGACAGTAAACAAATCAATATTGGGGGACAAAAATTACTTCTAAACTCACAATATATATTTAAATGAATACTATTTTGAGGCCAAATTCATAAAATACTGTGGAAATATGACTTCTTTAACTTTCTATTTTTCTTAAAAATTATATACCATCACTAATGAAGGTCAGTAACCAGTCACTAAAGTAATTTTTAAGAAGTGAAACTCCACATTCTTTTCGTCCAGCTTTTTCTCTTATTCACTTTGAACAGCAAAACTTGGAATAAATCTGTGAAAACTATAACCTCTTAAAAAACAGCAGTGACTAAAACTGTTAGATTATATAAAGAGGCTGGTATCAAACTTCTAGCCAGATGAGCACACCAAATTTTTCTAAGTATCTTTTTAAGAAACTGCCAAATACCATTTCCATTAAAACTTATGTAAAAAACCATAAGCAGCAAATCTCTGTAGGCTAGCAGATTCTCTGTAAACTATTTGCCTACAGTGACTTTTGACATTTGATTCAGACAAGCTTTCTGTGCTATAGAAGAAAAGCTTATTAGAGTGTTCCTATTTGATTCACTTTAAATTGCTGCTGACAGAAATATAGAAAGAGATCAATGAATATAATAAACAGATCATAATAAGACTCAAATTCTTTCCTATGTTAATAACTAGATGATGCACAAAACTAGACAACTCAAAACAGGTTAAAATGGCATATTCTGCAAATATAGCACACAGTTATGAAACATAGTTCAGTTAGTAGTTTTGAGGCTGTCTCTCTAGAATTAAAAAAAGAATAATATTCCTAATCATAACAGAGTTGATGTGAAACTCTGTTGCAGAATATAACAAATATAAAAATAGGAATCTGACAGATCATTTTTCAGTACTTTAATCATTTAGCCACCTTGCATGAAGAAACTTTTTCTGACTAATCCAGTGCTTTTTATAGACTGTATTTTATTATGTTATATTGCATTTGATCCCTTTAAGATTCAAATGTTAGCATATTATGTTAAAGTGCTGTAAATAGGGATGATAAACTCTGTACATGTTTCCACTAGGCCACAGAGTCTTGATCCCGCTGTGGAAAGGATGGATGGAAAGAATGGCCCCAGCTCGAGCTTCCGTGAAATAAATTCAACAACGCTCACAGGTAAAGGCAAGATTCTCAAATTTCTGTTCCCCCATTCAAGCTCCTGCACACAATCTCCATAGAAACCTTGGTGGGGGGGAATAGGGAGATAGGATCAAGGAGGAGAATATTTGGCAAAATTTCCTAATGGTTGAGAAATAAAAACTGTCAGAAACATCTTTAATTTGCTCAGGAGAAGACTGGAAAAGAGACTGGAAATAAAACAGTAATGAAAACAGAGGGATTCCCAGGGAAGGGGTTTAACAAAAGATACTTTGTTTCTTGTTGAATGAAAGAAAAATAAAATTACATCTCATTTGATGAACTCTGAAAAGGAGTTAAAATTTTTTTAATACCTACTTATGTTAGAGAGCAAGAAAACATATCTGAACAGATTTTAAAGTACAAATTTTATTCTGAAAATGACTTTCCCCACTATTTCAAATGTTATTCAACCTTCAAATAATTTTCATTCCAAAACAGGAAAAAACATTCAAAGATCTGGTGCCTGTTCTACTATCACTCTCAGGTGAGAGTAAAACTTAAGTAGTAAATTACTGAGGCGTCAGCTTGCTTGGCAGCACGTGTGAGAAAGGGGCAGGCAGAGATAGATGCTGCCTTCAAAATTATGTCAGGATGGTTACTCATAGTGAGAAGTTACTTTCAAGTGTCAATTTAATGCTTTCAAAAACCACTGATGCAAGGGCAAAAACGGCAATCCGCAGATTTTGAAACCAAAAGTGGGGAAGACAAAGGAGAACCAATGTGGTTGAATTCTTGACTGCTGAAAAATTAAAACCATATCATTCTTTAGTTTGCTCAAGAGAAAAGAGGAGCATTAGAGAAAAAGAGGCAGGGAGTAAGGTGTTAATTATACTCCCCTCTCCAAGCCCAGCCTACACCCAGCCAGCCAGCAGCCATCTGACCTGTGGCAGCTCAGATTTGTGTGAAAGAACTCTTAGGCTTCTGGGAGTCTACATTCTCTCTGTGCTGTGAGATCCTGAAGGGCCAAGACCACTCCTTATCCACTTCTGCATCGCTCTCACGCCTCGTCAGTTCACAGCCTTTATAGAAATTTAATAAATCATTTTCATTTATTTAAACCCATGAAGTGTTTCTACAAAAAGTTAGCCTACTGTTTCTAAGCACTTAAAAAGCAGGGCAGCTGTGGATAGACGTAGTAATATGAGAGGGTGGAGGATTACACACACACACACACACACACACACACACACACAAATCTTTCTTTTCTAACTGGAAAGGATGGAGAGAAGAACTAGGAACACAAACAAGCAAACACAATCATTTAGCTTAGATAAGGATAAAAGTTTTATATACATAGGAGAAAGCAGAGAGAAATCAACAATTAACTTTTTATGAGTAGTGCTAAAGGCACAGTCCTGCATTGATGCCCTATGGGGAGAGAGAAGAAAGTTCTTTTTCTCAAGGAACTAACAATCCAGGTGAAGAAACAACATAAGCATGAGAAAAATCAAACAATAATACAAGAGTTTAGCTGTTGTTCAACACAACAATACAAGAGACTCTCACAAGGCAGCACATGATTAATTGTCCAATGACTGGTGAAAGCAAGTTCAGAGGAAGAAAAAACCTCCAGACAGCTGGATTTAAGTTGGACATTAAAAGATTGGGGGGAATCGTGTGGATGGGGAAATTGAAATGGCAGAGATGATCTGATCAGAAACTTGAGGAAAGAAAGGACAGACAATTCAGTGCCTTATTAGAAGACCAATTTGGCTGGCAAGGGAAAACACAGAAAATCCTATAGTAATCGATCAAAAGACATCCTGAGGTCATACGCAACAGCGTCCTGAATGCCCAGCTAATGAGTCTGCTCGGCTCCTGTGAACCCCTCAATGTTCTTCAAGCTGGACCAAAGTATTCAACTACTCACATGGCATGGCAGCCTTTTCCCATTTACTAAACAAAAATTACGTTATTGGATAGAATTATCACCTTAAATTCCTTTTTGAGCTAAAGGAACAAATGGACAGTTAACCAGAGACATTCCATCTGGACCTATGTCACTGGAATTTTAAATGGCATATAATATATGCCAATTAAATTGTTCACAGTTCTATTTAAATCATATTTAAATCTAACGCTATTTTGCAGGAGTTTAGAGGGCCACAACCTCCAGATCCTCTACAAGATGTAGACAGTTAAAACTATTTAACTCGTAAACCTAGTAAGGGTCGATTATATAGAAGTCTAAAAGAACAGCCTTGGAGGGTGACAGTAGACATAAACAATCAAGTAAGTACATAAAACACTCAAAAGCAATGATAACAAATTGGATTTCTGAGGCCAGTACTCTACACAAGAAAGGCAAGAAGACCTTGACACATTCTACTGCCTGATAAACAGTTTTATCAACAGAACACTGACGAAGAGCGCCTACATTCTGACAGCCTTATTCATAGCACTGAGAAAAAATGGCACTGACATTCCTGTGTGGGCAGGAACAATGCCCTCAGTTCTCAGACAAAATCAACACGTGGGAAAAACTTTCAGATGCCAGAGGAAAATGTGAGCAACTCTAACTCAGAATGCACATTCACTCATGCTTCCGAAGTCTTACAGGAACTTTCACATTTATTTTCAGACTTTAAAAATATATATACAGACTTATCAGCTGTAGTAAAGCCAGCTCAATCCTAGAAATAGAGGAAGCAAATATTTTCATTCTTACTTTGCAATCTGAGAATAGAAGAAAAAAGAGGAAGTGACTTCCCCAAGACATCCAAAGAGTCAAAAGAAAAGTAAACACGGATCTCCTGACTTTATATCCATGGTACCAACTAAATCTTACTGTATTTTTCCTCAGAGGAAGGAGCCCTGCTGTTTTAACACATGGAGTATGTAAATGACTTCAGTGGCAATATCACAAGAGTCCTCCTATAGCAGAGTCCCTGGAACAGGTACGCAGAATCCAGGAGACTCCCAAAAATTCTTTACCATTAAATTCTGGTACCAAAGAGGCTTGTCACATACCATTGCATATCTCAATGAGATAAAAATAGACATATCAGAGAGTAGAAATTATAAATTTTCTTCATTAAAAACAATAATCTTCAAAGTAAAGATTTTTTTTTCAAAAAATATTTGAGGTCTCAGTTTATTATCGAGATGACAGACTAGTATACAAGTGTAAATTGTAATTTTTACTAACTTTAATGAAAAAATACTTCACACAAAGATTTGGAACAAATGCACAAAGAGACTCGGCCTTGCGTCAAAATTAATGCACGGCTTAGCAATAAGCCTACTGTTACATAAGCCAGAAATAACATTAAAGTCAAGCCATTTCCGTATTGTTTTTGTACTTAACTAAAATCATTCTCCAAAAATGCACCATTATCCAATATTTATGCTCATAAATACTGTGTGTGAAGCAATTTTTATGCACTTAGTATTAATATATACTCTCTTTCTTCAAAAGAATGCAGACTTCAAAGATAACAGTTTTGAAAACGATGTTGCCATGGCTCCCTGGGCAGTTTTCTCCACTTAATTCCTGAGGTTCAAGAATAGGTTCAGATGGCCCACGGGAGCAAGAATGTAGAAACAGAGAGCCAGGAAAGGGCAGGGGGCTGGGGGGAGGATAAAAAAGGATATATGGAGATCGATCTATCTATTTTAAGGGAATAATCTGTGAAGCAGAGATGATATTAAGACACCAAATAAATAAAAATATCCCCAAGAATTGTGTTTGATTTAAAAAAAATTATTCAGTTAATACAGTAACACTGACATTAAACGGTATAAAAAGGGTATTTCTGTTGACCAAAGGTACTGACAGATAACAAAAACAGGAATCTGCCTAACTTTCCCAATGTTCTAATCACATCGATAAAACCATATCTATAAAAACCACTGGTGTGTAGCGTAACCAAGGCAGTGGATAAAAAAAGTCCCCCTTAAATTACTGCAGCCATGTTCTAATATCAAATAGCATTCTTGACCTTGCTAGGTCTTTTATACTAGTAACTTTACAACCTCTGGTCCATTTCTTCCAGCTCCTTTTTGCTCTATTGATCAGTTTTAATCATCTTATCCTGGCATTTCTTGCCTTGTAGAACTTCATCCTACTCTACAAGGTCCCTATAAGTCAGGCTGTTCCAACTCCTCAAGACTTCCTGTACAGGCCATGCTTCCCTCTACTGTTGTAGGTGCCCTAAGTGAAGGCATTTAGGCCCTCTTCAGTAGGCATGCTACAATCTAAAAATCTAATTGAAAATTAGATACATGTACATACAGAAAGAAAAACAGCAAGCAATAACTATAGGCCTCTAAAGAGCCATGAAAGACATAATTATCATCTTTAATGACAGTAAACAGCTGGAAACAAATCTAATCTCCCCAACCAAATAAAGTAAAAGTATTTATTTCCCACACTGTATTCACTTCCTCAAGTACTTGCAAGTTCATTTACAGTCACAGTTTCCCACAACATACTTCCCCCCAAGTAGTCCTCAGACACCCGTTTCCGGTACAGAGCTACAGAACGACAGATAAGCAGCATGAGCACATCACCCCATCTGCCTAAGGTCAGTGCTGGAACTGGGAAACGAGAGCGTGCTCAAACCACGTGATGGCTGTTCTTTGGGCTCTGCTCCTGAGGAGGAAGTAACAGCAGTCTGATCAGTGTCAGACCCATTCTAATGATACTAAGAACTCAAAGAACCTAGATGGGAAGGAGAACTGGATAAAAGAGAAATTAATCAAAAGAGGAAATACCACTTATAAGGCCTGCATTGTGACAACTATTGTGACACTGATGAACTACAGCCTCTGGTCAAATATACAGTCACTGCCTAGGTTTCCAGGTGCATAAAATCTGCTGTGGGGTCACATCACTTAAGTCTACTCAAATTTTGTTCTGCTTTGTACTTGACAGGAAGGAAAAAAGTTTACACAACACTTATATGCTACAAGCTTATTTCAAATTTATCTATTATCCTCAAAAGTTCGTTCTTATAATGGTATATTAACTAATCACTTATTAGCTGAAAAGACAACCTGTAAATTAATACCGTCATTGAAATAAAGACTCCTCTGCTTCTCCAACCAATTTAAGTTGAACCATAATGGGATGAGAGAATATGAAGAACTGAATGGCAATTAAAAGTATAGTATTTCACAACTTATGCACTCAACAAGAGGTACCTGAAAGGAAAATTAGAGCCATGAAAGCATAAAGCATACATTTTTTTTTCAAATATTCAACTCAAGAAATTGGGGAAAAAAACAGAATAAACCCAAGGAAAAAATAAAGAACAAAATGTTACAAAACAGAAAAGAAACAAATAAAACCAAGCTGCTTCTTTGAAAGATTAAAATGGTTAACTCTATAGCAAGAATGATGAAGAAAGCACAAATAACACAAGAAATTAAAAATGAATCAAAATCAAAGATACAAGATGAGAACACTACGAACAACTTCATACCAAAAGATTTGTCAAGTTAGATGAAATGGGCAGTTCCGCTAAAAATATGAATCACTGAAACTTATTCAAGGAAAACCAGAAACAGACTATTGGAAAATCAAACCAATGATTTAAGAAAAAAAAAAACCTCCCAACAATATTCTTCCCAAGACAGTTTTTTGTTTGTTCGTTTTGTTTGTTTTTATTAATTTGGCCATGCTGCGGGGCATGTGGGATCTTAGTTCCCCAACCAGGGATCGAACCCGTGCCCCCTGCAGTGGAAGTGTGGAGTCTTAACCACTGGACTGCCAGGGAAGTTCCCCCAAGACAGTTTTAAAGGCAAGTTTTACCAGATCTCCAAAGAACAGTTAAATCCCTAATTTAGGCAAATTTTTCCAGAGAATACTAAAGGGAAGCAACTTTATGAGGTTAGTACATAACCCAGATAACAAAATCTGATGAAGATAATTTGATAAAAGAAAATTAAAGACAATATATGCAAAAAACCCTAGATTAAAAATACAAAATCAATGCCGAATCATCATGAACAAGTAGTATTTATATTAGGAATTCAAAGACGGCTTCATGCTAGAAAACAATGTAAATTACAACATTAATAGATTACAAAAACATATATGATCCTCTCAGTTGATGCAGAAAATACATTAGATAAGATTCACTACCTATTCATGTCTTTCACCACCTATTCATGAAACTTTCTAGTTTAGTCTTAGAAACTAGGAAAAGAATATCCTTAATCTGAGAAAGAACGCCCAGTTTTAAAACTCCTAGAGCAGTCTTAGAACCTAAACAAAACTTATAAAAAGATGCTCAGCCTCCCGAGTTGTAAATTGTAGGATTATTTCCGTGTTTTCAATTATTTACCATATGCTCTTCCTGTGACAGGATCATACTTGCCCACCTACTGTCATCAACCTTAACCACAGGACTTGCTTGGTCAATGAGATGAAAGTGAAAGTGGTACACACTACTTCCAAGCAGAAGAGTCAAGAGCCAGAGTGTGGTTCTGCCATGTTTTCTCTCCCCTCTACTGTGAGACCAGCATTTCCCAGGTGGAGGATACACCTTTAATCTTGGTCCAAAACTCAAGAAGACATGGAACAGAGCCTACAGCCAACCCACCAAGGGCATATAACATGAGCAAGGAATAAACCATTGTTATTTTAAGTCCAGAAGATTTGGAGGTTGTTTGTTATTGCTATTGTTGTCTTTATTGTATAACCTAGTAAAAGTTGACAGTGATCAAATAAATGCTAATTAAAATTTTGAGACGATATTTCACACCATTATGATAGGTCAAAATTAATAATTCTAATAACAAAAAGTGCTGATGACAATGTGGAAAAATCTAACAGTGGTTGCTGGTTGGAATTTAAGTTGTCATAACCACTTTGGAGACCGCTTTGCCAATATCTGGGAAAACTAAAGAAGTAAAACAGCATCTTAGCAACCTAGCAATTCCATTCCTTGGTGTCTACCCTGCAGAAACTCTTGCAGAAGTAAATAAGGAAACATATATAATAATGTTCACTGAAGCACTGACTGTTAAACTATATAAAAGAAATTGTGCCTCAGCAGGGGAATAGATAAAATGGGTTAGTCATTCAAAGGAATACTATATGGCAGTTAAAATGAATAAAGTAGATTTACACGTGATAAAAAGACAAATGCAGAGAAAGAGGAGCGATGGGAATAAGACTTTAGCAATATCTTTAATGCTTTATTTCTTTTAAAAAATATCTAAAACACATGGCTAAATGGTGACATCTGGTTAAAATTTTAATGATAAATACACAGCTCTCCTATTATTTTGGTATTTTTGTATTTTTAAATATATCTTGACTTTTTTTAAATGACAGGCAACAAAAGTAGATTTAAACCATAAAGCACATTGGTCAACCATGAGCTTTGGTGATAGATGACAGGGGCCTTCAAGATTATCTAAGTAATCCTATATTGTAAAGATAAAGTCAATTTCTGGGCCTCAGTTTGACCCACAGAGGTTGCGTAAGTGACTCAAGGTCACATAACAAGTTATCAACAAATTGATTCTCAAAATCTAGACTTCCTAACTTCTAGGATAGGTAGGAAAAATGAGGGACATGTGATCAAAAACAATGTAACTGAGTCAGGTTCAGAACACGGTTCTACTGTTTCCTTATTGTCCCTACCCCTACTACTGAGAGATATACAGTATTATTCTCTCTCTCTGAGAGCTTTAAGGATTTTTAATCATCTTTTGTACTCCTTTTCTCAAAACAACTAACATAGCAGAACAACTGTAACTAAATGAGTAAAATTAAGTTCTACATAACTAATACAAAGGTAAACGTAAGGACCATGAAGCAGTCATCTTAGTAGTTCAGCAGTCAGGTTCACAACCTCCACAGTCAAACTGCTGGGGTTGGAATCCTGGTTAAACCACTAACTAGCTGGTAAACTTCGGGCAAGTTATTTAACCTCTTTAAAGCCTTACATTCCCTCATTTTACAATGGGAATACCCATAATAATACCTACCTCATACAAAGTCTTATAAATATGACACGAGGTAACTCATGCAAAATTCTTCACAGAGTTCTTCAGTAAACATTAGCTATTAGTATACGTCATGTAAATAAAGTAATTTAGCTATGAAAAGCAACAGGCTCTTTTGATTGTCATAAAATAAAGCATTAAATGCTTTTAAAAAATTACATTGGCTTTGGTCAGCATCAGTGCTAATCAATTATATGCTCTGCAAATCAAGAGTGTTTTTTAATTAAATGAAACTAAATTAAATAAGCTAGATTTTAAATCATTATCTGTCTCGGGATGAAAACACTTGGGATTAAACTGCTGAAATTTCATTACTCTGAAATTTCAACCTAGTGCAATGTTTCTCCTCAAGTGAAACACTTATGGCCATGGGTAATATTCAAACTATTTAATGCCCATCCACAACAGACACCAGCCAATACACATGACCGGTGCAGCCTGGCAGAACATCGGCCCTGCTTACCCTTAAGGGTCAGGAACTATCGTTTCTAATGGAAATGATGACCCTCTTCTGTGTTTTCTTGTTTTGCTTTTTTTTTTTAAATGCGGAATTGTGACAAACTATCTTACAGGAACACAAAAATCTATTCACTGTGCCAGGCCACAAATGAGGGCAGACGATACTTTTGCTGTCATTCCACACATCAAGATAGTTCGCCTAACAGCTCCCGGTCTCACCTCCAGGTCACAGCTGTACTCGGTGCCATCCAGGAGGGTCACTTTGCACTGAACAGTTTTGGTCTTCTTGGTGGCTTTCTGAGAGGCCTTCTCTGCTTTTAGCTCATTGGTCTGAACTTCCTTCGTCTCCCTGTTTGCTGCTTCATCCGATTTGTCCTCCTGTATTTCCTTTACCTTCTCCTCTTCTCTCTCCTTACTTACTTCCTCAACAGGCTGTGGAGGAAAAAAATTAAGTTCATACTAAAGGTGACCAATTTGCAGAAGGCAACACAGGAAAAAGAAAAATCTTAAGTAAGAACTGTGATTGTTATAAACACTGTGAGCCTAAAAGATTTCAAAAACTTTGCCAGAAGGGGTATTTTCCTACATATTCTTTCCCCCAATCCACCTCCAATTTTCTCATTTTGCCAATTTGGCAACGTCAGCATTAAATGAGCAAAAGAAACTACGTCCCAGCAACTACAATTTAAATACCATGTCGAATACTATTTCCAATGACAATTTCATACCATGGCAAAACCTAGGCTTCATCAGGCAACCAAAAGGCACACACATACAAATCTACTTCTTCCTATCCACTGAACCCCTAAATAAATCAAAGATACAAAAGTGCATATTATTTAAAAGGAGAGGTGGAAGGATTCTGAGAGTACCTGTCTAACCCTAAAATGAATAGATTTGACTTTTTTATGATCTGCATATACAGGGGATTTTTTTTTGCATTATTATTTTGAAAGTTTTAAAAGAAATAATAGGAGAGGGCTGTGGTAGACCCTCTAAAACCCATATTCCAGATACCGTAAGCCAAAGCAGTATCTTAATATAAGATAACTGAAAATGATGCAAAACAAAACCTTTTTGTTAACACGGTTATTCCATCAAAGCTTTCACTTGCAATCACTTCTCAAGCACACTTGCGTCTCCATACTGCTCACCAGAGGTTTCTCTTCCTTGACGTCAACCTTAATCTCCTGTTGTTTTCTCTGGGCTGTTTCTTCAGCATCACCCTTGGCCTGCCTTTCTTCTTCAGGAAGAGGTTCCTCCTTATCTAAAATCTGCTCTTCCCCAACAGCTTGGGTAGGCTCTTTTTTATCTCCTCTGTCTTTGGCCACTACTAAGTTATAGGACTTTTGTTTCTTAAGCCACGGGGGTATGAATCGAGAAATCCCCCTGCTCTCAGATGGATCTTTCTCTTTCTTCTGGCGGCGTGGACTACTTTGGCTTTCAGCTGGAGGAGGTGACTGGGAACCTTTTTCCTCCTCTGGATCAGATGACTGATTCTGCTGATTTTCTGCTACTTCTTTCGGTTTCTCCTTGGTTGCATCTGCGCCTAACTGGTCAGATTCTTTCTTCACTTCAGATGCGGAGCCCACTTCAGTAGTCATGGTCACAGCTTATTCTATAAACAAAACAAAATCACCAAAGGTTATTTTACAAACTCCCAGTTTTAGTTTGGAGGCAAGGGGCAGGGTAAGGAAGGGTGGGAAGGGGAATGGCAGAAAGATGACAGGGAGAAAACACATTTAGAAAAAGAAGGTTCAGAAGCACAAGAGACAAAGGAGACTGCTACCCTTAAAGTTTATAATTCTCTTTGGTAATTGCAATCATTGTTGCTTTTGCTGTGGTCATCCATGTACAATGCTTGGTGTCAGTCTATTTATCTCTTGAAAAAATAAAATACAGTGTGTGTGTGTGATAAAAAAAAAAAAAAGTTTATAATTCTCTATCAGAATCAAAGAGCCAGAACTAGCACCACAATAGAATTAATTCTCTGATTCTGTACAGAGAAAACTTCAAAACATCAAAAGCTCTAGAAAGATTACTTTCGTTTGATTTCATCTAGCTATAAACAATAATTCACCCCAAAAATTCAACTTTTACAGGAAAATTCAATTTTTTAAGGAAAATTACTTTTTTCTACTTGGTACTCCTTATTCTACAATATGAAGATGTTACTGATAATGCTAGAAAATTCTGAGACACATTTCACTGCAATTTCGCACATTAAAACCAAAATTTTAAAAAAAGTTATTATAAAAATGAATTTTAAGCATTGGGGGCTTAATTGTGAGATAACTAAATCTGGAACAAAAATATCTTCTTTTTTGTTCCAATATTAAATCCCATAATTCACCATCACTATTCTAATGCAAAAATTAGTCCTCTAAGAAAGGTACTAAAACTATAATCAAAACTCCAAACCTCCATCCCACCCAACCTCATATACAGTTTTCCTAGTATATGTGATTATAAGAAAAGTATCTAGGGGTCCCAACATGAACCAAATGAAGACATCATAGGGGTGGGGGGGAAATGCATCTAATAATCAATCCTATCACAACTAATGAAAACAAAATTGAAATTAAATCTCAAAGTATCTGGCTGTCTAAATTTTACACAAGCAAAGAGGGAGTTTCGAAGAACAGTAGCACCACTGACATAAAAAAACAACAGGCGGGGGCTTCCCTGGTGGCGCAGTGGTTGAGAATCTGCCTGCCAAAGCAGGGGACATGGGTTCGAGCCCTGGTCTGGGAAGATCCCACATGCCGTAGAGCAGCTGGGCCCGTGAGCCACAATTACTGAGCCTGCGTGTCTGGAGCCTGTGCCCCACAACAGAGAGGCCGCGATAGTGAGAGGCCCGCGCACCGCGATGAGGAGTGGCTCCCGCTTGCCGCAACTAGAGAAAGCCCTCGCACAGAAACGAAGACCCAACACAGCCATAAATAAATAAATAAATAAAAATTTAAAAAAAACCAACAGGCAGGCACTTGAAAAGATGCTCAACATCGTTAATCGGAGAAATAAAATTAAAACCACAATGAGATATCACCTCATACCTGTGAGAATGGCTATCTTCAAAAAGAACACAAATAACGAATGCTGACAAGGATGTGGAGAAAAGGGAACCCTCATACACTGTTGGTGAGAATGGAAATTGGTGCAGCCACTGTGGAAAACAGTATAGAGGTTTCTCAAAAATCTAAAAGTAGAACTACCATATGATCCAGCAATTCCACTCCTGTGTATATATCCCCAAAAAGCAAAACACTAATTTGAAAAGATACATGCACCCCAATGTTCATTGCAGCATTATTTACAATTGCCAAGATGTGGAAGCAACCTAAGTGTCCATCAACAGAAGAATGGATACAGAAGATGCAGTGTATATCTATAATGGAATACTCCTCAGCCATAAAAAAGAATGAAATTTTGTCATTTGCAACAACATGGATGGATTTGGAGGGTATTAAGTGAAATAAGTCAGACAGAAAAAGATAAATACTGTATGATATCACTTATATGTGGAATCTAAAAAATAAAACAGATTAGTGAATATAACAAAAAAGAGACTCATAGATATAGCAAACAAACTAGTGGTTACCACTGGGGACAAGGAAAGGAGGAGGGGCAGGATAGGGGTAAGGGATTAAGAAGTACAAACTACTATGCATAAAATAAATAAACTACATGGATATACTGTACAACACAGGGAATATAGCCAGTATTTTATAATAATTATTAATGGAATATAACCTTTAAAAATTGTGAATCACTATGTTGTACATCTGTAACTTACATAATATTGTACATCAACTATACTTCAATTAAAAAATGAAAAAAAATTTTTTAATAAAAAACAATAGGCAGGGACAGCAGACACAGCACACTGTCTCCTCTCTCGCCAATGCTAAAAATACTCAAAGGCCTGGCACCCTGACCAACGGGAAATTTCACAGCTATCTTCAAAAGTGGTACAAACTTGAAAAGTTCAAAAAATAAAATGCCCTTGATTTTTCTTTTTAAAGATTTATTGACATATAATTCACATTCCATAAAATTCACCCTCTTAAACTGTACAGTTAGTGATTCTAAGTATCAAAAGGTTGTGCAACCATCACCACTGTTTAATCCTAGAACACTTTCAACATCCCCAAAAGAAACACCGTACCATTCATAGTTACTCTCCAGCCCCTCCTTCCTGCAGCCCATGGAAATCACTAAACTACTTTCAGTCTGTATAGATTTGCCTATTTGACATTTCAAATAAATGGAATCATACAACTTGTGGCATTTTCACTTAGCATAACATTTTCAAGGTTCATCCATGTTGTAGCATGTATCAGTACTATACTTGTCTCTTAAAATATTATTCACCGTCTTTTGCAAATCATATATCTGAGGAGTCCCGTATCCAGAATATAAAAAGAACTCTTACAACTCAACAATAAAGACCAAAAAAAGAAATTTTCTTAATGGGCAAAGGATTTGAGTAGAAGTTCTCCAAAGAAAAAGTGACCAATAGGAACCTGAAATGATGCTGAACATTATTAGTCATTAGGGAAATGCAAATCAAAACCACTATGAGATACCACTTCACATCCACTAGTATGGCTATAATCAAAGGCAGATAGTAACAAGTATTGGTGAGGTTATTGGAAATTTTGGAACTCTCAACAGTGCTGGCAAGAATGTAAAATGGTACAGCCACTCTGAAAAGCAGTTTGGCAGTTCCTCAAAAAATTAAACATAAAGTTACTGTATGACCCAGCAATTCCACTCCTAGGTATATACCCAAGAGAAATGAAAACATATGTTTACCCCAAAACTTGTAAGTGAACATTTCTAACAGCATTATTCATAACAGTCAAAAAATGGAAACAATCCAAATGACCACCAACTAATGGATGGATAAACAAAATGTGATACATCGATACAACAGAAAATTAAGTAGTCTTGAAAAGGAATGAAGTACTGGTATATGCTGCCATATGAACCTTGAAAACATTATGCTAAGGAAAAGCCAGATACAAAAGGCCATTTGTATAAAATTTCCAGAAAACGCAAATCCACAGAGACAAGAAGTAGATTAGTGGTTGCAAAGGGCTGGAAGGAGGCGAGAATAGGGAGCAACTGTTAAAGGGTACAGGGTTTCTTTTGGGGGTGATGAAAATATTCTGGAATTTGACAGCGGTGATGGTTGAACAGCCTTGTGAATATACTCAAAACTACTGAACTGTAAACTTTAAAGGGGTGATATCTCAATTAAAAAATAACTTTTAAATTGTTATATACTTGTAATAGGCAAGCATAAAAACATTCATTCAGTCAGTCAGCCTATATTTAATGTGCCCCTACAGTATGCCAAGTCCTAGGCACATGAATAAAAGACTACCTTCAAGGAGCTAGCAGAGTCGGGGTATAGATAAATGGAAGAGCATGCTACTTAAAAAGCACAGCACAAACACTTAACCTGGATTAGGAGAAGGAGAAGAGAGTCATTAGGCAAGCCTTTCTCCAAGAGCTGACATTTGAGTTGCTCTAAAATAATGAGTATTCATTATTCAGGCAAGAGAATCAAAATGGGAAGCATGTGCCAGGCATAGGCCAGTGTGTAGAAACATGAGGATATTCCTCCGGTAGGAAACTACAAGTACTGAACAATAAAACACTGTACAAGCGAAGTGGGGGCTTTTGAGTGGGGATGTGAGGGAAGGAGGAAAGTGAATTGCTGATGATGAAGTAGGAGAAGTAGGCAGGAGCCAGAACATAAAAGGTTTCACGTGTCATGCTAAGAAAGGTCTGGAGGTTGATTTAAAGGCAATGAGAAGTCATATAAGCACTTTAAGTAGAGGAGTAAAGTAATCAAATTCACATTTGCGATAGCCCAACCTTGCTGTAAAGTACAGGGTGAGAGAGAAGAATGAAACAGAAAGGCATCCAGGAGGCTGGTGCTATAATCCAGGCATGATAAGATAATGGTATGTACTCCGGAGGAAGCAGTGAGGTATAGGATAAGAAATGAATCGAATGGTAAAGACAAAGACTGGACATGACGTGGTGTCTAACCGAAAACAGCAAGTCAAAGAGAAGAAAGAGTCCAGGGAAAGTCCCAGGTTATGAGAGCCTGGGTGACGGCAGAACCATCATGGAAACAGGGAACCCGAGGAAAAGAAGGTCTGGTTGACACAATTAAACTTGATTTTTAGTCCATTGTGACTGAGGAGTCTGTGGCCACATGACACACAGGTCTTAAAAGGGGACCAAATATGCACTAGAGATACAGGTTTGGGAGTTGTGATCACACGAGTGATAGCTAAAAGCACAAGTGACATTGACACCGCCTAGGAAAAAGAGCTTAGAGGGCCCTGAAGAGAACCCTTATAACCACCAACATTTAAGGGCCAGGCAGAGGGAAAAGGCACAAGGGGGAGAAGAAATACAGTGAGACAGGGAGATCAGGGGGGACAGTAATGTCCTTGAGGGCAATGCTACAAAAGAGGGAACAGTTAGGTAACTATAATATACACATGTCCAATCTTACATCTTATTCTTATGCACTTAAAGTTCAAAATCGTGTCTTCCAGTAAGACCCTCATGAGTACTTGAACTGGCTCCACACTGCACAGGAAATCTTTTTTCCTTCTTTAAGGTACCATTTTCCAGGTACCAATTAAGTGGAAAATATTATTTACATTGATCATGAAATGACCAAAGTTGACTTTCGGCATATACTCTCTAATTACATTTTGAGAGCTGAATCAATACCCTGGTAAAATTAAAACAAAAATGCCTCACACTTGTCTGAGCTAACCGAGATAATTGGCAGCTCTCTAATTACTTTGTCTGTGAGAAACAATCTGGAGACTCATCAACTAAAGCTGATTTTGGGTCAAAACATTTCAGAAGCAATGAAATATAAAACTAAAGTTCCCACTATTATGTTAAAAGCATTAATATTTGCATTTTAATCATAAGATCTATCACTCACTGCTTACTGGGTCAGACATCACGCTTATGATTTCTGCTCCTCACAACATCCTACAGGGTAGGTATTAGTCCCATTTTGCGGTAATAAATGGAAGAGTAGAAGTTAAGTGACTTGTCCAAGGCCACTGAATGGAGGACCACACAGCTGTGCACACCTGTATTTTGTAACGCAGTCACAACTCCATTGTGTATGAAACACGGAATCAACCAGAGCCCTTGGCTTAGTCCTCAAAGAAGATTCATGCCAGTCTGTCAAAACGACTACAGAACAACATGAATCTATTCTGTGATTTGCTATAATTAGCCCTGCCCCTCCCCCAAATAAGAAATATACCAATGAGTTCCCACCACCAAGAAAATTGTATTTAGGGCTTCCCTGGTGGCGCAGTGCTTGAGAGTCTGCCTGCCAATGCAGAGGACACGGGTTTGAGCCCTGGTCTGGGAAGATCCCACATGCCGCGGAGCAACTGGGCCCGTGAGCCACAACTGCTGAGCCTGCGCGTCTGGAGCCTGTGCTCCGCAACAAGAGAGGCTGCGACAGTGAGAGGCCCGCGCACCGCGATGAGGAGTGGCCCCCACTCGCCGCAACTGGAGAAAGCCCTCGCACAGAAACGAAGATCCAACACAGCCATAAATAAATAAATAAATAAAAATTTAAAAAAAAAAAAAAAAGAAAATTGTATTTGAAGGCTATTACCTGGCCATGTAATTACAACTGAGCTGATGGATCAAAACCAAAGACAAGGGCTTCCCTGGTGGCACAGTGGTTAAGAATCTGCCTGCCAATGCAGGGGACACGGGTTCGAGCCCTGGTCCGGGAAGATCCCACATGCCGCAGAGCAGCTAAGCCCGTGAGCCACAACTACTGAGCCCATGAGCCACAACTACTGAGCCCACGTGCCACAACTACTGAAGCCCACGTGCCACAACTACTGAAGCCCACGTGCCTAGAGCTTGTGCTCTGCAACAAGAGAAGCCACCGCAATGAGAAGCCCGCGCACTGCAAGGAAGAGTAGCCCCCGCTCGCAGCAACTAGAGAAAGCCAACACGCAGCAACAAAGACCCAACGCAGCCAAAAATAAATAAATAAATAAAATTTAAAAAAAAAAAAAAAAGACAAGGTGCTACTATAGACACAAAGAGCACAGGTAAACCACACCACACCACTGAGTCTCACAAGGCCGATCTCCTCAATCACAACCGTACTCACAAGACTTTTAAGTTTTACGAACTTTAGAGCTGAGCAGTGTTGCCCACGCAAAGGGAAACTACAAGATAAAATACAATGGAAATGGCTAATTGGATTGTAAATATTCAAACAGTAAGGGCAGATATAATTTATGTAAATAAGTACATTCTTAAAATAGTTTCAAGAGATCAACAGTGTTTAAATCAAACCTAAACACTACCTTCTTTGTTGACAAAATGGTTTCTTGAACAAATTACCACCATCAAGAAAACATGATGGGGCTTCCCTGGTGGCGCAGTGGTTGAGAATCTGCCTGCTAATGCAGGGGACACGGGTTCGAGCCCTGGTCTGGGAAGATCCCACATGCCACGGAGCAGCTGGGCCCGTGAGCCACAATTGCTGAGCCTGCGCGTCTGGAGCCTGTGCCCCGCAACGGGAGGGGCCGCGATGGAGAAAGGCCCGCGCACCGCGATGAAGAGCGGTCCCCGCACCGCGATGAAGAGTGGCCCCCACTTGCCGCAACTGGAGAAAGCCCTTGCACGAACCGAAGACCCAATACAGACAAAAATAAATAAATTAATTAATTAAAAAGAAAATCCTTAAAAAAAAAAAAAAAAAAAAAAAAAACATGATGATAGCACATCCGTTTACCATAATTATCATGCCTGTAGCGCTCAGAGTTTCCAATGTGGATAAGCCTTTAAATACCACTGCCCACTAAAATGGAAACTCCTGTGGCGGAACACAAGTCCTCTACTAAAATGAAAGCCCCCTGAGGGCTGGGATCTCAGGATCTTTCTCTTTTTTTCACTGTTATGTTCCCGGCATCTAGACTGGCACATAAGGGGCACCAGAAGAATATTTACTGAATGAGTGTTGTGAGATCATCTGGCCTAATACCCTCATTTTATCTTATCAACAAGGAAACTGAGGCTCAGAAAGACTATGAGATTTGCCTGAGATCACAGAGCCAGGTGGGCAAAGCCAAAAACAGAAAGAACTACAGTTTCCCAAACTCAAGCAATGCTCATTCCACTAAGCTTTAATTACAAATACCTAAAATCCATCGTGAGTATAGTTATATAACATACTAAGTAAAGACCTCTCTACTTATCCGCAACCAAAAAGAACACTGCTGTGAACAGCCAGCCCATTAGACAGTCATGTGGTTTTGACACAATTACCATGTTGGCATGCTCCATCTGGGTTGACAAAAGTATTCATTATTGTAACAGCTCCATGAGAAAAAAGCATGCATCATTTAACACACAACCAAGCAGAAAACCATCATCAACAGAGGATCAGCGCTGTTTAGGTAAGGAGCTGTGTTATGCGAAACTGTTCTTTTTTCTGATGCTTAAAAAAGGAGGTAAGTTCCAAGGTGCTGTCACTACCACTAGCTTAAACCACCTACCCAGTAACGTTATGCTGCTGAAAGCGCTAGCCCTTAATCAGAGTACAACAGCAAGCAAAGCCAGGCAAGAAGATACATGCACAACTCGAGACACTCATACAAAGAACTTCAAGCAAGAAGTTCATGCTAATTATTGGGTCCAGATGTTTCCTTAAAACCTTGAGAGAACCAGTGCTACTCTAAGAGACCTCACTGTGAATAAAATCCCCGAACAGGGTAGGTGCTGCTGCCAGCTGAGTGGCTCCCACCCTCTGCTGAGATCACAAGCAACAGGAGGTCTTTGATTTCTATCAACAGAGCTCAATCCATTCGTTAGGGGACTGAAGATTTACAAAATGGGGAAATACGCATTTCTAAACTTGAAAATTCAGGTATGGAGAGAGGTTTTCCTTTGAGTTTTGAAGCAGGAACAAAATTGTGTAACAAATAACAATTAAACTTAAAAAATACTGGCAACGTGTACACAGTTCCAATTTGGTCATTTTCCCCTCTGACAAATCCTGTTTTTATCCATCGTTGTGCCCGGGCCGAGGATATGGTGAGCCACTTTCTGATACCTACAATCACTTGCTTATGTTCATCTCCCCAAACAGCCTGTATCCCAAGAAAAGGTCTTTTAATAGCCCCACGACCTTCCCTTAAAGCGCTGACTGTGAAAAACAAAACAGCAACCCCAAGAAAGGAATGATTCAGCAGCCACCTAACTCTACTTAGGAAGTAGTAAGAGTGATGCTTCTCAAGTAATAGCCAACATGTTTTTCAAAAGGGAAGGAGGGAAAAGGAGGAGGAGGAGGAGGAGGAAAGGGAGGAAACAAGAAAAAGAAATATCTGGAGAGGGAGAAGGAACAACAAAAACAGGCAGACTGAGAGCTGACTGCAAGTAATTCCTCTCCCTTGTAGGTTTATTTTTCTTAAGTGTCAAAAGGTCTAGAAAATACTATATCCCATATCCAAATAAGTACAACTACATTCCAAAGGGACTATTTGTTAGTTTAAATTATCTATATGGTGAGGATAAACAAGAGTTATTTTTTAAATAATTCAATGCTGCCCACCCTAGTTACCTTAATAACACATTATATCGCTTGTTTGGTTTCTTTAAAGGGTAAAGGACCTATAAGAGAGAACTATTTCTATAAAGATACAAGCAAACATCTGGTTTAAATTAAACCCACATATACAAAAGATATGAACTGTAGCCCTTTGCTAATTCAAGTCTAGGCAGGATCGGGTTACATTCAGAGCATGAATTTCCTCCAACCTTTCTACTTTTTAACAGAACTCAAATTTTGTTCAGCTTTTCTCGCTTTTCCCCCTGCGTGCCAGTGGAGGCTGGCTCCAGGTCAGGCCACAAGGTAATGGTCTGCTGGTCTAGGGCAATCATGGTAGTTCCCCTTCCCTTTGCCAAAAAGACATGTAAAAAGTCTGCTGGTGGGCTCATGGGGAAAGATTCCTCCTTCTAAAAAGAGCCATGAGACGGCCCCTCTTCTTCCTCTGAAGACTGTATACATGATTCCTAGAAAGGCTGTTACCATCTTGAATAATCCAAGGTCTAAAGACAAAGTAACATATAGTAGAGGGCATTGGCAAGAGGGTCACAGAGAAGAGGACCAGCTCACTGTGCATGCTACACGCGGCCAGGTCCAGCGTCCAGCGTTTGAGCTTCCTGTTATGTGAGATAATATACTCCCCTACGGTTTAAACGATTAAGCTGGGGTGCGGTTACTTGCAGCCACTATTAGCCTCTGTGTAACCTGAGCAAGCATTAGAAAATAAGCCCTAAGAAACTGGGAGCACGTGTAGAACCATCTCAGGTAATTATTACTCCCCACTGCATTTTACGGCCCTCACGCCTAAGAGCCATGGTTGTCGAAATATTCCACTTTTTTCAGATGCTCAATTTTTAAAAACCTAGTATTTGAGTTAATGTTAGTGAGATAAACCATTAATTCTTCATTCTAACAACTCTAAATAAAAATGGAACAAATAAACTATTTTAGAGTTCAAAGTATAAGGTTCCCCTCCTTCATATATTGGAGAGGAGGGTATATGAAAACCAGGGCAGGGCTTTGCTGGTGGCACAGTGGTTAAGAATCCGCCTGCCAATGCAGGGGACACGGGTTCGAGCCCTGGTCTGGAAAGATCCCACATGCCGCGGAGCAACTAAGCCCGTGCGCCACAACTACAGAGCCTGCGCTCTAGAGCCCGTGTGCCACAACTACTGAAGCCCGTGCGCCCTAGAGCCCGCGCACCGCAATGAAGAGTAGCCCCCGCTCGCCGCAACTAGAGAAAGCCCGCGCGCGGCAACGAAGACCCAACACAGCCAAAAATAAAGAAAAAGAAAAAGAAAACCAAGGCATTATTCTCCACAATGTCCAAGTCAAATACCACCCAAGATAATTGCTAACAATATTATTTGTTAAAAGCAAGTCCCTGCTGTTCTCATCAAGAATCAAGTCAAGAAAGAAATCTGTGCCAGGCAGTCTCCTCCACAAGCAACTAGGTCATCCTAGCAAGAGCTGCCCTTTCCTGGAGCTCAGTATACCAGAGGCTGTGCATAAATCATCAAGGATCCCAAAACTGCACATCATTCTCATAATCAAAATGCATATAAACCTTGTCATATTGGGCACTCCGACAGCGCACCCTCACCAAGGTGACAGAGACATCCAGAACCCTGCTGGCTCTTCATTAATCAACTATGCACACTGAGTTGTATGGTCAGAATTACTGATGAACTGCATTTGCTCAAATTCCTTCTCTCAGATGGGGCTCTGATTTTTGTAAAGGCCAGAGCTGGAGCTACATTCTTTGTGTGCGAAACGAACTAATCTTTGGATAAAATAACATGATGGTTTGGAGATGAAGTCTGGGAACTAAACAGACCAGGATTAGAATTCCAGCTCTGTTTCATACTAGCCACGTAACCACGGACAAGTTATTTAGCTTCAGTGAGTCTCAGCTTCCTCATAAGCAAAACAGGGATATTAATACGTACCTGCGGGGTGGCTCTAAGGATTAAATTAGATGCTATGCATAAAGTGCCTGGCACATAATAAATGGCGGGCCACTGTCATCATATAGGGATTCTATAAAAGAAGGGACTATATCCGTTTCTTCACTAATGGTAGTGATAGCATTAACAGTAAGGACAGAAATAACAATAAATAATGATAATATCAGCTATCGGTTGAGCACTATTCTAGAGACTCTGCATGTAGCAATTCCTTTAATTCACAACCCTCTGAGGTAGGAACTAAAGTTACTCCCACGTTGCAGATGAAGAAGGTAAAAGGAGGAAAAACAACATGAGCAGAGCCACACAACCAATAAATGGAAGAGCCAGGATCCAAAGCTGGGCCATCCAGCTCCAGAGACTCCAGGCAATCCCGCCACCAATCCTAAACAACTTCACTGTTGTATAACCAGCACCTAGTATAATTCCTTAAAGTTCATTATTTGCTGAAAAACAAAAATCAATAAGCTATTACTACCATTTGGCAGTTTACAATCCTTAGCAACATGTTCTAATTGAGCCCCTGATAAGTTTTACCCACTTTCAGGATGTGGGTTATGTCACTATCTTAGCCCCTTCTTTCAAAACAAATGTTTTTTGAGGACTTTCAGAGCATATGTACCAGATATCAGCAATACAGATGAAAGAAGCCCACTCCCAGCCTAGTGGGGGACAGAGGTACCAATATTAGCATTAACATATATTTAAACCACTTGTCACTAATTCAGAAATTTGGGTAATTTAGATTTAGAAATTAGTTTTGAAAAGCTGACACGGTTTTCTTTAAAACTACCACTGTCATCTCTTCAGGAAGTCACACATGGGAAAGCTTGGTTAAACACTCATAAAATACAAATAGGCATCATGCTTTTTAAGGAGCACTTAATTCTCCCTCTCAATTGTATATGCTAGAAACATGTTTGCTCTCTAGCAAAACTTAAGTAATTTGAATAAAAAGCCAAATAAAATAGTCCTGATTATAAATTCCCTCAACATCAAAAACTCCAAAACAAATTAAGTTGGCTAGGCTGACCAACCCCCCGCAATAGGGAAAAAAGTGGCTACTGGATGAGTACAGAGTTAACAGGAAGAAAAGAAATACAAGGGACACATGAACCCATGACAAGATGCTTACCACACCCATAGTAAAATAAATACAAGCTAAAAATTCAGAATGGAAAAATCCAAAAGCTCAATTATGTAATCATTGAGCAAGACTATGGCAACAGAGGCATTCTCAGATAGTTGCCAGTAAAAGAGTAAAATTATGTACGGATGATTCACTATAACACTGCTTGTAACAGCAAAAGATCAATGTCCATCAACAGGTGACATTATGCTACATTCATACCACAGAATACTATGCAGCTATAAAGAAATAAAAAGAGGAAGGTTTCCACTCCTGTTATAGAAATATCTCCAAGTTACCGTGTTAAGCACAGAAAGCAAGATTCAGATAGCACATATGATATGCTACACCTTGTGGGTTGAAAGCAAAGAGTGTGGGAGGTATAAATATGTGAACCCACATGCACATGTTTGCCTGTATATGCATACAGAAAATAGCAGTGATTATGGGGAATGGTGGTTGACCCTGGGTAGATGAGGTACAAAGGAGCAGATATGAAGACAAAGTTTTCACGGAGCAGAAGTTTACACAAACTGAAGCGCGTAAACACTTTACTAGGAGGATAATACTTACGCATTAAAATATCTTACGCCTTAAGTGAACCCAGCACACGTGGTCGGCTTCCTTGGAGACAACCCGAATGCCACACTGCCACAAGTGATGATGTCACCTTGCCCTGTCACATAGTTCTGGCCTCAGAACAGTCTGGGTGCAAAAGCCTTCCAGTCTATTCCAGCTTAGCAGTAGCATTAAGATAGCCTAAAATAAACCTGATTTCCTGGCATATGACGTTTAAGATTATCTCTATATCCTCAAAGAAACCAATTTCTGCTAACTTCTGATTCAGCATACTTCACAAACCCACCTCTTACCCTGTACAGACTGCTCTCCAAAGTGGGGCAAGCTCAAAACCTAAGCTTTTAGAGCAGCCAGACATCTTTTAAGAAGTATATCAAGTATCTATTAAAAAAAAAAACAACTTATAGTTTTTCGTAATAGTTCCTTAGGAAACCTTGCTAGTTTTTTATCCTTCTTCTCCTCAGCGTGGAGTTAAAACAAAAAGCTGTCTTTTGCTAACAATAATACTGGTGCCTACGCAGGTAGACCAAAAAGATTATTCCTAAATTCTCTGCTGGAGGAGTTGGAACAGGGAACTTGGAAACAGATTTCTCTGAAAGTTGAGGAAATGTTTTCAAAGGAGAGTAAAACAGAATGGGAAGATTCTTACTAAATTCCTAAGCTGGTCACACACAAACATCTCCAATCTTGGTCAGCAGTTTCCTCATTTAGAGGGAAAGGCAGGAATAAAACTGGCTTGACCAGCACAAGGATGTCATGTTTCCTGTCCACACCCCTCCCCTGCCCAGCATGTGCTCCTCTGCTCCCATGAAGGGGGGAATCTTTTGTGCAGATGAGTAATTGCATGTTCCCAGTGCACTGTTGTTATGTATCCGGTGGCTTCTCGATGTCTTTTGTGATGTTTCTAGTGTTCGGGGAACATTTCTTTGGACCACCATCATTACATAGAACATTCTAGAGAGAAGAAAAATACACTTATGTGCAATTTCTTCTGATGATGTCATAACCAGGCTCAGAACAGAGCAAAAACACCACCAAAATTCTCTCCTGGTGGTTACAGATACCAGGGAGTATACTTTGAGCTCATTCCACAACTACCTTCTGCATGGGATCCTTACTCAACCCCATGGGTAAACTCACTTAGTATCACAGTTACAAAAAGACAGAGAAGATGAAAAGGCAGAGGGCTATGTACCAGATGAAGGAACAAGAAAAAACCCCAGAAAAACAACTAAATGAAGTGGAGATAGGCAACCTTCCAGAAAAAGAATTCAGAATAATGATAGTGAAGATGATCCAGGACCTCGGAATAAGAATGGAGGCAAAGATTGAGAAGATGCAAGAAATGATTAACAAAGACCTAGAAGAATTAAAGAACAAACAAACAGAGATGACCAATACAATAACTGAAATGAAAACTACACTAGAAGGAATCAATAGCAGAATAACTGAGGCAGAAGAACGGATAAGTGACCTGGAAGACAGAATGGTGGAATTCACTGCTGCAGAACACACTAAAGAAAAAAGAATGAAAAGAAATGAAGACAGCCTAAGAGACCTCTGGAACAACATTAAACGCAACAACATTCGCATTATAGGGGTCCCAGAAGGAGAAGAGAGAGAGAAAGGACCAGAGAAAATATTTGAAGAGATTATAGTCGAAAACTTCCCTAACATGGGAAAGGAAATAGCCACCCAAGTCCAGGAAGCGCAGAGAGTCCCATACAGAATAAACCCAAGGAGAAACACGCCGAGACACATAGTAATCAAAGTGGCAAAAATTAAAGACAAAGAAAAATTACTGAAAGCAGCAAGGGAAAAACGACAAATAACATACAAGGGAACTCCCATAAGGTTAACAGCTGATTTCTCAGCAGAAACTCTGCAAGCCAGAAGGGAGTGGCATGATATACTTAAAGTGATGAAAGGGAAGAACCTACAACCAAGATTACTCTACCCAGCAAGGATCTCATTTAGATTTGATGGAGAAATCAAAAGCTTTACAGACAAGCAAAAGCTAAGAGAATTCAGCACCACCAAACCAGCTCTACAACAAATGCTAAAGGAACTTCTCTAAGTGGGAAACACAAGAGAAGAAAAGGACCTACAAAAACAAACCCAAAACAATTAAGAAAATGGTCATAGGAACATACATATCGATAATTACCTTAAACGTGAATGGATTAAATGCCCCAACCAAAAGACATAGACTGGCTGAATGGATACAAAAACAAGACCCATATATATGCTGTCTACAAGAGACCCACTTCAGACCTAGAGACACATACAGACTGAAAGTGAGGGGATGGAAAAAGATATTCCATGCAAATGGAAATCAAAAGAAAGCTGGAGTAGCTATACTCATATCAGATAAAATAGACTTTAAAATAAAGAATGTTACAAGAGACAAGGAAGGACACTACATAATGATCCAGGGATCAATCCAAGAAGAAGATATAACAATTATAAATATATATGCACCCAACATAGGAGCACCTCAATACATAAGGCAACTGCTAACAGCTATAAAAGAGGAAATCGACAGTAACACAATAATAGTGGGGGACTTTAACACCTCACTTACACCAATGGACAGATCATCCAAAATGAAAATAAATAAGGAAACAGAAGCTTTAAATGACACAATAGACCAGATAGATTTAATTGATATATATAGGACATTCCATCCAAAAACAGCAGATTACACGTTCTTCTCAAGTGCGCACGGAACATTCTCCAGGATAGATCACATCTTGGGTCACAAATCAAGCCTCAGTAAATTTAAGAAAATTGAAATCATATCAAGCATCTTTTCTGACCACAACGCTACGAGAATAGAAATCAATTACAGGGAAAAAAAACGTAAAAAAGACAAACACATGGAGGCTAAACAATACGTTACTAAATAACCAAGAGATCACTGAAGAAATCAAACAGGAAATAAAAAAATACCTAGAGACAAATGACAATGAAAACACGACGACCCAAAACCTATGGGATGCAGCAAAAGCGGTTCTAAGAGGGAAGTTTATAGCTATACAAGCCTACCTAAAGAAACAAGAAAAATCTCAAGTAAACAGTCTAACCTTACACCTAAAGAAACTAGAGAAAGAAGAACAAACAAAACCCAAAGTTAGCAGAAGGAAAGAAATCATAAAGATCAGAGCAGAAATAAATGAAATAGAAACAAAGAAAACAATAGCAAAGATCAATAAAACTAAAAGTTGGTTCTTTGAGAAGATAAACAAAATTGATAAGCCATTAGCCAGACTCATCAAGAAAAAGAGGGAGAGGACTCAAATCAATAAAATCAGAAATGAAAAAGGAGAAGTTACAACAGACACCGCAGAAATACAAAACATCCTAAGAGACTACTACAAGCAACTTTATGCCAATAAAATGGACAACCTGGAAGAAATGGACAAATTCTTAGAAAGGTATAACCTTCCAAGACTGAATCAGGAAGAAACAGAAAATATCAACAGACCAATCACAAGTAATGAAATTGAAACTGTGATTAAAAATCTTCCAACAAACAAAAGTCCAGGACCAGATGGCTTCACAGGTGAATTCTATCAAACATTTAGAGAAGAGCTAACACCCATCCTTCTCAAACTCTTCCAAAAAATTGCAGAGGAAGGAACACTCCCAAACTCATTCTATGAGGCCACCATCACCCTGATACCAAAACCAGACAAAGACACTACAAAAAAAGAAAATTACAGACCAATATCACTGATGAGCATAGATGCAAAAATCCTCAACAAAATACTAGCAAACAGAATCCAACAACACATTAAAAGGATCATACACCACGATCAAGTGGGATTTATCCCAGGGATGCAAGGATTCTTCAATATACGCAAATCAATCAATGTGATACACCATATTAACAAATTGAAGAATAAAAACCATATGATCATCTCAATAGATGCAGAAAAAGCTTCTGACAAAATTCAACACCCATTTATGATAAAAACTCTCCAGAAAGTGGGCATAGAGGGAACCTACCTCAACATAATAAAGGCCATATATGACAAACCCACAGCAAACATCATTCTCAATGGTGAAAAACTGAAAGCATTTCCTCTAAGATCAGGAACGAGACAAGGATGTCCACTCTCACCACTATTATTCAACATAGTTCTGGAAGTCCTAGCCACGGCAATCAGAGAAGAAAAAGAAATAAAAGGAATACAAATTGGAAAAGAAGAAGTAAAACTGTCACTCTTTGCGGATGACATGATACTATACATAGAGAATCCTAAAACTGCCACCAGAAAACTGCTAGAGCTAATTAATGAATATGGTAAAGTTGCAGGTTACAAAATTAATGCACAGAAATCTCTTGCATTCATATACACTAATGATGAAAAATCTGAAAGAGAAATTATGGAAACACTCCCATTTACCATTGCAACAAAAAGAATAAAATACCTAGGAATAAACCTACCTAGGGAGACAAAAGACCTGATTGCAGAAAACTATAAGACACTGATGAAAGAAATTAAAGATGATACCAACAGATGGAGAGATATACCATGTTCTTGGATTGGAAGAATCAACATTGTGAAAATAAGTATACTACCCAAAGCAATCTACAGATTCAATGCAATCCCTATCAAATTACCAAGGGCATTTTTTACGGAGCTAGAACAAATCATCTTAAAATTTGTATGGAGACACAAAAGACCCCGAATAGCCAAAGCAGTCTTGAGGCAAAAAAATGGAGCTGGAGGAATCAGACTCCTTGACTTCAGACTATACTACAAAGCTACAGTAATCAAGACAATATGGTACTGGCACAAAAACAGAAACATAGATCAATGGAACAAGATAGAAAGCCCAGAGATTAACCCACGCACCTATGGTCAACTAATCTATGACAAAGGAGGCAAGGATATACAATGGAGAAAAGACAGTCTCTTCAATAAGTGGTGCTGGGAAAACTGGACAGCTACATGTAAAAGAATGAAATTAGAATACTCCCTAACACCATACACAAAAATAAACTCAAAATGGATTAGAGACCTAAATATAAGACTGGACACTATAAAACTCTTAGAGGAAAACATAGGAAGAACACTCTTTGACATAAATCACAGCAAGATCTTTTTTGATCCACCTCCTAGAGTAATGGAAATAAAAACAAAAATAAACAAGTGGGACCTAATGAAACTTCAAAGCTTTTGCACAGCAAAGGAAACCATAAACAAGACGAAAAGACAACCCTCAGAATGGGAGAAAATATTTGCAAATGAATCAACGGACAAAGGATTAATCTCCAAAATATATAAACAGCTCATTCAGCTCAATATCAAAGAAACAAACACCCCAATCCAAAAATGGGCAGAAGATCTAAATAGACATTTCTCCAAAGAAGACATACAGACGGCCACGAAGCACATGAAAAGATGCTTAACATCACTAATTATTAGAGAAATGCAAATCAAAACTACAATGAGGTATCACCTCACTCCTGTTAGAATGGGCATCATCAGAAAATCTACAAACAACAAATGCTGGAGAGGGTGTGGAGAAAAGGGAACCCTCTTGCACTGTTGGTGGGAATGTAAATTGATACAGCCACTATGGAGAACAATATGGAGGTTCCTTAAAAAACTAAAAATACAATTACCATATGACCCAGCAATCCCACTACTGGGCATATACCCAGAGAAAACCGTAATTCAAAAAGACACATGCACCCGAATGTTCATTGCAGCACTATTTACAATAGCCAGGTCATGGAAGCAACCTAAATGCCCATCAACAGACGAATGGATAAAGAAGTTGTGGTACATATATACAATGGAATATTACTCAGCCATAAAAAGGAATGAAATTGAGTCATTTGTTGAGACGTGGATGGATCTAGAGACTGTCATACAGAGTGAAGTAAGTCAGAAAGAGAAAAACAAATATCGTATATTAATGCATGTATGTGGAACCTAGAAAAATGGTACAGATGAGCCAGTTTGCAGGGCAGAAGTTGAGACACAGATGTAGAGAATGGACATATGGACACCAAGGGGGGAAAACTGCGGTGAGGTGGGGATGGTGGTGTGCTGAATTGTGCGACTGGGATTGACATGTATACACTGATGTGTATAAAACTGATGCCTAATAAGAACCTGCAGTATAAAAAAAGAAACAAAACAACTAATACTAAACTTTCATTGGGTTATTTGTATGGAAATATGTTAATATAAATGTTTCAGACATTACATGAAATTTCTAAAAATCTTGTATTTGTATGGAAATATGTATGGAAATATGTTAATATAAATGTTTCAGACATTAAAAAAAAAAAAAACTCACTTAGTATCAAGTGGTAATCTACAACCAGTCTAATACTATTTCTCTATGAATCGAACTCTAAATTCTTTATCTAAAAAATAACAGCAGTTCGGCAGGCTTTTCCCAAATAAGCTAACGACAAATCCACCAAGGTTAACTGCACAGGATAAATGCACAGGCTGCAGACGCTGCACTTTAATAGGTCATAAGACAAAAGCCTGTCAGACTCAATCAACTCCCCACACTATGACAAGGCCACCAGGCTGGAGCCTACACTGATCTCGCGCTTTCAAATCCTCTTCTCCATAAGCTTTGGAACGCTGCAGTTGACAGGTGTAAATATCTAAACCTTGTCAAAAAACAGAATTCACTTTTTAAGTTTTGGTCGTTAGCTCTTCTGCCATTTTACAATATTTACAGCACTGCCAAAGAGTTATGTCAACGCACAGCATGTATTTTTAAAATATGAGACTATAAACTGAACGATTTTTCTCGCTTAGGTAAGCAGATCCAGTGTTGACGCCAGTCTTCCAGTTGGTCAGCAGAAGATGCCATTGACTGTTAGCATGTGGACCCTACAAGCCGGGTGTGATAAAAGCAACTTTCACCAGGCGGGAAAAGCTGTAACTACAATGGAATCATAGACATGCCATTTGGAATGCTTAAAAACTTTTTTCCCCCAAGTAGTTCTACTGTGAGCATTGGTTTAGTTCAAAACTACTCTCAGCAAAAGCTTCAAATAACTACTTTTTAGGTGCGGATAGCTAGGACAAGTTTTTACTTTGGCTAAATATATTTGTTTCTTTGGAGGTAAGATTCTCAAAATTCAACATCTGTAAACGTGATTTGGTGGAGGAGTCTGCTGGAGAATATGCCAGGCATTCAACCCTTGGAATCCACCAAAAATTTCAAGCCAACAAAATGTCAAAGTTTAAAATTTCCCTTTCCAACTTTGTGATCCAGCTATGACATTAAACTATAGGTCATCAATATACCATACAATGTGCAATGGAACACTCCAAAGGAGATGGTCCACAGGGGAGGTGCGGGTCCTATGAATGGCTGTCCAGATCATCAGCATCAACTCCACAGTCATCTATTCCCTCACCCGAGTTGCCAATAATTTGAAGCGACAATTCTTTGTTGAACCTAAAAATAGAAAACTTAAACTTCACAAAGATACATGCACCCCCCAAAAAAATACTAGGTAATTACCTCAGTGGTATAAAAACATTCCCTGCAGTGTCAACAATAAAGACGGAACTTAGGGCTTCCCTGGTGGCGCAGTGGTTGAGAATCTGCCTGCTAATGCAGGGGACACGGGTTCGAGCCCTGGTCTGGGAAGATCCCACATGCCACGGAGCAGCTGGGCCCGTGAGCCACAATTGCTGAGCCTGCGCGTCTGGAGCCTGTGCCCCGCGACGGGAGGGGCCGCGATAGAGAAAGGCCCGCGCACCGCGATGAAGAGCGGTCCCCGCACCGCGATGAAGAGTGGCCCCCGCTTGCCGCAACTGGAGAAAGCCCTCGCACGAACCGAAGACCCAACACAGCCAAAAATAATAAATAAATAAATAAATAAATAAATAAATAAATAAATAAATAAATAAGAAAATCCTTTAAAAAAAAAAAGAAACCGAGTTTTGAAAAAAAAAAAAAAAAAAAAAAAGACGGAACTTACAGAGGTCATCTGGCCATCACAGTAGTACTGCTTTTCACTTTGTTAGAAAGTAGCATCAAAACAAGGTTCTTTTTGAAGGAAGCTTGTTAGACTGGTAAAGTATATCAAGAAAAAGCATGAAGACGATTTTTTCTAAGTCTGGATGTTTGAATCTGGGCAACACAGTGAGTTTTCACATTTCTTCTATGTGACAACAGATTAAATATTCAGTAAAAAATGTTGATACCTATTATTCAACTAATATTTACTTAGGCTGTGACAGCATTAAAACAATATACAATTCTTGATAGTTCTTAATGGCCACTAATCTGCAGATGCTAAAAAACAAATTCAAATCTCTGCTAGCCACAATACATTTTTTTAATCGAAGGAGTTAATTTACAAAATGCTTCATCTTTATGCTAATTAAATTGAAATCTATCATCCTTTAACATGTTAAAAAAAAATAACTGTACACTATTAACCTTACATAGTCCTCACTGTGCTTTAGGAGTAATTAACTTTCGTATAGTGTACTGTACCACTGAACAAATCAACTGTGAAACAGCAGGGCAAATATATAAAACCAGCTGGCTTCATTATTCTCATAGATCAAACCTAAAAAAGCAATTATGTTAAAGATAACCTGACAAAATTCAACATTTGAATTTTGCAAATAAATGGTCTAAAAATACATACATACGTTTCACAGTGCTTGGTTCAAATATAACTGAACATATTCCCTTGCCAGATAGTACACATAATCAGATTCCATCTACTCTGTACATTAGTATTATCCAAATTTTCAGTCTCCTAGATACTGACAGTTCCAAAGGCAAACTTTCTTCAAAAGCAAAAACAAACAAGCATATATCACCAAACCTAACTGCTACAATAGAAATTTCCTAAAAATCTCCCCCATGAAATACATACTCAGCTTTTAAAAAAGTACATCGAGCCTGTTGTCTGCTGTTCCCTGTCATTAGAAGACTGGAAAGCTGATGGAAATCCAGCTTCCAACAGCTTAATGAGCAAGACCGGCCCCACCCAGGCCAGACCCTGCTGGAAAAGGGCATGCTCAGTAGAAAAGCCCAGCTAGGTTCCAAGTTACTTCATTCCTCAGCTAGAAAATCCACATGGGTCAAAGAAAAAGTCACCCTCCTGCTGCCTGTTCTACCCACTAAAGGAAGAACATTTTACATAAAGAATAGTTTTAATGGTACAACTGTAATCCTATGATTATACTTGCTTACAATTCTACTACTGCTAGGAATTCTTTCCTCGTTTTTTTTGTATCGTGTTTACATTGCTTTGGGTTTGCACCCCTCAACTTTGTTTTTATTTCGTGTCATTTTAATCCACCCATAAATAGACACCAAAAGTACTGATACATGTGTACCACATATAGAGTCTAATCATCTTTATTTATAAACTGATATATATATTTTGGTACTGAAAAACCATTCAAATATATAGATATTTCATTTTTAAATACTGAAAACTGGATTTTGATTCATTTGTAAAAGAATTTGCTTATTCATTCACACAGTATTTAAATGGAGGCTCGTTTTAATCTAGATTTATAGGTATCATCATATAGTTACAAAGTTGATAAATCCCTGTTTTATTATTATACTGTCATCCTAAATTGAGCAATGATGGATACAAAAGGTAATCCTACATCCATCTGTCATATGAATACAACTACATATGGAAGCAAGATAAATTTAAAGTCACTAAAGGAAAATGTATTTATTTTAAGATTCAGGTCAGAGAGATCTGAAAAACAACCTATCTTCCTTTATTCTACAATACCAACCCGCCCCCCTAAATTTCCACAATTTAAATTCTGCTTGTTTTTCCCCCCAGAATAGATATTTACATTAACAAATCAGGACCAAGATAGTCAGACCCTTTATGGCTGGATCCACGTATGCACTTGTATAACTTGACCCTGCTACCATACCATAACGCTCCCCTAACAAGCAGTTCTTAAGTCAATGAGTATTATATGTTCACATTCACCGACCGTAGTCTTAAAAAAAAAAGAAAGATGTTTTTTATTACAAATAAAAACACATTAGATATTTAAATAAACAAGATATCACTCGTAGAGAAAAGGTAAGGTTTGCTTTACAGGAACTTAATGAAAATGTGTTTCAGTAGCAGCTCTAAAGAGATTAATCTCTGTCAAAATGAACAAACATAAAACTTAAATTAAAAAAAAAAAAGTCATTCTATATAATGGAAGTAAATTTCACTATCCACCCACCACAAAATTTTCACTGGTTCACAAAAGGGCAATTTGGTGAGTTTTTTAGTAGAGCCTATTTTATTCAATTCAAAGCATCTTTTATTCAGACCGTATTCCTCCTACACTGTTTAAATGTTGTATTTTTTCAATAAAAACTGCAGTAGAATGGCAGATTTACTTCACTATGCTTACTTGGAAAAATACTGGCTCCAAACCTTTTTCTAAAATGTATTGCTCCATAGAATCCAGAAGTCTCAGAACTACTGACATTAGCACTGGATCCAGTGAAGCAGACATTGGTACATCTCTACAATCTGTCCCAGGCATCTTTCATCATCCCTGTGCCTCCTGCCTTCCTAACTCCCCTACTTCCATCGACTGAACTGCATCCCCCCAAAATTCATGTATTGAAGCACTAACCCTCAAAGTGATAGTATCTGGAGATGGGACCTTTGAGAGATAATTAGATTTAGACGAGGCCATAAGGGTAGGGTCATCGTGATGGAATTAGTAGCCTAAGAAGGGACACCAGAGAGCTTGCTCATTCTCTCTCACTCTCTTTTGCTCTCTCATCTCGCCATGTGAGGACACAGAGATTAGGCAACCATCTACAAGCCAAGAAGGGGGTCCTCACCAGAAACTGACCAAGCTGGCACTTTGATCTTGGACCTCCAGCCTCCAGAAGCATGAGAAACAGACTTGCTGTTTAAGCAAAAGAGTATATGGCATTTTGTTATGGAAGCCCAAGCTGACAAAGGCATCTACTTTCTTAATTATAGAACCCAATGCTACTTTTCAAGTTCCTCTGCTGGCTTCAATCCTGCCCATAAGACATCAGAATCTCATTGTTCGAACAAAGGTTAAGAGAATTAAGACAGAAGGTGAGTTCTCTGGCACTATGTTTTGGAAAAAGAACAAACCATTAAAACAGTGGATAAAAGAGAACCCAGAGAATTTAAATGAGTTTCCAAACTCATATACCCAATAAGTGGTAGAGCCAGAATTTACACCAATTTGGTCTGCTTCAAAGCCAAAACTAGTGGCGCTGGTGGTATAGTGGGGAGGATAGTTACCTTCCAAAGCCAATGCACTTTTCTACCAATGCTGCATTACCTCAATTTCAACACCCTTGCTTTCCAAATGAGTAAATTAAACCCAAAGAAGTGAAATAACTTATAAATAAGGTTACTCAGTGGGTTACTGGCAGAGAAGTTACTGAATACAAACGATGTCCAGTGTCATTTAAATTATTTCCAATAAGATTTTAAACACGTTAAAGTACACAAAATACTTATGCTGAAACATCCACAAATGTCTAAATATAAAAAATCATTCATATGAATGTGTATCCATTACATCTGTCTTAGAAAGATCCTAAATAGCCTTGTTTTGACACTGTTTTGTTGCTCCATTAAAAAGGGAAATTAGACGTTTATCCTCAGAATATTATTTTTTAAGTATTCAAGGGAGTTGGCCGGGAGCAGCGGCGGGGGGGGGGGGGGGGGGGGGGTATTTTTCCTATATTTGTATATGTGAGTTGATGTATAAATAGAATTAAACCCAGTATCATAATTTCTTGACTTTTTAAAAGTGTCCTGGGACTTCCCTGGTGGTCCAGTGGTTAAGACTTTGCGCTCCCAAGCAGGTAGTGGGCCCAGGTTCGATACCTGGTCAGGGAACTAGATCCTGCGTGCGGCAACTAAAAGAGCCCGCACACGGCAACGAAGATCCCACGTGCCACAACTAAGACCCAGTGCAGCCAAATAAATAAATAAATAAATAAGTAAATAAATAAATAAATATGTCCTACTTCCTGCCTTGGAGTAAAAGGAACAGAACTGAATAAGATGTGGAGGATGGAATAACCTGATGGTCACTCAAAGCTCCAAAACCATAAGGGACACAAACTCTGTGCAGAAAATAAAGTTCTCAGTGTCACAGAAAGACAATGAGGAAGATGGTTCCTTTCAGTCTCCCACCTTTATTCATCCAGCCTCCATGTGAGAAGCAATCATCATCTGTCAAACCAGAAAAAAAGCAAACACAACTTTCTGGCATAATCCTAAAATAACCTAAAAAGTACTGCAAAAAAATAAAAAACCACCCCTCTGTTTTTGACTACTGATTTTACAGAGAATCCAACCTTCCTATATACCAATCATCATGCAAGACTATCCTTCCTGAATAAACATGGAGAAAAGTTTTACGACTCTCTCAATCTGGATGAACTTCAACTGGTCTACGGAATTTTCTAACAGTCCACGTTTCGTAGGATCATTGCTATCTGGTGTCAACAAAAGAGAAAAAAAAACAAACCAAACAAAAAACAAAAAAACAAAACAACCACTACACTAGTTTCACGGCTTCTATGCCAAAGTTATCTTTTGACCACACACCACCGCAGTTTAACTTCTCTCAGGCTCTAACCCCAGAATAATTTGCACAACTGCACATGAGCCATTCGCAAAGTCTCTTTCCTACCACATTTTATAAAATGTAACATCAGAAAGTACTACAGATTTATGAGACTCTGGGAAAGAAAAGTTCTGTAAGACCCCAGATTTTTACAGGGGGTTTGGAGAGAGAGCAGGAACAGGTACAGGAGGGAAGAAAAAGAATAAAGGGATGGTGGTTGGGAATCTCTAAACAAAAAGTTAATGTTTTGAAACCATCTAAAAAGTGTTAGGACAAAGCAATAACTAATCCACCCCCTTTTTTTTTTTTAACTCAAAAGCATCACTATTAGAATTACACATTCAGACCAGTACAGTAATCCAGCATTTACTTTAAAATGTATTATTTTCATTCCACTTACATCTAAGAAACATTTGCTGAGTTCCTCCGTCACCCCAGACACTGGTCTAAGCCCTTAGGACTGGAAAGTTCTTCCCCACACCAGCCCTCAGGGAATTCACAGTCTAGCAGGGAAGACAGATACATAAACAAATAATTACACCACATGTGATAAGGGCTATAACAGAGGTACAGGAAAGACACAGCAAAGTGGACAACTCCCTTGAGGAGGACAAGGAAGGCATTACAGGATTACAATATTTAGGCTCATTCATATCTCATCTGAGATGAACAAATGCTACTGCTAATAACGTGGTAATGACCCTCCTTGCCTTACAGATTAAAAAATAAAAGTACTTATCACAAAGCCCATCACATGCAAAGCAGAAACAAAGATCATACTAGCACCTGTGCAACACCGTACATATGACCAAGCAAAATGGGGTTCTTATAGAATAAAGAAATATAGAACCAAAAGAGATCTCAGCATTTACGTACCTCTAGCTCTTGCCTTTCATACACGGGGAACCTGAAACCCAGAAGTTAGGTTACTTGTCCAGGTTACACAGTAAGTCAGGAGCAGAACCCAGGCTAGATGTCAGATTCTGCCTAATAATTCCATTGCCTTTCCCTATTGCAGACTGCCCTGCCCGGAAGTGAAGGAAAGGGACGAGACACTGTTGAGGAGACAACCAGCAATAGAGACCCTTTATGGCTGTCCAAGGGCCAGAAGAAAGAGAGGCCTGATGCTAGACATCCAGCAGACCCCAAAAGCTCCCCAACTCTGCCCCACCATCTAGACCCAAGAAAAATCCTACACCTTCCCACTCCCCCCAAAATTATGTTACCGAAATAAAGAGGTCATTGCCAAGAAATTATTTACTCTTCCCAATCCGCAGTAACATTAAATTCATGCTCCAACAGTCTGGACGTATCTCCATGTTGTTACTTAGCTAACGAAGTCTGTAAAATGAAGGTACCAGGAGATAACCTGCCTATATAATGGGATTCTTGTGAGCATCACAGGATAACCACCACGATAGCTACCAGTAAAGTGCAAAATGCTAAATGAATGCAAATTACTATTAAACACAGAATTTCAATCATCAAAAACATTCATCTAGGCTTTCTCCTCAAAATAGTTGAATATATCATTACATTTATGCTTAAAAGTCAAATATTAACCTATAGTAATCTTCTACCATTTATTTAGGTTTTTTTACTCAACTTGTAGAAGGCAAACTGTTCCCCCACCCTAATCTACCCTCCATAATTTCTCTTCTTTTCTTTCTTTCCCTTTAAAATGGCCACTACTATTTCCAAGACTCCCTACTAGAACCACATAAACATCAAACCTGTCAACACAAGGCTCTTATCAAAAACATATTGTAGAAAGTTGAGCACTTGAGACAAGCCAGGGAAATGTTACGGTGTATGCAACATGCAGTGCACAGCTACACGTCACGCCCTAGGGAGGTACAACCCCATCTAGGGGTCTCCTCCTCACTTCACCTGAATCATAGCCAACCTTTGGCCTGATATCTGCCATCTACATGGTTTGGGCACTTGTTTGAGAATCCAGTGTACTTCCAACCCTCCACACCTTTATTAGCTCCATAATTTGAAACCGTAGCTCCACTCCTTTCTTTCCGTAGCTTCATCTTTAAAACTTACCCCTCCGAACTTGGATTATGAAAGAAAACCCTAAGCACAAGGGCTAATACATTCTCAATCCACAGCCCCTACCCATCCAAAACAATAAACCAAGATACAACATTTATATTTACAACACAAATAAACAATAAACAACATTAAGCTAGAGTAGTCACCATTACCTGTGCCTATGAGATCTTGAATTCTGTACTTTCAGGTTTTGCTAAGATCTGTTCATCCAATGAGGAATTGCTCTTTGCCTACTGATAGCTGCTGACAATACACACCTGTGTAAAACTTGGCTCCAGCAGCACAAGAGTATTTAAATAAATAACTACATCCCAAAGAGAATAAGAGCTAAAATATAGGCATAAACATTTCAACAGTAACTGACTTGACGAGGGAAGCATCCCGAGGTGACTTTTGAGCTGACCTTGAAGGATAAGGAGGAGCGTACTGGGCCCATTGTAAGCGGGTAAAAGCACACCCCTCACGGTTGGAACAGTAAGTGAAGGGCACAGAATCATGAAAGATAAAAGCACTGCAGAGAATGCTAAGTTCATACCTCATCTGCCTGGAACACAGAGTGGGGAGTGGAGGAAATGGGACAGGGGAGGTAGTAGCCAAATAATGAGCGATCAGTATGCGAAACTCAGATGTTTTAACTCTGTCCTGTAGGCAACGACAAATAAGATTAATTTTGCATTTCTGGAGGATGACTTTGGCGGTCATGTGAGAACAAGCGACACAGTAGAGGCTCCAGTGATCCAGGAAACAGCATCTAAACTAACACAGAGGCAACAAAGAAGCGAGTGAAGAGATGAAGTCAATAAATATTTAGTAGTTAAAATGGACAGGATTTGATAAAGAATTGGATGGTGGGAGTCAGGGAGAACAAAGTTCCCAGGTTCCTGGCAATCAAAAGTCAGATAGCAGTGACATTAACCTAGAGATGGATTTCCAAAAAGAGTAGGAAACGAGGATGAAAGAAGCACAAGCTTCCACGTTAATGCATGTGGACTAAGTGACTGTGTGGCATCCAGGTGGAAAATCAGGATGGTTGGAGATACGTGTCTGAACAACAGAGTCTAGGTTTCCGTGCTAAGATTTGGAACTACTTGGTCGATCAGTGTTATCTGAAGCTATGGAAGAGATGAAACCCCAGGCAAGATAGAGTAAAGAAAATGCTCCTTATAAATCCCCAGGCAGGGAGCAAGGAACCTGCAAAGGAGGCTGGGGAGGATCAGCATAAGCTAAAGACGGCAAACCAAGCAAGTACTGCCAAGAGAAGAGCTGAGCTGGGAGGAGTGGACACCAGGCCAAGGGCAGAGCGCTTCTAGTACCAAATAAGGCTTTACAAGTGTCGTGAAAGACTGCTGATCACCTCAAAGAGCAAGTTCAGTGGATAGTGGCAGAGAAAGCCAACTGGCGAATGGAAAAATATTGAAGAGAGGGGGTAAGGGTAAAGGCTAAACTAATCTCTGAAGTTTAGCGATGAAAGAGAGGCTGGAGGAAAGGGATGTAATAACTACAAGAAGTGCACGTTGCGGGAAGATATATATATGTACAGGAGATGTTCTGGTTGTTTTGTTTGGTGCAGGCTTTTGGTAGGAAAGACAAAGTAGGGGGAGGTTCAAGACACAAAGGAGAAAAAGGAAAACGAACGTCAGGTAGTTTAGAAGAGAAAGAAAAACGATCAAAACCTCGAGAGAAGAGTTTAGTCTTGGACAGCAGGAGGGACACCTCTAGCCCAGAGACCAAAGAGAAGGTAACTGGAAATATACATGGGCTGCAAGAGAAAGAGGTTTAAGGAAGCTAGAAAGACAGCAGTGCACCTGGAGTCCTATTCTCCACCCCAAATAACTTTGATAACTTTGGGGCATTCAAAAGAGGGGGAAAATAAAACAAGACAGAAGAAAATATAGTCAATCTCCTAAAATACATTCAGTAATAATTCTCTTAGCATTCATGTCAACATAGGATTCAAGATGGGTTAAACTGAACAATTTTCAACATGAAAAGTTATTGGCATTGTAAACGTTTCAAACCTTGGCGTGCCCCACATAATCTGCTATCTTCTAATATATAAACTGATTTGTAAATTGACATCTATTACATTACCAAGAATATAATAAAATGAGTGCTATCTTCATATCAGTACAGAGGCAGAAAAAGAAGCTAAAAAATAAGTCACTGAAATCACAAGGTTTGGCGAGGGGTATTTTGTTTTGCTTTAATTATAGCATGTGCCAAGGGCTTGGCTAAATCTATTTTACAAGATACAATAACTATAACTGTAATTCCTAGTCTCCAACTGTGAAGGCTACATCTCAATAAGATGTCAGTTTAAAAGACAAGACAATAAAGACCACGGTCACCACCAGAATCCCATAAGAATATGTGAAAGCTTATAAAACAAAACTCCTTTTATAGAGTTGAATCCTTTCCAGGGTGGGTCTTTAAGACATCCTGACAGTACACACAAATACTATCTCTGGAACAAAACCAAACAGGCACAGCTGCAAGACATCTTCCACTGCAGTCGTAACTGACTCAATAGCAGTCCTTCCTTCGAGCAAGAGAGTCTATGAAAGCCAGAAGCAGAGCTATTTTCCCCTACAAACTGCTTAGTGGAATCGCATTCTCCTGATCCAAAACTGTAGCTTTATTAAAAAGCTAAAATAGACAACATGGCCAGTACAACTTCATAATAAATTTATAAAAGAAAATATAAATAAAACTTGAAAAAAGCATCTATACATGGTTTCCATTAAGAAAAATCCCCAACTGAACCAAAACTATCCTATAATACATGGATATACACATTTTTTAAATTACAACCCATAACCATCACAAACAGGAAATTTGGATTTGCCTTAACAGAATTTTTTCCCCAAATCTCTAAGGAGTAGCAGTGACCAAAAAAATTTAGATGATTAGTGTTAATATTCTCAATACTGACTTGAACTTTTGATATCTGGATATTTGTGGCAGCTAAGAATAAAAAAGTCAAAGACATTTTGAAATCAATTAGGTATAACCCCAACATAAGAAAAACAATTCAAGTAACCAAATCAATACTTTATTTGTGATGCCTTCCAAGCTGGAGTTTTGACTACGTTTCTATAGCAACATCAACAAAATACTCTTATACAAATACGTCTGCACCCAAGATGAAAACCAATAACCACTTCTCTAGTTCATTCTTATGATGGCTTCCAACAAAAAAAATTAAAAAAAAAAAAAAATCAGCCTTCCTAAACTTCATTCCAGAAACTTCAAAACCTAAGGCTTAAGTATATAACAGTTGCAGTTAACCACAACTGTCAGATATTCTCAAATTCTTCAGAAAGGAGGTTAATGACAGAAGGTATAATTTTATTACTTTTCTGACAATAACTCATTAGGAACAACAACAGAGATGAGAGTGGAAGAAATTACTAACAAATGACTTACTTGGAAAATTATCTAAATTCTAGAGAAACAGAACACTGAAAACTGTGCCAAAATGTAAAGCAAATAAGTCAATATGCTAAAGCCAAGAGATAAGCAAGTTTCTCTGTGTAAGTTTCAGATATGCTTTCAAAATCTCTTTTGTTGGAATTGTTTTGAAGTAAACAAAATATTTTACTGGGATTAATAGGCCTGCCTATTTTGTGACCAAGCTCTCTGCTGAGTTATTTATGAACACCCTTATTTATGCCTCAAAACATCTCTGCACAGTAATTATTATCAAGTTCATTTTATACGTCAATAAAATGAGGCTCAGAGAAATGAATAACTTCCCTTAATAAGCATGGAATGCAAAATACTACAGTAGTTAATCGTCAGTCCTGGAGTTAGACAAACCTGAACCTGGATCCTCAGTCCTGGAAGTAGACAAACCTGAACCTGGATACTGGCTTAACCTCCAACTACTAGGTAGGAGACAGATGCCTCAGGTTTGAAGCCAATTCTATTTTATCTGAAATCAATTAGGTATAACTCCAACACATTATACATTCTTTACATTACACCACGATGCTTATGCAAATTCCCAGCTATACTTCACTAAATACCAAAATGCAGCCTTTACATAAAGAGTCTCACTACCTATGCCTCACATTTGCACATGGGCTTCATACCTTAGGACTTTACTCAACTGTTTCTACTCTAATACAATACACTCTCTCAAAAAGTATTTTTTAGAACTACATAAGGAAAACTGTAAACCACAAGTGAAAATTCTGGATCTTTCTTCCAAACACATACATATAACTCAACAGATACTTACCTGGCACATAATGTTAATGGCTAGGTATACCACATCATGCCTCTCTTCAAAGCTCTGAGAACTATTTGGGAAGACCAGAGAAGTGCAAATGAAAAGCCATCCCTATAAACTTGTGAGTTAACTGTAAATGCATAAAGTATGTGCCTATGGGCACTACAAACACATATATCAGATTTCCCAAAGTAGTTCTGATTTCAAATATTCCGTCCCATTCTTCTAAGGAAACTTACACATTCCAGATCACACACAACAATTTTTTAAGTGAGATAACATAAGCATCTAATGTAGGGATTTGGGACTAAGATAACTGCAGGCTAGAATGGTAAATAGAAGAAATTTGAACAGAACTTTGCAAGAAAGGATAGATTGTCCTCGGTGGGAAAGAGGGACAGGGACATTCAAAATAGGTGAGAACAGTCCTTGGGCAAGTGAAGCAGCAAGATGCACAAGATATTTTGGAGGTCTGGGGAAGCAGTGAGCAGGGCAGTGGGCTGACCACTATCTCTGGATCAGTCACATACAAAGATAAGTCAGAGGTAATGCTGAAATATGATAGCTGGAAAGATTGTTGAGGGCTCTGAAGACCAGTATAAGGACTCTAGGCTAAAAAAGATAGGTCACCTCACCTAAAGTTTTGTTTTGGTGGCGTTTTTTTTTTGGGGGGGGGGAGGGGGAGAATAATAGTTTTATTGAAATACCATACAAGTTACCCACTTTAAGCATACAATTCAATGTTTTTTAGGATACTCAGTTGTGCAACCATTACAACGAACAATTTTAGAACATTTCATCAACCCAGAAAGAAACCCCAAACATCCCAACTCATTCTATGAGGCCTGATACCAAAGCCAAACAAAGATGTCACACACAAAAAAGGAAACTATAAACCAATATTCCTAATGAATATAGAGGCAAAAGTCCACAACAAAATATTAGCAAACCAAATCCAGCAAGATATTAAAACGATCTTACACCATGAGCAAGTGGAATTTACTCTAGGAATACAAGGGTGATTCAACATGTGAAATTCAATCAATGTAATAAATCATATTAATAGAAGGAAGAAAGAAATACATGATCATCTAAATAGAGAGAAAAAGTATTTGACAAAATCCAACATCCTTTCATGATAAAAAACACTCAAAACTAAAAAAATTAATTAAACTAAAAACAAATAGAAATAATAAAAATTGAAGGAAACTTCCTCAACATGACAAAGGTTATCTAAAACACCCCACAGCTAACATAATAGTAAATGGTGAAGACTGAAAGCTTTCCCCCTAAGATCAGGAACAAGACAAGATGTCCCCTCTCACCACCTCTCATCATTCTATATAATTTTGTACTTTAAAGTTCAAGCCAGGGCAACTAGGCAAGAAAAATAAAAAACATCCAAATAGGAAAGGGAGACATAAACTATCTCTATTTGCAGATGACATGACTGTATAAATAAAAAATCCTAAAGAATCTATTTTAAAAAGCTAACAGAGTAGTTCAGAAAAGTTTCAGTATATAAGATCAATATGCAAAAACTCAGTCATATTTCTATACATAAGCAATAAAATCCAAAAATAATAACTCCACTTAGCATCAAAAAGAATAAAATACATAGGGGTAAATTTAGCCAAGGAAGCATAAAACTTGCACACTGAAAACTACATAACATTGTTCAAAGAAATCAAAGACGTAAATAAATCCATGTTTATGGATTCAAAGACTTAATACTGTTAAGATGGTAATAATCCCCAAATTGACTGACAGATTCAATGTAATCCCTATCAAAATTCCAACTGCCCTTTTTTTGCAGAAATGAACAGGCTAATCCAAAGATTCATATGGAATTGCAAGAGTCCAGATAGCCAAACTAATCCTGAAACAGCAGAACAAAGTGAGAGGATTCACTCTTCCTGATTTCAAAACTTACTACAAAGCTAGAGTAATCAAAACAGTATGGTATGGGCATAAGGCTAGATACCAGTCATCGAACAGAACTGAGAGTCCAGAAATAAACCCACATATCTATAGCCAACTGATTTTGACAAGGATGCCAAGCCCATTCAGTGGGGAAAGAAACAGTCTTTCCAACAAATGGTACTAGGACAACTGGAAATCCAAATTAAAAGAATGACTCTGAACCCCTACCCCACACCATATACAAAAATTAACTCAAAATGAACTGAAGATTTAAAATGTAGGAGCTACAATTATAAAACTCTTTAAAGAAAAAGAGGTGTACATCTTCATGACTTTGAATTTGGCAACACATTCTTAAATATGATGCCTAAAAAACAAGCAACAAAAGAAAAAAATAGATGAATTGGACTTCACCAAAATTAAAAATATTTGTGAGGGGACACTATCAAGAAAAGGAAAAGACAATCCACAGAATGGGAGAAAATATATGTAAACCATCTATTCAACTAGGGTATCTAGTATGCAGAATATATAAAGCAATCTTAACACCTCAACAACAAAATGACAAACAACCCAACTAAAAAATGGGCAAAAGACTTGAATAAACATTACTCCAAAGGACATTCCTCCAAAGAACATATACAAATGGCCAATCACTATAGGAAAAGACGCTTAACATCATTAGTCATTAGAAAGTGGAACTAAGAACAACAAGGTCCTACTGTATAACACAAGGAACTATATTCGTTATCTTATAATAAACCATAATGGAAAAGAATATGAAAAAGTATATATATGTATAACTGAATCAGTTTGCTGTACAGCAGAAATAAATACAACATTGTAAATCAACTATACTTCAATAAAATAAATTTTTTTTAAGAAAAAGAAAAAGGAACTAAGACCACATGGAGATTATCTCCTCAAATCCACTAAAGTGGCTATTGAAAAAAATAAAGAAAATAACAAGTGTTGGTGAGGATTTGGAGAAATTAGAACCCTCATTAATTGCTGCTAGCGGGAATCTAAAATGGTACAGCAGTTTCAGAAGAGGAAGGGGGAATGAGGTGTGATTGCTTTAAGGGATACAGGGTCTCTTTTGCACAACATTTTGAATATAATAAAAACCACTGCATTGTATACTTTAAAATGGTGAATTTGTTATATCAATTTAATCACTTTTTAAAAAAAAAAAGAAAAGAAAGAAAGAAACCTTGTACTCTTCAGAAAGAAAGAAACCTTGTACTCTCAGCCCCAGGCAACTAGCACTGATCTATTCTCTGTCTTTACAGACTTCACTATTCTAGACATTTCACATAAATGGAATCATACCATACACAGCCTTTTGTATCTGGCTTCTTTCTCTTAGCATACTGTTTTCAAGGTTCATCCAAGTTGTGGTATGTATCAGTACTTCATTCCTTTGTATGCCCAAATAATATTACATTTTATGGCTATACCACATTTTTGTTTATTCATTCATTAATTGATGGGCACTTGTTTCTGATTTTGGATTATTATGAATAATGCTGTTGTGAACATTCATGGTACAACTTTTTGTGCGGACATATGATTTCACTTCTCTTGGGCATATACCTAGGAGTCGAATAGCAAGGTTAAATGATAGCTCTGTGTTAACGTTTTTGAGGAACTACCAGACTGGCTTCCAAAATGGCTGCACTATCTGACATTCCCACTTGCAGTGTACACGGGTTCCAATCCCCCGAATGTTTGGCTGCGGCCAAGCAGGGTAACCACTAAATGTTGCTTGAAGATAAATTTGGGGGCCCTGAATTGGAAAGAAGAGATAGTAGAAGCAGGGACAGTCCAAATGGAAGGCTACATAAAAAGGTTCATGAAGGTGAGGGAAACAGGCAGAAGTTGGTCACAGGGTACAAACTTTCACTTATGAATAAGTTCTGAGAAGCTAGTGTACACCATGGTGACTACAGTTAATAATAGTGTATTGTATACTTGAAATCTGCTAAGACGGTGGGTCTTACGTATTCTCTCGCCAAAAAAACGTAACTGTGAAGTGATGGATGTGTTACTTTTGATTTTAGGAATCATTTCACAGTGTATACGTATATCAAATCATCATGTTGTACACTTTCAATATACTACAATTTCGTCAATTATACCTCAATAAAGCTAAGAGAAAAACAGACTTGTGTGGAAGCAGCACTAGCAATGATGAATAAAGGACTGATATTAAAAAAGTTTCAGAGAAAAAAATCCATAGGCATTGATGTCTAAATAGACAGTAGATAAAGAAGAGGCACAACTAAAGAATAATGCCAAGCTTTCCAGCTCAGAAGACTGGAAGTTTCAAGATTTTGGAACTTTTAGGGACACTGAGTTTGAAGTGATGATGTGACATCTAAGTTCTTGGAGAGGATTCCAAAAATCAAAGAAAGAGATGATGATTTGGGAGAGAATAACCCTACTTCTAGCATTTGTTACTATTATTAATCTTATACCTTAGTTCCAAACAAGTGACTATTCTTGAAAGTTTTGGTAATAAAATAACAGAGAAAAAAGCATCTTAAGAGCTAGGATTTCCTTAAAAAAAAAAAAAAAGTTTTTTTTGACTGGCAGAGCATCCAAAAGGGCTAGAACTAAATAAAACTCTGCATAACAAGAATGGAGTTCAAGGTACTATAACAACCAAACATGGTAGATGGAATCTACCTATTCAAGCAGATACAGCGTCACCTACATGTGTTTCATGAGGAAATATTCAGAAGGAAGTCTCAGTATATCAGGTTAATCTACCAAAGGAACATTGGCTACAAACCAGCTCAACAGGGCAAGATAAGTGCTAAGAAAGAAAAGATAGGAAACCCAGTATCAAATTATTCAGGAATTATTCGTTCATTCAGCAAATAATTAAGAGTCCATTGATTGTCAAACAATTGTGAACACAGATGTGATAACTGCCTTTGTGGAGCTTATGACCTGATGAGGGAGAAAGGCAAGTAAAGTCAATTGGAGAGGAGGGAGGTATACCTAACAGGGAGGAGAGGGCCCAGTGGAAGGAAGAACCATAGAAGGAAAGATACCCAGAGGAAGCTATATCTAAATTAAGACCTGAGAGTAGAATATTGCTGGCAACATGCCCATAAGTCTAGACATGAGAGAAAACCTGACATATGAGCAGGGAAACCCAATTAGTAAATTAAAATCTAGAACAGCAAGAACCTCATAAGGTAAAAGCTACGTCACAAAGTTTGAGCCTCTTCTGAAAAGCAAAGTGGTACCATGAAAGGATTTTAAGCAGAAAACTAAAAGGACTTTAAAACTACTATTCTGACTACAACATGAAGAACAAAAATTTTTTTAAACTAGAGGGGGAAAAAAAAAACCCCACAAGACCAGACAGAACATTACGTATTTATCCAGACAAGAAATTATAGCTGTATTAATATTTAAAAAATAAAATATTAACAAATGGGTATCCACAGTCTCTGCTCCCTCTCCCCCAAAGAGAATTCTGCCATTGTAATTTCAATTCTGAAAGCAACTTGACTGATTTACTGTGGGATGGGCTGAATTACTAGACAGAAGAATAGATCCATAAAGAACACAGGAGAGACTCAAACTGTAACCGAGAGAGTTGGTGTTTATTGTTTGGGAGGAGACTGGTTGAAGGGAGGGAGTGTGAGGGCTGTTTTTAAACTGTGATGGGGAAGAATCAGAAAAATTCATAAAGTGATGAAGAGAATTTTTAAGTTTTGCTGTTATAATGGAACCACTTTTTGGTTTCTCAAGAGACCAGAGTAAAAACGTAAGTGGTTTATCAATTCTTTGTCAATGTTGAGACTTGTGTTTCTTTGGCTACCAAAGTTAAAACTGGACCATGAGAGAGCTCAGCTTTGTGCAGGTTATAGTATCTGAATAAAGAAGGTGTTAGTGGAAGGAATGGATAAATTCAAGAAATATTCAATTGGTAGAATGATAAGAAGTTGGCAACACAGGAGAGTCAAGAAAGACATAAAGAAAGAGCAATTAATTAGGCAGCAATGTCATTCACTGAAATAGTTAACAAAGGAGGAACAGAGGGTTTGGAGACAAATTAGTGAGTTAATTTAAATTAGGTAACAAGCAAAGAGGTATAAAGGAATAAGTCAATAGTGAAGATAAAATGGACTCGAAGAAAAATACTCAATCCAGAGGAAAGCAGGAAAAGAAGAAAAAGAAACAAAGAACAGATGGGACAAACAGAAAACAAAGAGCAAAATGGTACCCAACAACAACACCAGCAATTAGATGAAACGTAAACGGCCTAAATGCACCAATTAAAAGACAGATTGTCAGAGTGGGTAAAAGGAGGACCCAATTCTACACCGTGTACAAAAGAAACTACTTTAAATACAAGGACTGGGAACAAGAGAAATGGCATGAAGGAGCAAAGTGTGATTTGTACAGAATGAATTGTGATGGCAAATCAAAGAGATGGCCCTAGACAGCAGAAAAGAGGTGCTCTGTTTACTATAAGATTAAGGGGGAAAAAAAGTCTAGAAAAAGAATTCATAACACTATAAATAACTGTGGTCCATATACTATGTTAGGGTACAATAAATGTCCTGAAGGTGCTTAAATCCTAATTATACAAGTAAATTTTTGTTACTAAACTGGATAATCTTGGCTCAAAGTCCATGATGTGGAAACCCCAGCGGCTTTGAACCTAAAATATGTCCATTTTAAGGCTGTGGTACTCCTTTCCTACCCTTATTTCCACTTTCCCTTTCTATTAGCTAACCTAGTAGAACGTGCACTTCCATGGCTGTCTTCTTCCACACCTACACAAACCATGATGGTAATCATATGGAGGGGAGGAGAGAGCAATTTAATCTGTGTGTTACACCAAATATGCATTTACAGGGGCTTTACAGTTTACAAAGCCTTTACCTCTTCCCAATTATATTCATATTTAATAAATTTAAGCTAAGAGACTTTTGATGTGTCTAATTTATCTTTTGTATAATAGAAAGCTCTTATTATTGGGTACCCACATTTTATTTTGCTTGTCTTCATAAATCCAATGCTATAGTAATATTTTTGTTCTTTGACTCCCAAAATGCCTACATTCTTTAAAACAGCAATGTCCAATGTTATCTGAACTTCACCACGTATGTACTTCTTTCTACCAAATTTTAAGATTTGAAATTACGGCCAAAAATTATCAATGAACATTTTGAGGGGTTGTGCTAATTACTAGGGGAGGTGGGAACAATATGAAGACCTAATATGCTTAACATGTTATCTCTGTTTTACTCCTCTTTAGAAAAGGGTATTTAGCATTTGCAAGAGAGAAGCATAAAAAATATTTTTTCAAGCTTTTATTCTAAGACTGTGAAAAGTTCACATCATGGTTATAATTTGTTTCTCTTGGATCTGAACATACACCCACCCATTGGCTTCAGAAAAATGCTTGGACAGAAACCCTAGGACAGTTATACTTCCTGGAAATTTCAATTGGGAAAAAAAAAAAAAAAAAAAGTATCCCTTCCCTGAAGGGATAGCCAGTAGCAAATGATGCAAATGTTCTTTTGTATTAATATCAATTTGTAAAAACCTATTTGTACACAAGATACATTCATTCATTCAACAAATATTTCTTGAACAACTATTAAGAAGGTAATTTACAAATGGATTCTCCCTCTCACATACTTGATACATGGTATGATTCTATTAATTATTAAGCAAAATGATTAAGAAAATTTTATTTATCCAGTTTTGCGGGGCAATTCCCAGTCCCCAGAATGCTTCTCTCTGCTACTGACTGGCTGCCTTTCCAAGTGAACAATCTGATTCCTAGGCGCAAAGACTGCAGTCTTACAACCATACCCCTCACAGCCCAATACAATACTTGGCATACAGTAAGGTAGCCAAAGGAACATTGGATGGATGAATGAATGGATGGATGGATGGATGAATCATATTCATTAAGTAGTACAAACAAACATCCCAGTAAAAGAAAAAATTAAACTCAGTACAGGCGTCGCTCCTGATCCTTTCCTCTCTCTTCATCCAGGCTCACTTTGTTGCCCTTTTCTCTATACGTATTTCTACTGCTGAAATGACCATTTTGAATTCTTGGTATCAGTTTGCCTTACTGTGAACTTATCGGCAACGCAGTCTTCTTCCTCATCTTTGAACGCCCAGCCTGGTGCAAATTAAGACTGGGCACAAATTTGCCTCATAATAAAGAGCAACAAATACCAAAGACACCTCCTTAAATCAGTATTGCCAAGCTTCAGATTATTATTGTGTAGTAAAAACAATGTACTGAACTAGTAACAATGAGATTTACTATTAAAATTAAGTTAAATAAATGTTTGATCCTAGTCACCTGTACAACAAATACCACCCAAATCATAGCACCAGATTTTACTGAACAGAAATACACAAGTGCTTACTGGAGTTGGAAGTGTCACCTAGAAGCCATAAATAAAAGAAATATGAAAGGAGGCTTCCCTGGGCAGACACCTTTAACTGAGGGTAAAAATCACCAGCACAAATACCCAGGGAAATCTGGTAATTCTTCAGAAAACCTAGCGTATAATGTTTCTAAAACACAGATATGTGTAATTATGCCTCTTACTTCAAAAAAATAATAGCAATGAAAATTTTTGAAAGGCTTCCAGTGGCTCTGCAGGGAGTACGGAGACCAAACTCCTCAGTATAACTTCCTGGGTTCAGCACCGACTGGCTCCAATCCAGATCTGCAGCTCGTCTTCTGCTTCCCATGCCCTCTCACACACACCCTGAACTCCAACTATACCAGCCTCCTCAACACGAAATGCTTCCGTGTCCTCATTAATGCTGACTCTGTCTAGACTGTCCACTTCCCCTGTCTACACTTGAAGAAAAAAAGAAAAAAAAAATCCAACCCAAGCTTCCAGGTATAAGGTTAAAAACAGGCAGTTTGTGACCAAACCTAACAATAGCTCTGTTGCTGATTTTTAAACCACAGAACACTCAGAATAAAACTTTGGGGGTGTGGATGGGGATCAAGTTATTTGTGAGTTTATGGTACACACACTCTCTCACAAATCACAAGGCTCTGAAAGAGAAGTCTGGTACATGGCAAACCAGCCCAGCAGGGAGTGACTACATCTCCAGCCATACCCACTGGCAGAGAAAGCAGGATGCCAAGAATGGCCAAGTCGGACTCAAATGGGCTAAGAGTAATGCAGCCCCTCCCCCAAGACGGCCCTGAGGTCTATGTGACTGATGAATGCACTCTTCCCAGGGGACAGAACAAGGGGCAGTAAGATCTGCTCAGGAATCATACTTCAAGGACGGGCTATGCCCAGAGCAATATTTATGGCTATGCGACAGGGCAGGGCAGAGCACTGTCCAGGGGGGAAATCTGAACAATGCCGCTGATCACTGACAAATGATCTGGATGGAAATGAAGCTAGAGGAATAAACATCACCGGTACACCGTGTTCTATGAGACAAATCACTGCAACTAGACGCAGTAGGTCAACAGGACTTTGTATGGTCTGTGCTTGGGGAGGGAAGGACTGTACCTGCAGTTGACCTATGTAAGGTGATATACACACAAATATACATTGTACTTAAATGTATAGAAATGTGTGTGCACATACATATATATTAGACAAAAAGGGTGAAATGTAGCACTCCTAAATAATCAACTTAGCTGCCACACCTAACTTCCCCCTTGGTCACCATCTCCCTGATCTTTTCCTCCCACCATAGTCAGCCACGCTCTATAAAGAATTTGCCTAGTTCTATTCAAGCCATTTGGGTTCAGCCATAATTCAGGTATCTCATATCCTCCTCCTTAATCCCTTTTTATCTCTTCACATTATCCCCTATAATTCCATGTTAACTCTATATATCAGAACATCTAATTCAACAAATGTTGAATGAACAAACAAAACAGCACAGTTGTAACAAGATAAGGAAACTTGTTTCTGTTCTCTTATCATCTTAATATCAAAAGTAAATATTCTTCCCATTGGATCCTAGAGTAATAAGAACCAGGCTTGAGGTTCTTTTTCTCTTCTGGAGAAGGACTGGTCTGAGTATCCACCAATCGCAGGGGGAGGGTTTCCTCCCACCTCAACCTTTAATTATATAGGAATACCCATATAAAGAAAGTTTATTTCTGCCGTGGAATTTATTGTAACAGGATCTGTCCTGTACCAATTTTATATTTATTTTTAAAAGAAACAGATGGAATGGGATGACACAGGGCTTGGTATCACTGTCTCAAACAAGCCCAGCTGATGGCTAGACATATACACACACTGTAATCCCTGTGTACCTCTGCCCCAGACGACAGGAGTCGGGCCACAGCAGAATCAGCTCTTGTTGGAAATCAGTGAGCCAGCTGTCCAGGACAAGCCAGGGCTTATGTGATCAGATCTTTACTTGTTTCAAAGGCTTCTTAACAGTTCTAATATAGACTTATTATGCTTTTATGATGCTGGAAAACATCCAAAATGATTAGCCTATCGTTTTCTGACTCGTACATCTTCAGGCAATAAATGCACGCACTTTCTACTAACTGAGAACTTTCAAGTGAGTCCATCTAATGCATGAATGCCCTATGGAGTAACATTTCCAAAATTAAGTACTACCATCTTAAGAATTTACAGGACTTCCCTGGTGGCGCAATGGTTAAGAATCTGCCTGCCAACGTAGAGAATGGACTTGAAGACACGGGGAGGGGAAGGGTAAGCTGGGACGAAGTGAGAGAGTGGCATGGACATATATACACTACCAAACATAAAATAGATAGCTAGTGGGAAGCAGCCGCATAGCACAGGGAGATCAGCTCGGTGCTTTGTGACCACCTAGAGGGGTGGGGTAGGGAGGGTGAGAGGGAGACGCAAGAGGGAGGAGATAATGGTGATATATGTATATGTATGGCTGATTCACTTTGTTATAAAGCAGAAACTAACACACCATTGTAGAGCAATTATACTCCAACAAAGATGTTAAAAAAAAAAAAGAATCCGCCTGCCAATGAAGGGGACACGGGTTCGATCCCTGGTCCGGGAAGATCCCACATGCTGCGGAGCAACTAAGCCCCTTCGCCACAACTACTAAGCCTACGCTCTAGAGCCGGCGAGCCACAACTACTGAGCCCGCGCACCTAGAACCTGTGTTCCACAACAAGAGAAGCCTGCGCACCACAACGAAGAGTAGCCCCTGCTCACCGCAACTAGAGAAAGTCCGCGTGCAACAATGAAGACCCAATGCAGCCATAATAAATAAATTTATATTTAAAAAAAAAAAGAATTTACAGACACAGACAGAAAACAAACTTACAGTTACCAAAGGGGAAGGGAGGGAGGGATAAATTGGGAGTATGGGATTAACAGATGCACACTATCATATATAAAATAGAAAAACAACAAGGACTTACTGTACAGTGCAGAGAACAATATTCAATATCCTGTAATAAACTATAATGGAAAAGAATTTTTAAAAGAATATAGATACATACATATGTATAACCGAATTACTTTGCTGTACACTTGCAATTAACAATATTGTACATCAACTATACTTCACCATTAAAAAAAAGAGTTTAGAGATACATTCACTGTATTTTGCCAAGGGAAAATAAGCAGGTTTAAAAAGATAATGCTGGGGCTTCCCTGGTGGCGCAGTGATTAAAAACCTGCCTGCCAATGCAGGGGACATGGGTTCGAGCCCTGGTCAGGGAAGATCCCACATGCCGCGGAGCAACTAAGCCCGTGTGCCACAACTACTGAGCCTGCGCTCTAGAGCCTACAAGCCACAACTACTGAGCCCACGTGCCACAACTACTGAAGCCCACGCGCCCAGAGCCTGTGGTCTGCAACTGTGTTCCACAACAGGAGAAGTCACCGCAATGAGAATCCCGCGCACTGCAACGAAGAGTAGCCCCCGCTCACCACAACTAGAGAAAGCCCGTGTGCAGCAACAAAGACCCAAACGCAGCCAAAAATAAATAAATAAAATTAAAAAATTTTTAAAGAATCGTTTAAAAAACAAAGGATAATGCTCTGATTTTACCCCATGTGTAAATTCACAGATAAAACACTGGAAATGCTCAGCCAAAATGGTTAACAATGGTTGTTTCTGAATGTGGGCAATGGGAAATTTTGCTTTATTTGTATTTTTCTATATTACCAAGTTTTCTCCACTGAACATATATTATTATAATTAAGAAATATCTTGATAGATTAAAGTCCATTAAAATAAAAAATATGAAGCTTTCTCCCTTTATTTCTGTACTCCTGCTTTAGCACTTTTAAAGCAGTGCAAAACAGGATGAGTAAGTCCCAGCAAAGTTATAATAAACTGGTCATGTGCCATGTGGTATAGATTTACCTAAAACACAGAGGTACATTCATGCTATTCTTCCTTGAGCTTGGCACTATCTACAAGAAATTACTCTAAGAAGCACATGCTTTCAGACACTGTTACATCAGAGGCCTTTTTTTAAAGTTAGATTTTAACTGGATTTAAAAGAATGAAAGGAATTTCCTGGATTTTATCAGGGTAATTTCCCAAAAGATTTTTGCCCCACTTCTTACTACAAGGATTAAAGCCACTTAGCAAATTAGACTGTGTACTTGCCACTTAAAATGCTATTCAGAACATATAAATTAAGAGATATTTAAAAAGCAGTACATGTCAGAAGAAGTTGTTTTAACAGTTTCCTATGCAGTTAGTCAAAAAGCATCAAACATCTGAGTGCAGGAGGGATCTACTTTCAGACCACACAGCACTATAGAGAGACAGGGAACACGTATCTACATTCAATCAGGAAAGAACCTTTCTTTGTTTTATCATCATATGACAAGTATCACTGTCAAGTTTTCACTACAACTTCATTATAATACCAAGCCATACACACACACAATTTAACACAGCACAAGGAGGACAGCGACATATTTTTCAGAACAGCAAAATGGCATCTGCAGAATGTCTCAAAGGAATGACAAAGGCACTTCTTTAGCCCAAACAAAGAGAACAATGTTTCCACTAGGACACTACAGGACTATTGCATTTCAGGGGGGAAAGGCAGTAAAAATTAACACAAAACAGAGCTGAACCTGTAGAATGACAGTCTGTGGAGAAGAATTAAAAGAAACTATTGAGAATACATACAAGTTTCACTCATTATAGTACAGAAAAGTAAAAGAGTGCTTAAGGTTTTAAAAGTTGGGTAATTTCACATTGTAAATCTGAAAAGAAAAATAACTTTAAAATTCAAAATATAAAATTACTTATCAGTTGAATCAATGATGTTAGATTCATAAACACTGTGCATCTATAATTCATTTTGTTTAAAAGATGGCTTATAAACAAGCTATGCCAGCACACTTATCATTTCACTTAACTTCCCAAAGACACTGTATTAGAAATGTACTGTCAATGCCTCCATTTTACAGATAAGGAAATTGAGACTTGCAGATGTAAAATGACTCAGTATAAAATGATTCAGTAACGGCAGATGTGAGTTTTGATTCCAACTCTTTTACTTATTAGCTATGAGATTCTGACTTTCTTTCCAAGATGCCTTTACTTTGAATTTCAAGAACTAACAACATCAAATAATGTTCACAAGGATTAAAGACAAATGACTGTCAAAAATGGGACAAGAAATTTCCTAAAATAGCATACTGAAATGGAACTAAATGCTTAATAAACTGGAGGTGGAGAGGAAATCGGGATACACCCACTCAATCAAGTAATGTCTTCAAAACACTGTTATGAGAAGGGCTTAAGAAATGCCTTCAGAAAAAAAAAATAACAGCAAGAGAATGCCAAGAGCCAGGATTAATTACAAAATAAATATCTAAATATATTTGGTGGAGAAAGATCGTAATCAAGACCTAAAACTGATGGTTCCTCACTTTTATCTGAAGTGTATGTACTTAGTTATCTTCAGTGGAGAATGCCCTAAAAAAAAGTTTGATGATTTTTGTACTGTAGGAAAAAAACGCAGTTATCATTACAAACAGTAGACTCTGATTTAAGTAAGTAAAACCAGTAAATAAATTACCAACGGATAAATTTTTTCTCGTAACTAATAGTTTCTCATAAATTTGTTAGCCCTACTTTGAATAGGGCTACCCACCTAATCTTCCTAAACTCCAGTTCTCATCACATCATTCCACCTGTTTGGAAAACCTCAGTAACTGCAGGAAAAAAACCCAAAGTCTTCCACCTGAAATGCAGGCCCTGGCCAGACCCTACTTTCTAGCTTTTCTGCTCGGAACTATCCATGATGATTTCTATTGCTGAGGGGGGAAAAGCCAAGAGTCTCCAGGCTCACTCCCCCAGACTCTTCTCAGAAGTGGGCAAACTGAGAAGCATGCCCATCACCACCACCATCGGGCAAAATCCAGTTGCCAGGCTATGGCCTTGCCAAAGACTTCCCTGCCCTCCTTCCCTCCTCCAGATGCCCACAGCACTCCCTTCCCCGCTTCCAGAGCTCAGCACTTTTCTACAGTACTGGCCCTATGCCCACATCTTACCCACCATACTTAACAAGTCTGTCTTACTCATCTCCGTATCCCCCAGAGCAAAACACACACCACTTTGCACAAAGTCATGCTTAGTCCATTTGGGTAGAAAGAAATGAGGGTATAAGAAAACACCTTTAAAAATAGAAAATGAGGGCACCTATTTTTCCAAACAATTCTTATTTTTCTATTATCCAAGATAATCACCTTAATGATGCAATAAAGTAAGCCTAATATTAAACTAAACGACACTCTAATGGAATAAACACTATTTTGGCACATTTATAATGAGAAATCTCATGCCATCTTTTAAGATTCATACGAGGAAAATGTGAGGAGTGTAGGACTTACCATCTTCACCTGCATGATTGGTTCTCATGGGTTAAGACTGACCTAAAAGGTTGTTATCTTCAAAAAGGTATTGAATTCTAAGAGAAGCAAGAAGAAAATAGAAATGCCTCTGAAATAAGTCCTATGATAATATGTTTTGGGATATACAGTCCTCCTGAATCATGTAAGTTTAGGTCTGGGAGGTGCCTGAAAAAATAATGTAGCCAATCCTTTGTATCACAAACACCAAAGAATCTAAGAAATTCTAAACTGAGCTAAGTGACTGAGGGATTTTTTTTTTTTTTTTTAAAGAATATTGTAAGAAAAGGCAGGAACCTAACCTCCTGGCCAGGTATTTCTCATTTGCATGAACTTATTATATCAACCAGGTGATGAGCCCACATTTCTGAATGAATTTGCCCCTCAGCGTTTTCTCAAATGCAGCTCATTTTTCCAAAACACGCTTTCCTCTTGGTTTTTCTTTTCCCAATGCACCTCACGCTGTGGAGCTTCCAATTCCCCACAGATTTAAAAACAGTAAAAAAAAATGTAGACTAGTGGCTACCTTTTTTTTTTTAAACTACAGGCATTGTCATAATCTCTCCTTCATGCAAAACATTTATCAGATGGAAGTATGGAAGATCTTCTTCCTTTCACCGCTCGAGGTGGCACAGAAAATGAGGGCAGAAAGCAGGAACAAGGAAAAAGCGAAGGGGTACCTGCGCAAGAAAGCAGCAGCCGTGGCTATCAGACCGAAGCCATGAGACAAGAAATGCACTAGTTTATTCTTCCGGAACACTTAAATATATTGTGTAACAGTCACAAAGAACTTTTAGGATATGCCTATATAAACACAATATAAGCTTATCTTCCAGAAAAGCCGGCCAACCCAAATACCAGAATCTGGACCGTATCTCAACCAGTTCTGCGGCTGGTACCTCACTGGTAGTCATCCTCTACTTACCTTTGCTGCATAACAGGGCCCTGTGAGATAGAATTCAGGGATATTCATTCCGTCTTAGGAGAATGACACTGTAAATAACTTAAATACCACTACCTCTCATGAGGTCAAAACAGAGCATCTAAAGAAAAACACCGACTCACATTTACCAGGGATGGATTCACTGGGTAATCACTCGAGCTCCTCGGAACTCACACGTGCAGCCCAGCTCTGTGATCACTGCTACCACCTTGCTCGTTGGCACGATCCAAGGACGCCTGGATTAAGATAAACGCCTTAAGTAGCAGTGCTGACACAATTCAGTTCCTAACGCTTATGTCAGAAGCGGCCCAGCCCCGGGTCAGGAAATAATACGACTGATACTAGAACCCAACGGTAAACATGAATATCTTTAGGAGGTAGTGTTCCTTTTCCAGTCGTAAAATTAATTCCCAAATTATTTTACTCTTTTCACTGAACCAAACAGAAACAGGTGGAAAATAATTCCAAACAGCCTGGAAAGTATGCAGAGCCATTCTTACTTCAATATAATGAATTCAAAAAGACTTCTCAAGAGAAATAAGATCACACTCTAGCAACACGAGACTTCTTTAAGGGAAAAGAACACACTTGTGCGCGCACACACATCATACAAGTGTACTTGGTCCCTGAGTGATGTGAGTGCTGCCCTGTGCTGCTAGCTCCTAGAATTGGTCTCCTTTTGCATCACATGTTCTACGTCCCAACACTTCTCCACAGTGAGCAAGTTGGGAGATGGGGAGGCCTCCACACCTATTCTAAGGCAAGCAGCTTAGAGACAGGAAAAAAAGGAGTTGATCAAAAAGGAGATTCTTTATACTACACTGAACAAACTTTTTGGAATAAATTAAGCACAGCATCATAAGAAACGCAGAGCACTGCCAGAAAAAAAGAAATAAACAGAATTTTCTTAATTCTGTTTCTTCCTACTTTAGTCACTCAGGCTATATTCCATTATATTCCTCCAACACTTAAGCTGTCATCTCTAGTGGAATTTCCCCACCCACCCCAATCATTTGAAAAACTTCTGGAAAAAAACCAAAAGTATAATCAACTTTGCCAAATGACATTCAGATTTTGTCCCCACCCTAATATTTGGCTATTCATCCCTATTTCTCGATCTCTTTCCATTCTTACTCCCTTTCCTTCTTCCCCCAACTACAAATATATCCCAGCAATTATTTCCTTTCTTCCCCACTCCCTACTCCTGAGATTTTCAACACTAAGTTTCTTCATTCCCCTCATCCCACCTTCAATTCTTCTCTCAATACAGAAAGTCAAGAAATGTACAAAATCATAAGTCTTCAAGATGCAGAATTTAATATGCTGAAGACTTCTTGTAGAGGAATTTTTCCAAGAAAAACAAAAACAGGATTCTCCATCACCTACTTTTCAGACAGCCCTCCAGGAGCCCTCCCGTCAGCTGTTTTATATGGTTTCTTCTACATTAACTAAGGTCAAACAGAGGTGATGGTGAGTCTGAGGCTGTGTGTGCCAGTATATTGTCTGAATCCATAACAACTGCCTCAAAAAGGACATCTAAATACCCACTGACCAAAGCAATGTGCAAATCATGCTAGACTTGCTTTTTCTGCAGAGATATTCCTGAAATCCGCATTACCAGCAGGACTATCAACTCACAGAGAGGAGAGAGGAGGCCGTGTTCCCTAATTTGCCTTCAATGTGTTCAGAACTCTTTTAACAAGTTATAGTAATAATAGGGTGAGCCTACAAGGTGCTCTGCTAGTACTATGGAGATGAGACAAAGCGGAGGGGAGAGAGGCAGAAGAAGGAAAATGACAAGACAGCATCCTTGTCCTTGAGGAGCTGAGACTCCAGACTGCTCATACACACAACCCTGTGGAAAGTTAACATTCATAATGTGCCCACATTTCAAGATAACAGTAGAAGAAATGCCGTTAAGACTTGTGTGAGCAATTGCCAAAGGAATTATACAGCTAAGAACTCCTACAGGAATTCAGCAAAATAAGGCAAATATAATTCCACAGCAGAAGAAATTTGGCATAGGAGATAACTAACACTTTGGCAAAACCACTAAAAAGTCTTAAGACATTTATTGTTTTAACATGGCAGAAAAGAAACACTTCAAAGACACTTATGCTTAGTGTAAAACATATATTTTTAAACTTCACTCCTTTCAAGTTCACATCAAATAATCCTAAAATAGAAGCAATCCAGCCATCTCATAATGGTTTCTAAACTTCTCCAAATCACTTGGGGCAAATTAATTTAACTACACAGGTGTGTTTCGGTAGTCTCAATGTTTCACTTTTTTTCAGACTCAAAGTTATATGAGATGGACTAAATTCTCTGGGGCAATGCTTTCTAATTTACCCTAAAGGATAATACTTCACAAATTTTCACCAGTAAAATAGGCAGAATGGGATAGTTAAAAGTATACTGGACTAGGTGGAACCAGTTCTAATTCCAGCTCTGAAAGTCATGGGAATTAAGAGCAAGTCATTTAACTTCATTTTACTAAATTTTTCTCATCTATAAAATAAAGACAGGGAGGATTCATTACCTCTTAAAGTACCTCATAGTTCTAAAGTTCTACATGCTAAAAAAACTACTTGGCATGGCAAAACCAAACATATAGTATGAGCCCTACTTTGGGAAATGTATACAAATACGCATTTACTGAAGTATTTAAACCACTGAACGTACGGTTATAAATAATAAAAACAACATAATATTAAGTGATTATGTCTGAAAGTGGGACTGAGGCTGGCTTTTATTATTTGCTTCTCTGTATTCCAAGTTTTATTCAACAAACACATACATTTATCATGAAAAAGATTCAATCCCTTGAATCCAAGCGTGACATTTGGAATCAGAGCTCTTCAGCCTCTATGAAATACACTGGAAATCAGAGTTCTCTTGGAAACATTACAGGCCCATCTTGGATTAGGGGGAAAGTAGAGGCGGAAAGCCCCTCAACTTTGTTTTTCCACAACTACTTTTCTCATCTAGCCTGAATCCCCTCCTCTGTCCCCACCCTTCCGCATAAAAATCTCTTGGGAGTGACTGAATGCAAGTAACCTAAAACTGGAATTTCTGGAAGTGCGTGGTTTTCCAAAAGCACTGTATTTTCATCTCCCTACTTCCACACACACACCCAGAACTGGATTTCATACTTATTTTGCAACAAAACCTCACAGCAGTACTTAAACATCCTTCAAAAAAAAAGGCATGGGCAGGCTATGTTAGAAAAAAAAAAAGAATGATTTGGCACCTGTGGAGGTGATGTCATTACCAGCCGTGGCTCTGAACTGTCTCTGGAATGCAGCTTAGGCCACCCAATGCTATTTAACATAAAAACAGTCTTTCCTGGCCCAAGAAACCTCACAGTCACACTTGACTGTACTCTGCTTAGGAATCCAGCATTTACAACTTTTCAGCTTTAAACATTTCGTAGAGCACAGCAAATACCATCAGCACCATCCTTGAAGGTTAAACTTTAGCAGCTCTGAACCGTTATTTAACAACCAGCAGGCCTGAGAAGGACTAATTCTGCACGCCTGTCTATAGGCAATCCCTGACTCATGATAGGCCAGATTTTGAGTCACTGCCTTTGGTGGGGGGGGGGGGGGGGAACCATACATGCACCCCAACCCAAGAGGAAGTGAGGACTTGGTTGGGGACGGAGTGAGCACAGTGGGGGAATGAGATGAGGATGACAAAAGTGAAGCTGGAGATGAGAGCCTCAATCCTTACTCCGTAAAATGAAGCTAAGAAAATCAATTCCTGGCTATCTGTACAGATAAGATAAAATAATATAGAGTGATGGTTTCTGACATAAAGTAAACTCTAAGTAAATGTTAGCTATTATTATTTTTCCCCCGCAGAAACAGTCATTAAAGGGAATACTAACTCCCCAGGCCTGCTTAAGAAGGTCCAATTAATCTATAACACACCTGAAAGTGCTTGAAAACTTAACTGCAAATTTTAACACTTCTAAGGAAAACACACATGAGGAGTTTCACCTGAAACACATTTGCTCCCCAGAAGAATGAGCGGGGGATGACCCTTTCTGCCATCCTTCATTCATACTAGACAGCCCGACGAAGAACCCTGATCCCACCACTGCTCCAGCCAGGGGCCCACCCAGAGATGGGGCACCTGACCAGGGGTCGGCATGGCAACTCTTGGAAACTGTGGATAAAGATCCACGGGAAACTGGGCCTCCACCCAAACCACCTAACTCCCCACTCCACCGTGCCCTGATCCCTTGTTTAAGAGCCACGGAACTGTGGCCACCTGCTTCCCACTGCCAACACCTGACCAACATGGTCCAGTATGAAGGGAAACGAAACTCTCCACCTCCCGAGTTCAGTCTAGAAAGCCACACAAGGCCTTACAATTTACTGTCAAGATTTTACTACTCAAAGCAATGGGAGATGGACCAGGAACATCCAGATGTGTTTGTCTGTTTCACATTTCTAAAGGGAAAGCCAAGATCATACTGGGATGCTAATGCTAATTTATTTTTAAAAAATCATCAAGACAGCAGAAGGAGAAAGAAGCCAGAACTTATATCTCACAATTCCCACGACTGTCTACTTGATCTTTTACTGAGTTTTGTCCCCTCTAAAAATTAATTTTCAATTTTCTACGGCTGATTATGTGTTATGTGGTCACCATAACTCTAAGTTGCAGAAAGCTCTCTCCCTATGACCCAGAGCACATCAAAAGCCCCCTCTCCTCACCCCCCAGCTTTTACAGAATTACAGGATCTTGGCGATGACCCACACGCTGACTTCTTTCCAATCCATTTCCCTCAGTCTGACAGAGGAGCTCCACAGACCCAGTGTGGAGCCAGAAGGTCAACCAATACCTGGGCCATACTTTTCTCTACCACCCGATCACGTGTAGACTCTACTAGGGGAGAGGGGGGCTGAATCCCAAACCTAGAATGCATTCCAAATCGAAATTGTTTTTATTACCCATACTCCTACCTACTCCTTTCTCTAAGGCACAGAGCAGAGGGTGGGTGGGTGGGTGTGTGTGCGTGTTGGTTCCTACTTTAAAAGCGAACCCCATGATCCTGCCCTCCGCACCCTCTCAGTTACCCATTCCCACGGTTCCCAAACACTAGCTTTCAATTTTTTTCTGTGACCCAGAGTAAAACATTTACATCCCAACCCAGTTCACAAATACACAGTAAACACACCCAGTTTTAATGGAAACACAGTTTTCAAATGGTCGCTCTGATCAGGCCTAAAGCCTAAGCCTAAGCAGTCTGTGCCAAATCCAGCCCCAGCCCCTCTCCGCAGTGAGCCTTCTCCCTGCCAGCGGGCTGCCTCAGCGGAAAAAGGGGCACCTCTTTCCTCCCACTCCCCTTTCTCTTTCCTCTCCCACGGGGAAGATTCATGCAGTGGCAGAGCTCCACTCCAGCCAGGGAGGTGGATCCAAGGTACGATAAGTGCTGATGGAAAACTTTTCCCAAAGGGGGAAGCCTTCTTTTTTCAATTCAGGTAAAATCCTGTAGAGGCTAGATAAGGCCCCAACTCTCATGTTGTATATTCATTTTCTAAATACCAGTCATGACCTTCTAAAATGATCTCTTGGAAAATCCTGCCCTAGAGCTATATATGATCCTACCATTATCTCATTTTCATTCGTCCCAACCTCTGATCCCCTTCCGTCCTGCTTCTTGAACCACCCCCCCACCCCCAACTACTTTGACCCTGAGCGGCCGGTGCCTCCACCACCTTCCCGCTGCCCTGTCTTCACTACCCTCCTTCAGCAGCCTGGATTCCACGGGCCACCACTAGACCCTCAGCTCCCAGCCCCGCGGTCCTCCAGCACATCTGTGTGCTCTGTGGCTCGACCTAACTCCAGCCTTACTTCAGCCTTGCACCCATGACGCCACACAAAAAACACGTGATGATGGTAACTTTTCTCCATTCAAATTCACAGCCTCGAACTTTAACAGGACTCCTAGAGACCTCCAGATATATCCTACGACAGTTCCCTAGTCAACCCACACCGCCACTCTCCTGGACATAGATTTCACACTTGTACGTAAAGCAAAAAAAATGACAGACAAAAAATATATGACACTGGATACTGGATCTTCCTATGATCTCAGCCACAATCTAACTACAGCTGTCCTCCAATAAGGAAAACCAGAGAGTGTTCAACAAAGTCAATGTTATAAGTAAAGAAACAAAAAAGTTACTAGCCATTCTTTTTCTTAAAAAATCTGCCCAGTACAAGGCTGACTTCCAATATTAACAAGTTTAAAGGCATTTAACCATTAAAGAAGAAAAGAAGAAGTCTCGGTTTTCTCTTATTTTACAAAAATGTTTGGTAATATTCTCTCCTCAATTCTCTTACCAAAGTAGTCCATGTGCAACTCTGCCCTGCCTCTCTAATCACTGTCAGGCATAACAGTTCATTGTCCAAATATAATTTGTTCAGCCATGCAAACACCTGCGCAATCAGGCATGTTCAATTTGCAAGGGACAAGTCCAACGGCGTGGCCACAGTGACAAGCACTGGTGCCTGGCTAGTGGGCCTTTCGCTGAAAGAAACAGCTTTTCCCATAATTATCTCTATTTTGAATCAAATTGTCTAATAAATGTTTTTATGTAATTCAACAGAAAAACAAAACAGGTGGATTACAGAGTTGCTATTTATTCTAACCCAAGCCACTAACAGTGGCACTCAGGCACATAATAAACCCCAGAGTAAAATAAAGCTGTGTCTCTTGAAATTCAAGGGCCAGGAGAAGTGAAAGCTAAGGAAGCAAATTTGCCCAAGGAGGCAATAAAAGGTCAAGACCAGAACTCAATGTTCCGTAAGAGAGCTGCCACAGGGAAATCACTGCAGGGTTTCAAGGGTTATTTCTATCACTTTAAAACTCAGTTCTTGCAACTTCCCTGGTGGCACAGTGGTTAAGAATCTGCCTGCCAATGCAGGGGACACAGGTTCAATCCTGCTCCGGGAAGATCCCACATGCCACAGAGCAACTAAGCCCATGCACCACAACTACTGAGCCTGTGCTCTAGAGCCCACGAGCCACAACTACTGAACCCGTGTGCCACAACTACTGAAACCCACGCACCTAGAGCCCGTGATCCACGACGAGAAGGCACTGCAATGAGAAGCCCGCGCACCATAACGAAGAGTAGCCCCTGCTCACCGCAACTAGAGAAAACCCACACACAGCAACGAAGACCCAACGCAGCCAATATCTATCTATCTATCTATCTATCTATCTATCTATCTATCTATCTATCTATCTCAGTTCTTCCTGGAGGGGAACCGTACACGACCTGACTACTCAGTTGAGAAATCTACACTGAAATCACATATGCCAGCAAATAGGCAGATTTGAGAACATGCAAAGGCTATATGCCCTTCAGAGCAAGAAGGCAATTTAGCTTAGAGGAACCTCAGGTAAAAGACATGAACACCACTTAGACCTGCAGATATGGCCAAGGCCACAGGCTAGCCTTCCCGCCTCAGTCACCCAGACTGCTAACGTTTTTTAAAAAATAAAAAATGTGCACAGCACAAACAACACCAATAAGGTCATGCTAACATAACAATTCCTACCCTTCACTTACTTAGGCTCCTTTCCCGGCACCCTGAGTTTCCAAAGCTCTACGAACTGTCTTCTGTTACTGAGTTTTAAGATTTCTAAGGTGTTTCTTCGTCCTCTTCCTCCTCCTCCTCCTCCTCCTCCTCCATTCATCCACTCCATGTGTAGGGAATGGCCACTATATACCGAGCACTGTGCTAGGACACGTAACCTAGTAAGGGCCGCAGGAGAGGAAGCCAATGATTACAATTCACTCTGAGAAATACCTACTTAAAGCAACCTGCAAAAAAGCAGACGAGCAGAGAATGATGGTAAAATCCATCTCCGAAGGATGAAGATGCAAAGAAAGGAGGTACAGCATCCCAAGTACTTGCAAAGACATCAAGATACCGGTACAGGTTGCTCCTTGCAACTTGTTACATTTAATCAAAATCACAAAGGTTAGGCCCAAGAATTCACAAGACAATAAAAAGCAAAAGTCAGTCAATTTCCCTACCAATATGGCAGCTATGTGATAGCTACTGGACCTAGAGATTTCTTCTTTTTCAGATTATCTGAAAATTCCATTCATCCATTCTATTTGTTTTCAGTTTACAAAAGCTAATCAACAGTTGGCACTGTAGGTATGTGTGGGCCTATGAAGATCACTCACAATTGTATCCTCTGAACTCAATACAGTGAGAGGCACACTACGACCTTCATCCCAGTCAAAACTTTGGTGGGTATTCCTTCCACTCTTTTGCTTTTCTCCCACCCCAAGCTAAGGTATTTCATGTACCATTCTTAATAGGTAGTCAACTAATCCTGGCTAAGATAATGGCACATAATAGTTGAAGGTGTGATCTCGTCTAGGTCAGGATAGGGGATGAAGGTAAGGAGCAGCTAGAAGATAGAATCCAGTGCAAGATCAACTTGTGTCATTTGGCTTAGGGCTAGGTGAGCAGACAGATGGATAGCCTCTTCCGCCACCTCCAGAATAGAGAATAAAAACTTGCCAAATTAACAGAGTTGTTTTTTTATTTAAAAAAAAATCTCACAGGACTTCCCTGGTGGCACAGTGGTTAAGAATCCACCTGCCAATCCAGGGAACACGGGTTCGAGCCCTGGTCCGGGAAGATCCCACATGTCACGGAGCAACTAAGCCCGTGCGCCACAACTACTGAGCCTGCGCTCTAGACCCCCCGAGCCACAACTACTGAAACCCGTGCTCTGCAACAAGAGAAGCTACCGCAATGAGAAGCCTGCACACAGCAACGAAGACCCAACGCAGCCAAAAATAAATAAATAAATTAAATAAATTTTTTTTAGAAATCTCACAAAAACAGAAACAGTTTCTAATAAGATTTGGTCTGTGCCCTATGTTAGCTAGGTCAGGGTATTTCAACCTCTGCACTCTTGACATTTTGGCCAGATAATTCTTTGTTGTCTGAAGAGCTGTCCTGTGCATTGTAGGATGTTTAGCAGCATTCCTGGCCTCTACACAGAGATGCTAGTAGCGCATCCTCAAGTCATGGCAATCAAAAACGCCTCCAGACATTGCCAAATGTTCCCTACAAGACAAAAATCACCTACCCAGCCCCATCCCGGTTGAGAATCACTGTGCTAGATTATGAGCACCAGCCTATTTACTGAATAAAGAAGACACTGATGTTGATGAACAGGGCAAAATATTAAGAAAAGGGTGATGCCTTAATCAGCTATTGTCTGTAGTTTAATGAAAAGCTAATAGATATCCCCAACAGAAGAGGGAGGTCAAAATGAAGACCAAAAAAGTAAAGTCTGGAGTATTTAGGCAACAATAAGTATACAGATGCTCAGGTCTGGTGAAAGCTGCAACTGAAAAAGAGCTTAGTGAAAACATTAAAACTAAATCAAACCAAGTCTATCTTTATTCCACATATCCAAGCCCATTCTACCAAAAAAAAAAAAAATCTTTAACAGATTTTAATTCTACAAAATGAGTATCTGAAATAGTAATTATTCTGATATAATTAGTAATGCACAGACCAGACTCCAAATCCTGGCAGGTTCCAACCATTTTCTAGTTACCTGACACCCTAAGCTTTTTCCCTCTCCAGAGGAGTAAACGACATAGCCAATGTAAGGACACGAGCATGGTGCCCGGCACGCTGTCAGTACCATTAAGAGGTAATTACCAGTAGTTTCACACATGTATTTTATAAACATACTTCTAATACAAAATGGAACACGCCGCCCAAGTGAACTAAGAAAACACACGCCTAATAAGTTAACTTAAAAAATCCATTCCTGTAAAAACACATGCCTTAGATGCCAAGATTTACCTGCACTTTTTAAGGCAGGAGAAAAACAGATTACCCTCCAAGCCCATGGCTACAGTAAAAGCAAAGTATAAATGCTGCCCTTTTTTAAGTACCACACTATGCACCACTTGGGCTACCTCCAAATATATTTCCCCAGGTTTTTATCCAAGTCAACCAAAACACCATTTTAAGCAGCTGAGTTTTAAAATTCACTATATAAAATTTCTATAAAGCCCGACAATCAAGTAGGAAAGAAGAGCATTTTCTCACACATACCCAGAACCAGTTTGCAGTTGCTGTTTTTGCCTCACAGAAGTTGTTTTCCAGCCACAAGCTACTACAAATTGTTCAGACCTTTTGGCAGCAACACAGGAAACTGCCCTTTTCACCCGTTCTCCCACAAAAATGTAGTCAATTTCTAGGCAGGCCCATCTCTCAAGGCTACTTGCTTTACGGAGCCAAATACACACCATTTTTCATTTAGCAATGTGAAAGGGTCCCAAATATTTTGCATTTTTGTGAAGAAGGCTGAAAGTCACCAGAAGACCTGTGGGCAAAGCTCTGTATTAAGTCAGCTCATAAACTGCTAACGCCACACTTTACACCGGCATTTGAAATTTACAGGGCATTTGGCACCACAGCTGTTTCTGTTTTATCCGAATCATCCCGGATGCAATAGGCAACATGTGAAGCCATTTCCTGAGCTTAATTGTCCTTGGCTTCTCACTATTCTCAATTTGTCATGTTTCAAATAAGTAGTCAAAGTAGGTACATCTGCCTTTTGATTAAAAAACAAAAACAAAAACCTCGTATCTTCTCTTTGAACCTAGGGTTTTTCTACAATCTTAAGGATCGCATAAAGCCACAAAGATGAAGTTTGTCTCAGCTTAACATTCAGGCATACAAAATCAATCTATATTTTTCTCCTTCCATTATTTCAGCGGAGGTGAGGGCAGGAGGTGGTAAATTACTCAACAGCTGTAACATATTTAACTTCTAAAAATAAAGGCAAAATTGCCTTTTGAATGCAAAATAAAAGAAGAACCTTTGAAAACCAGGAATTCCTTTTTATCCCTTTTGGCTTAAAATTTCACTGATCATTTATAAATAAACAAATACAAAATAAACAAACAAACACACTGACCCAAATGGCAAAAAGGCATCTGCAGTTACTCACAAAATAAAGCTGGACACTATTCTGCCCTGGGAGAGTCAAATGCCAAAATGCAATCTGGTAAACCGAGCTCATAATTCACAAACTGAAAAAGAAAATCAGCCCAGTATTTTCCAGGGAACATTTCCTGTCTCCCCAGAATGACTTGCAACCTCAAACAAGTTCCAATCATGACGCAAAGGTAACTTCTCCAAAAGGGTACAATGTCAGAAACTGTCCAGAAACCACACAGACAAAAATGATAAGCAAACGAAACTCGATTCAATTACACACACCCATTACTTTGATTTAATAAAAGACAACCATATTTTTCAGAGTCCAATATTAACAGTAATTTAAAATATGTTCAAGTTCAGAACTCCTTTTCAAAGGTACACTAAATTTTTCCAGCAAATAAATCCTACAGACTATACTGGGAAGAAAACTAGAAGGCAAACCAAGGAACCCAAATTGAAAATTCAAAGGCAAAATCTTACACGTCTAGTAGGTAGAGAGACCTGGCTTGCCTGAAGCTAATAAGTACAGGAGGCACACCCTGTAGGTTATCTTTCCAATTTAAATAGATAAATTGCAGGTGTAAAACAAGCACTAATTGAGAACATGCTTTCATTCACTGCTTGCCTTAACCTGTGATAAACCAGACCATCTTTCATCTCCTTCCGCAAAACAGAATATCAAAGAGATTTCGCACTACTGTTTATCACCTGAACAGCATCTTCAAAGTACATCTAATTGTTAATGTTTCTGAGAAAGTGTCTATTGAAGGAGTAGGAAGAAATAGCCTCCTTGTTAGAGATTTCTTTACCCTGTGGGGTCTGAGGTAGTCAACAACAGCATGAAACAGGGTGTAAGACAAACACCAAAGAAAGAAAAAGAATCATTCCTTGAGTTAACTGTCTACATCTCCACAAGACTTACTTTCAAATAAGTAAACAACAACAGAAGAACAGCTGCCCCAAGGTTATCCAGAGGCCTGGCATAAGAAGTCAAGTTCACTGTTCAAACACATGGGTTTTCTGGCCCATGTTAGAAAAGTTCAGCCTGGGAACGTTTAATTCAGATTTGAGCTAAACGGGCAATTGAAGAATCTCTTTACTACTGTTACATTTTAAAATTTCTCACACCACTAGAAAACTCATCCTAAAATATAACTGGACTCTTTTAAAAAACAGCAAAAGAGATGAAAAATGTACAATCGGTCACTAATTTCTGTCAGTTCTCATCCTGCTTTCACCTATATTCAATTAGTATTTATTGTGCAGTTACTACATTAAAAAGCAGGGCTAACACTGAGAGGGGTAAAGACTGCACAAGACAGAGGTGTATTTACTACCAAATAGGTGATGTCTGCATCTGTATTTACACACAGTAAGTTGAGGGTGTTTTGTGTGTTTTTGTTTTCTTAAGTATCTCTGTGTGGTTTACTTTCTATATGGCAAGAGCACTGAAGGCCCTTCATGTGTCTAAATAAAAGGTTCCAGCCATGAATTGTCCACATTTGTGTGCTGGAAAGGGTGAAAAGGGCAGTTTTCTGTGTTACCGCCAATGGGCTGAACAATTTGCAGTAGCCTGTGTTAGAGAACAACTTCTTTAAGAAGACCTTCAAGCTGGCTTGCTATACTTGTGCAAAATTACATGCTTTTTCTCCATTTACTCTTATTTTGTTACACCTTTTCCAGTAAAACCCTTCCCTGGCATTTTATAATCATGGTTTTAAATGATCTTGCTAAGGAAAAGAGTGTTTGAAAATAATGCTTAACAGGTTAACTGAAAACCAATTTCAGCACACACCTAACATTTGAGCATTAAAAGTCTTTCTAGTCTTCTCCATCCATAATATTAATACAGTACTAACTTTGTCCAGGTATTCACTTCTGGGAAGTTCTTCCTGAATGCATCTGGCAAACATTTAGTAAGCACTTAATAAGGAATCACACACATACACCACCAGGCTGTTTATGCACTGTGGAGAATACCAAAATGAATGAGAAAAGCTCACAGCCCTTAAGAAACTAATCTAGTAATGCAGAGAAAGAGAAAGGGCAGAATTCTGAGGCTGGAGGCGGGGGAGGTGTCAGAGAATCTGTTTGTTTTTTGTAAATTTACTGGATGATTCTTGTGCATACTAAGGTTTAAGAACGAAGGTTTAATGTTTAAGAACTAAGATTTAAGGTTTGAGAACTGTATTCACCCCCGCCCCCAAAAGGCAATAAATTAGTAAGTCATTATTCACTTAAAAAAAGAAAAAAAAAAAGACTCAACACTAGATCACTCTAATTAGACAGTCACTATAGCTATATTTAAAATATCACTTCTTATGCTGCATAAATGAAGTACACCTAGACATTAAATTGTGTATTGGAAAAATATAAAACTATGATAAAAAGAACTAGACTAAAACTCAGGTAAGTCCAACTAATGCCACTTAATTTGAATAAGAATTAAAATCCTGCCTATTATCTCAGAAAGCAATTAGAATAATTAAATGAAAATATACATGAAAATGTTTTGCAAAGTGCTTTAAAAGCTTAGCTTATTATTGGTCAAGGAACAGCTCTATTTATAATATCCGCAGTAAAGAAGACCCTGTCAGGAATAAAACAGGCAATGAACTAACACTGGTTGGATTTTTTTTTTAATTTATTTATTTATTTATTTATTTATTTTATGGCTGTGTTGGGTCTTCGTTTCTGTGCGAGGGCTTTCTCTAGTTGCGGCAAGTGGGGGCCACTCTTCATCGCGGTGCGCGGGCCTCTCACTATCGCGGCCTCTCTTGTTGCGGAGCACAGGCTCCAGATGCGCAGGCTCAGTAATTGTGGCTCACGGTCCCAGTTGCTCCGCGGCATGTGGGATCTTCCCAGACCAGGGCTTGAACCCGTGTCCCCTGCATTGGCAGGCAGATTCTCAACCACTGCGCCACCAGGGAAGCCCCTGGTTGGATTTTAAAAATCTATTTTTGGCTCCAGAACATTTACTGATGAGTAGAAAATATTTGCCCAGGTTTGCATCTCTCAGTAGCCAGGTGGTGACATTATTTGACATAGCTTCAATACTGCTTTCATACTTAACATAAATATTATCATCACATTCATAGCCTGCATCTTTAGTTCAAGACTAAGTCTTTCAGATTTATCTGTGCTCATATATGTAACTTCACGTAGTTCATATATTTAAGTCATAACATGTCAATGACCGCTTCTTCCATGTCTCCGTGCAAAGGTACAGGAATCTCTAGGGTACCTACCTAGTGGAATGCGGGCTAGTGTGATATGGTCAATTTTACTTGCTATTGCCATAATGTTATCCCAGGATGGTTGTCCCAATTTATATTCTGACCAACAGTGAATGATAATAACAATTTCTCTACATGTTTCCCAACATTTGATATTTTTAGACTTATGGTTATGGTTAAGTCTCTGTTTTAACTTGGATTTCCTAGCTATTAGTGCTTACTTACTGGCCATTTGGTTTCCGGTTCTGTGAATTGCCTCCAGTCATCCTCAATTTTTCGATTAGGTTGTCTTTCTTTTTCTTATTAATTTATAGGAATTGTTTACATAAGCTAGCTTTTAATCTTTGTAGGATACAGGCTAGAACAGACCATTTTTCTCATATTACTACAAGTATGGGAGTAAGTGATTCATGGCTGACATGCCTAGCCAAGAATGTCACCAAGGAACTGGCCTTTTATCCTCCTGCTCTGCCATCTTTAACCAGTACCTTCAGCTTCTTCATTGCAAGACAGCTGCTGCAGCTCTAGACATTATATCCATATTCCAGGCAGAAGGAGGAAAAAAAAGGAAAGAGAAAAACCAGACCCCATATTCAGGAAGCAAAGCTTTCTCAGAAATTCTTAGCTTATATCTCATTGCTCACAGCTAATGACTTTTGAAGGACCTCAAAGAAGACAGCCATTTTTAAATGGGCATAAAATTAGTAGAGTTAGTAAAGAAAGACGAAAAAGCAAGGTAGGCTACTAATAATGTCTTTAAAACATGCTTTACAAACATATTCGTAGCCCTGTCGTTCCGCTGCAGTATATTTTCATGTATGGAAGTTTACTTTAATAGAGTAAAATTCCTCAATCTTTTCCTTTATCATTTGTGCTTTCTGCTTCCTACTCCCAAACAATGCTTACATTTTCTTCTAAGAATTTTAAAGATTGGCTTTCTACCTTTAAGCCTATCTATAATGCATCTATAATGAATTTGGGGATATGAAGTAAGGAATGAAATTTCATCATTTTCCTGTATAAACAAATAAGTGGACATACCAGCCCTGTTTCTTTCACCTTTCCGTACTGATTTAGACCACCTCTATAATATAACAAATTTCCTTTCATTAGTTTATATGAAGTTTCTGGCTTATAGCAGGTTCACTGGTCTAATTATCTATCCTTGCCCCAACAGTTTTTTGGTTTGTTCTGTTTTTTTATAAATTTATTTATTTATTTTTGGCTGTGTTGGGTCTTGGTTGCTGCGCATGGGCTTTCTCCAGTTGCAGCGAGCGGGGGCTACTCTTCGTTGCAGTGCGGGGGCCTCTCATTGCAGTGGCCTCTCTCGTTGTGGAGCACGGGCTCTAGGCGTGCGGGCCACAGCAGCTGTGGCGTGCGGGCTCAGTAGTTGTGGTTTGCGGGGTCTAGAGTGCAGGCTCAGTAGCTATGGCGCATGGGCCCAGTTGCTCCGCGGCATGTGGGATCCTCCCGGACCAGGGCTGGAACCCATGTCCCCTGCACTGGCATCAACTAGCCCATCGCTGATGATTATAATCAAAGTTGCTCAGCTTACTGATAGGATTTCCCATGAGCCCCTCGCCCTTCAGCTCTCACTGTGCTGCTCACACTCTTGAAACAGTTCTTGAGCTCACCTCGACCCCACCCTCTCTCACCCACTTAACGTGGTTTAGTGAAGCTCACCCAGAAGAATACCATTTCACTAGTGAAGCTCACCTGGAGGAATAATATTTCAGCAAGCATCATCTCAAGACTGGAGGACTTCCTATGTTATATGCTGGTGGTTCAAACTATCTGTTAGAAGCTATCGCAAGCAAGAATAAATGAAAAACACTAAAAATCCTACATAGACTCAAAGAACTGCATTCCAATACCCTCCTGAGCAAAACCCTGGTGAAAATCACGAAACTAATACAAGACAAAACAAACAAAAAAATCAGGAAATATGGAAGGTATACACCCAAATACATAGTAACTTCTTTTTTCTAAAAAAAAAAAACCAAACCAACCAACCAACCCTAAGGAAAGAGGGAATCCCCTTTAAAAATGGTAATAATAAGAGCATCAGCTAATACTTCCCTAACACTTCCCATGTACCAGGCATTCTGCTGAGAGTTTTTGCATATATTAACTGATCTAATCCTTACTAAGACCCTATGAAATCGGTTCCATTCTTGTTCCCCTTTCATAGATGATGAAATTAAAGCACACAGCTGCTAAGTGACAAACCCAGGCATTCTAGTTCCGGTAGTGATCCTAATTACTACACTATACACCACATGCTCAATACCAGCTCCCATGGATAACTGTCTATCAGCTCTATAGTCAAACCTTCATAAAGTCTCTCATCAAAGGGAACAATCTCTTAATTGCTTTATTTTAAATAATAAATTACTAACATGCTTGATTTCAAATCCTGGCTCAACCAATCAGCTGCTATACAAATGATTTACTCTCCTTTCCTCAGTTTTCTCATCTGCAAAATAAATTTTTTTTTAACTTTTTTTTTTAATAAATTTATTTTATTTATTTATTTTTGGCTGGGTTGGGTCTTAGTTGCTGTGCGCAGGCTTTCTCTAGTTGCAGCGAGCGGGGGCTAGTCTTTGTTGCAGTGCACGGGCTTCTCATTGCAGTGGCTTCTCTCGTTGTGGAGCATGTGGTCTAGGTGCACAGGCTCAGTAGTTGTGGCTCACGGGCTCTAGAGCACAGGCTCAGTAGTTGTGGCGCAAGGGCTTAGTTGCTCCGCAGCATGTGGGATCTTCCCGGACCAGGGATCGAACCCGTGTCCCCTGCGTTGGCAGGCGGATTCTCAACCACTGCGCCACCAGGGAAGCCCTGCAAAATGAATATTGATAGCACCTATCTCATAAATTGAGTGTGGGCTTTAAATGAATTAAAACATTCTAGTTATACTACAGAACCTGGTACATGGCAAGCAATCTGTGTCAGAACCATTATAAGAATAGTGTAATCACCATTAATCCATTGTTCCTAGGTGGTATTTCCTTCCAATTATAAAAAGTCATCATATGTAAGCCTTTTAAAAATCTTTTAAAAATCAAATTCTATAAGACATTGTGGATATTACATATATTAAGTAATCAAATATGTCTCTGGATATAAAATTCTTGTGATATCATCATATCAGATTCAACTCTAGAGCAAGATTTCCATGAAAACAGGAATTTGTGTCTGTTTTGTAAATCATTCATTTCCATCACAACACTGCTTGGCACCAATACGTGTTTGTCGAATAAATTAGTAAAAAAGTGCTTAATCTCAAGCAATTTAGAAGAAAATGAAGATGTTACATCCTGGAAAACTATGTTAGATAAAACTTTTCCACAAAAAGTTTCATGAAATGAAAGAATGGCAAAAGCAATCCTTCCATATTGATGAATGATATACTGCTATCTTAATATATATGTAATTACTAAGTAGTAAATCAAACGCTTAAAAGATTTTATTATTTCATCTACCCTAAAAGTTTATACACCCACGATGACCTAAAAATCATCTGAAGGATGTAAACAGCTTTTCTATGTATTTCTTTTCCTGCTGTCCTTCATCTTCCCTCCAAAATTCCATCTAATCCTCAGGGAGCCAAAGATTTCAGTGGATACAAATACAAACTTCCCTTTCTTGAAAAGAACTCTATGTCCACAGGATTATTTAACTTTCTTTTCATATCAAATAAATAAACCTTTTTAAAAACAAAATATTAGAGAAATCTTCCAGCTTACAAGTGGCAGGCGGCCATTATTATTTCACTCATTCAGGATCTATTTATTGAACACTCCCTATGACTCAGGCACTGGGCTAAGCTCTAAGAAAGGAAGAAGGTACGACACAACCCATGTTCTCCAAGCACTCCCCATCACTGATGGAGACAGGCATAAAGGCATAATTACAAAGCAATATGAAAGGTCTACAACGGGTAGGATCATAGAGGAAGGAGAAGCCATCTGCTGCGGGGGCGAGGGCAGTGCAAGAAAACTTCACTAGGATGAGCACCCTTTTAACTGAACTTTGAAGGTCAGTAGAAGTTTAACAGGTGATGACAAGGGAAAATAGGCAAAGGGAGTAACAGATACAAAAGCCCAAGTCATGGAACAACATGGCATGTCCATGAGGAGAATGAGTAATTTGTATTTTGGTATCACTACAACATAGGGCTTACGGTTGAGATTTTTGGGAAATGAGGGAGGAGAGCTGCCGGGAAGGAGGGGTGCTCACCGAAAAGGGTCTTATATCCAGGCCGAGGAAGAGGCTAAGGCACTATTAAGTCTCTCCTGCTCAAAAGGTTCCCATTTCTGTCCTAGGATCACATGTGACAGATGGCGAATAAGCAGGACCACTAGCCAAAGCATTCATGTCAACTATGAGCACACGACAAATTATTTATGCTTTAACAATCAAGTTCCCAGACTAGACTGAGAGGTCTCTGACGTCTTATTACAGTTTATATCCCAAACATCTACTGCCGCAATTCCTTTACTTAACAGATGTCAAGAGCCTGCAATGCACTAGAAATTCTAATTAGCACGGGATACTCATGGATCTTATACTATCTCATCCCAACTAATCGCAGGACCTCTCTGAGGAAGTGATATTTCAGGTGATACCAGAGAATGAGAAAAGGTCAGCCTATAGGATTTTCAATTCCTATCCTCTACTTACATCATCAGCTGACGTTTAACAACAAATAACCTCCTCCTTAATACACTTTTACTTGTATTCAAAGTCATCCTTCTCTGAATTCTCTGGTTTCTTGGTCCACTTCCTCTATATTCCTCATTCTCTGAGTGTCATTCCAAAACTCAGTACAGCTCATTTCCTTCTCCACTGGAGGCTTCATTCTACTCTGCTTATTTCAAGTTTGTTGTTTTGTTTTTAAAGCCATTTGCTTTTTTGATTGCTTTCAGATAAATTATCTAATTGAGAGGCAATACAATGTAGTGGTTAAGAGTGTAAGCTCAGTAGTCAAACACACCTACAAGTCCCAAATCTACCCTTGGTAAATATGTGATCATGGTTGCCTCTCTATGCCTGTTTCCCCTCCCATATAAGAGGTATAAGTATATCCAATTCCTACTTGTTTTGAAGATTAAATAAGACACTGCACATAGTAATCAGCATTACACCACAGTTAGCTATTTTATTATTAATCATTCAAGTCAACATCCTAAGGAACTTAAGGAGCTTTTAAACATATGTGTTCAAGATCAGACAGCCATTATTTCTAATGGAGACTGCCCAAATGTACATTTCTGGCCTTAATCACCAAAGTCACAATATGAAACTACTGGCCCATATTCATCTCCACTTGGATGATCTATGGTGGCTTTGTCAAAAATCAATCATCAGGCTTCCCTGGTGGTGCAGTGGTTAAGAATCCACCTGCCAATGCAGGGGACATGGGTTCGAGCCCTGGTCCAGGAAGATCCCACATGCCGTGGAACAACTAAGCCCGTGCGCCACAACTACTAAGTCTGCGCTCTAGAGCCCGCGAGCCACAGCTACTGAGCCCACATGCCACAACTACTGAAGCCCACGTGCCTAGAGCCCATGCTCCACAAGAGAAGCCACCGCAACGATAAGCCCGCGCACCGCAATGAAGAGTAGCCCCGCTCGCTGCAACTAAAGAAAGCCCACGCACAGCAACGAAGACCCAACGCGGCCAAAAATAAATAAATAAATAAATAAATTTTTTTAAAAAATCAATCATCTTCCCACAAAATCAACTTCCTCTTAGGCTTTCACTTCCAAGTTGCTTCTAACTCCATCTTCTCCCTCACTCAAGTTTGTCATCACTAGCACCTGTCACCTCTTCTTTGCAAAGACTGGTAGACTCATTCCTTTGTCTTCATTCCCACAGCAAACCCCCTCTCTTCCAAGCTCCCTAAAGTATGGAAATACTGTACAAGCAGAAAGGCAGCTCAGAGCCAGAATATCATTGTGGGTAGAAGCTGACCCCGAGCTGACTTCCTGGTTGACTTCCCTGCCAGCAGTCTTGGCCTATTTCATATTGTTCGAAGTTCATGGGGGCCAAAGGAAACCTAAATATAAGATTATCCCTTAATAGCACAGAAAAACCAGAAAATGAATCAAAGCAAACGCTGTGCAAAATCACCTAAAAGATACCAAACAACCCCCAGGTCACTAAGATTTACAGCACTATGACTGAAAGTATTTAAATGACTTAAGAAAAGTTCATCAACCTCAAGAGTGGTCAGCAATGAGAAGACAGAGAAAAGAAATTCAAAGAGAGAGAGTATGTGGTCAGACCGACTCACATACTTAGTCCCTTCTAGCAAGAACAGCTTTACTGGGCTTCCCTGGTGGCGCAGTGGTTGAGAATCTGCCTGCCAATGCAGGGGACACGGGTTCGAGCCCTGGTCTGGGAAGATCCCACATGCCGCGGAGCAACTGGGCCTGTGAGCCACAACTACTGAGCCTGCGCGACTGGAGCCTGTGCTCCGCAACAAGAGAGGCCGCGATAGTGACAGGCCCGCGCACCGCGATGAAGAGTGGCCCCCGCTTGCCACAACTGGAGAAAGCCCTCGCACAGAAACGAAGACCCAACACAGCCAAAAATAAATAAATAAATAAATAAATAAATAAATAAATATAAAAGAACAGCTTTATTGTGAGGATGGATGAGGGCAGGGACTGGATACATTTTGTTGATGGTGTATGAACAAGACACAGCACCTAGCCCTGGAACAGGCATGTAACAGATACAGAAAATATTAATGAATTACTCATAAGCCCTCTCTTCTCATTATAACCAACCTTCCAGTTCTGATTCCACGCTCACCACTCCCTACCTGGCAGTGCGCCACGTGAGCAACAAGCAGAACTCGCACTAGACAGGACGATGTGAATTTATTCCTCTTGCCCATTATTTCCCACTATAATAAACTCGCATTCTAATAATCGAGAACCTTCTATCTCTTATAAAATTTCACTATTTGTTTGTAGGTGTTGGGTTTCGGGTTCTTGGTTTTCTTGCTTGGCAAGAGGAGGAAGAAGGGCTTGATTCCTGTTGCCCAAGCCCCATTATTAACAAGATACTGACTGACGAGATCAAATTTGTCTCTCTAAGGTAGAGGCTCAAACTCTGAGCTAAAGTGAACTGAACAACATAAATGTCATGCCATGAGGGAAGCCACTGGGCATCAATAAACCTGTCTCTCCTGGCGTTCAACACCAGTGCAGGCCTTTCACACAAACCACCCTGCACACCTCTGCCAAGTCTTATTCGTCTTTTTTAAATGTCATTTTCAGCTGCCCACAACTTAGCAGCTACAGCAGATCCCTACTGTCTCCTCTGGTTGCATGGCAGGCCTCTCCCCGTCCTCCGGCCATAGTCCAGCCCCTCTGTGTTCATCCCAGTCTCGGCACAGGTTGTACCCCTTTCACCTCCATTCTTCTGCTCCCCCACCTTCTAATCTGATTTACAAACTCCTCCCAAACCTCTTCCTGTACTATCAATCCCTTTAGGTACCTCAATAACACATCATCTGGTCTTTAAATCACTGTCTTATTTTATCTAATTAGCTCATTTTTGATGCTCATTACATAAGCTCAAGTACAAGAATTCTTACCGCTTTTATATCCATCATTCCAAGTACGTATGGGACAAAATACATAAGAAAAATACATGTTTTCCTAATGAATTAAAATACTTGATAATAACCAAATTTTAAAAAGTTAAATTTCTTGTCTATATCAGAGTTAGGATTGACATTTTTTTCTTCCCTCTGCAAGCCAGAACCATTAGATGTAACTGAATTCTTTAAATCTAAAATACACTTGGTCTTAACAGTAAGGCCTACAATTCAGACTCCTATCTAAGTGTGTATCACTCCCATTCAAGTATGTATTTTAATACAACAAAAGTTGACAATAAGGCAAATCGGCTTCCTTTCCACAGGGCCAGGCTATAACCATCACAGCTCCCTCTGGAACACGGAAGACTGCGTCTCGGTGGGCTGCTGTTGACTGGAAGTCAAACAATTATTACCCATTACCTCACAAACTTGCAGAGATGCAAATGTCTGCCAAAAAGATACACGCCAATGGAGAATGCAGCCAATGATTAATAGTGGCTCCACAAGCCAAACGTTGCAGCAGTAGAACTGGCATCACTCTGAAAAGTTTCTACGGACATTATTACATCAGCAAAAATGAAAGACTTGTGCACCATAAGTTCTTGTTCCAATGTTTATCTCAAGATAACACTTCTAAAGGACAGCAGATTGTTCATATTTTTTAAATAAATGAAGTATAATCTCTGGGGACCATTAATCCTTATTTAGTTTCCATGCCCTATAGTGAGTGACCAATCATTTCTCCACCACATCAGGAAAACGTGTAATGCAACTGTGATGATTTCTCATAATAACAGTTTACAAAAGCTGTGTGTACATGCAATTTCCTGGGTAAATGTGCATTTAAAATCAGCGTTGCCTTCAGATAGTCCCCAAACTGGGAAAACTTCAACTTATTAAGCCCCCCAACAAAAAAACCATTCATTCAACAAAAATGTACTGAGTTCCTAAACTAGGAATTAGAGATTTAATGATGACCATGAACCTGAGTTCCTTAAAATTTAAAGAAGAATTACCTAAAAAGTATGTTTCTAAGAGTCTCAAAATATTTCAAGGTAAATTCAACTTTCTGCTGAATTTTAAACAGTTTATTCAAAACTGTCAGGATTTGAAATATTTCCAAGAAAGGCAAAGTAAAACTTCTAAATAATAATTTATGTCCTAAGTGCCTAAGCTAAATACAAACATCCACCATGTTGTATTTTTATTTGTTGGCTGCCAAGATCATTTCAAAAGATCGGACAAAAAACTGCTAAGAGTAAACAGAAAGCCAGCATTCCAACATGTTGTTATAAATTAGGTATCTGAGTTTAAAAGCTCTTATTCACGAAGTAGATTTGTCCTTCATTACGACTATGAACAGAGATGATATCAAATAACCAATTCACATAACCAGTCATTCTAGAGCAACATCAGAATTATTGACACCTTCCCAGAATTAATACCTGTTTTAAAAGAGAAGACAAAGCAATTATTAGGCCCCTTAGAAAAGTATAAGCCTAACAAGTCCTTCGTGACATGGGCACAAAGCACTTTTCTGTTCTGTGTACAGAACTCATTTTCCCCTTCTGAGACTACCTAGTCATGTGCTATTTGTCACTAATGGATTGGGTCATCCCTCAGTGTGACGATTTTGCTCTCTAGGGAATAAAGCAATGAAGTAAAAATATCCCACTGTCTGATACTCAGGACATACTAGACTACACAAGAAGTTGACTCTAACTGGTTTATGATTTTAAAAGGGAAAATGTTAACTGTAAATGATTATGGAACCGTTAAATCTGATCCAGTACTTTGAACATTAAAACACTATATTGTCTGAAGTACACGTCCCTTACCAAAGCAGCCCTCAGACAACTGAATTTTCAATGTCTCCATAATCAGAAAAAAAGAAAAGATCGTGCCGTCTCTAACTCATACACCAAATTAACTAAATCATATACTAAATTATACCAATTTCATGGAAAGATCTTCAGGGTACATTACCTACTACAGATAAATACATACTTACATATATATTTTTCTTTTCATTATTGCTCTCCAATCATGCTTGAGTAATCAGATGACTCAAATGTTATAAATAATAATTACTGAAAGCAATGTTTCTCACTCTGAAATAATCTGAACTTGTCAGGTCCTTAGTCCTCGCGTCCCCACTTCTCCATACATCTGATAAAAGTCCGCATTTGTGAATGCCCAAATTACTGAGGGGACACCATAATGACTGCTCAACTCAAATGAAGAGGGCTGCAAAGTAGAAAGGGATCTACTTGTAAGGTAGAGCAATTCTCCCTGGGAGTTTTGATGATCAGTTGCTTTTATCATAGAGCAAACGTTTCAACCTTCCAATCTTCCAATCAGTATAACTCAGTGATAACACTCAAGAGAGAATACTAAAGGGAAAAAGAAAATCTAAAACATTCCATATTTACATGGGAATTTTCCTCCCTAGAAGCTCTCCTTTCCAAAATTCTGGTAAGGAAATACAAGACTTTTATCTCCTGATGACTTACTTTCCCCTTTAGAGGGCTATACTTGGGAAAAGCATCAAGTGAATGCTGAGGGCTATCGTTTAGGACTGAAAAAGCTTAGAAGTTTAGTGTTTACCAAAACCTGAAAATATCACCTCACTCCATTCCTCACTTGAGCATTTGTGAAAAGGCATTTTTAGTAAACCAGTCAAATTCTAAAGAATCACCTGGTTAAAAAAGTACATTCATCACTGTTCTTTCAAAAGTTAAATTTACATTCTATAATTTCATTCTATGCAAATATTTTTTTAAAACATGCAGAAAGGATTACATCTATTCACAGTTCTATTTTTAAATTGCCAAGTTAATTCCAAAAATTAAAAGGATATGTCCCTCCATGGAATCCTGACTATGATTCATATGTCAAAGAATGACTTAGATTTTGTACATTTACTTTGGAAACTCTGAGATGCCTGTCAAATTACAAAGCAAGTGCATAAACATTCCAGTGACATTTAACTGCTACCAAACTGCTGAAAGTTGATCTTTAATCATCCACAGCTGTTGGTGGCCATACTACCTCAAAGTCTGAAGCAAGATTTGATTGTTCTGAGCCCTGTATCCAACACTGAAATCCTCAGGGGAGGATTTTTGCTTTGTTTTGTTTTTCCCACACAGCATCCTCAACCCCGTGAGCATAACACGTGGACTGCAGCCATCCACAAACACATGTAGACTCACAGTCACATACACACACACTCACACAACCACAACAACACAGCTAGTTACACAACTATTCAGAACCCCTGCTTGCAGTTCCTCAACTACCTTAACAAAAGGTCAGGGGTCCACTAAGAAGAGTATGGACTCAACTGTTAGCTGCTCCATTCTGGGACCTATGCTATGTGCTTGCAGCAACCCTATGAGAAACCAGAGGCTCAGAGAAGTGACAAGCTCCAGGGCAAAGCCAGCAAGAGGCAGAGGCAGATTCCGGTGCTGACTGATGGCAGGGCCGGACCCCTTCCCTAACTGCCAGGCAGCACAGCCATTCACGCAACGGCAGCTCTCAGCCACCCTCCCTGCTGCCTGAACCTCCTGCTCTCACCCCTGCCTCTCCTACCCCTGTTCATAAAGTATTTAAAACCAACTATTGGAACAGATGCTCCATAAATTGCCGCAACGATCAGTAACATGGGGAAACCCCGAACGAACTTTCTGGCCAGCCTGATACACCAGCAGCCTTCTACCGAAACTATTTCTCCCTTGACTAAATCGCCAGGACTTAGTTGCATAACAGGGTGTTATATCTTCAGAAAGCAGAATGTTAGTGACAAGTTATTTTTACATAAGCTTTCCTTTGTACGGTAATAAGGTCAGAGTAAAATATGCAGCCTTCCCTGCATATTTTAGATCCGCAGTAGTCATTTCTAAATAGGCAGTTTCTCAAGCACTTACCTCAGTGGTCAATAATTTCCTTAATCTGAACCATTTATATAATGACTCCACCAGACTCATCTTGTAAAAATGCACTTGCAGTCAAATATAATTACATGTATATAGCAACAGCTGCTAATAAATTAAATGACATCCTTCGCCTAGAGGCACCAAAGGCTCTAACTGATTCAAAAGTTTATAAAGAGTGGTAGAGAATACTGAAATGTAGCACAGTGCTAAATACCTTCTAGACACCTCCAAAAAAAAGGCAAAATGATTGAATTGTTGGTTTAAGTACTTAAAGAGCAGATTTATCTAAATGCCCACTTAAACTAATGGGTAGAAAAGTAAGCAAACAAGTAAGAATGAGAAAAAGTACAAAGATTAAACAAAGAAGGCATAACCAAGTAAGCCACTTAACTAATAACAATGAACTAAAATAAAATAAAATAATGCCATAGAAAGGGCTCACGAGGCAACCAAAATGGCTCCAAAATACAGGCAGCAAATTCAATAGGTTGTGCCAATAAGGAGGCTGAAAGAAAAAAACGTTAAACTCGAAGCATTAGAATCATCTGATTTAATTCACTGGAAATTTTACTAGCTACAAATTAAATCCAACTCTTGGCCAATATTACACTTCAAAACTTACGAATTTCTTTACTCGATTCTTCCATGATATGAATTACAACAAAAAAAGAAAATAATTCATAAACATACTAAAAATTCAGTAGAATTGTAAACATTTATAACCAAAAGAATAAATAAATAATCCAACCCATGAGTTATTAATTACATTCACTCTAAAATGAACCATGGAAATTATGGATGTGTTTTTCAGGATTGTGACTATGAAGTTCTAACAATACATCTTCTATCTCAACCTTTCTCCAATTCTAAAGGCAGCATTTAATAAAATATACCAAAGAGAATCAGAAAAAAATTTCTATTTGAATATTCACGTTAGTAGAAGATACATTTCCCTCTTTAAATGCCATGAAATGATTTCTTGAGGAAGAAGAGGGTGTAACCACAAATGACAAAGCCATTGACTCCGAGGGAATAATGTGTAAAGGAGAAGAGCAAACAGGCATCTGTTTAAACTATACAGCAAATCTCAAAATGGCTTTGATTCTGAGAAAGATGTCCCTAAAAACACATCTGAAAAGACAACCACTCAAAGAAATGCTGACCAGATAAACCCTTGACCAAATTTATGTATCAAATAGTTTCCTATACATGATCATATTAGGAACCACAGAAAAGGTGCAGCCTTGGGACAGCACAGTGAAGTCTTGCTTAAAGAGAGTTAGCACAAGAAGTTTAGAAAGCTGTGGAACAGTACAAGGGCTTTATCCTTCCTTCATTTTCTTTTACCCATAAAATATGCTAACATTCATCTCCTTTCAGCTCCTGAGAATGTCAGGGCAATAAAGGAAATAATTTTGGATCCTCTAAAGAAAGTTGCTTATCTACCTTCCTTTTTTGTCTCACAATTCAAAAACTGGCTTACACAGGTTACAATAACTCAATGGGACAAAAGTAAAAAATCATCGATGGCAGTATCCACTTTACAAAGTACATTCAGATTCATACTTTAATCGCAAGAACCAGTAGTGAGGCAGCACAACCCTCAACTCAGCACATTACATGTCCTCTTGCCAGATTAACTGGCCCAAGGCAAGGACTCAGGTCCTGAACTTTAAAATCCAAGTTCCATTTACTTAATATCACTTAATATCCCAAGGTACAGAGAATTTGTATTGGTGAGAAACTGTATGAAAGAGGACGTTTTCTTATCTACTAGCCCAGCCAAAATAATAACAGTAAGGTAACAACCTAACATACATACCAACATTGAGGTAAGTATACTTACCTCATAATGGTACCTTCCTTACTCATACTACATTTAAAAATCAAAGGCTAACAACAACAACAACAAAATTCAAAAACAGGCAAAGGTATTGAAAAGACATTTCTCCAAAGAAGAATTCGTGTGCCAGTAAGTACATGAAAAGATGCATGACATCATTAAATCATTAGGGAAATGCAAGTTAAAACTACATTGAGATACCACTTTATTTATACCTATTAGGATGGCTATTATAAAATTTTTAATGGAAAAAACAAGTGCAGGCAAGGATGTAGAGAAACTGGACCCTTTGAGAACTGCTGATGGGCATGTAAAACAGTATAGCCGCTGTGGAAAACATTTTGACAGTTCCTCAAAAATTTAAGAATTTAAGAATTACCACATGACCCAGCAATTCCAGTCTGAAGTATATACCCAAAACAACTGAAAGCAGGGACTCAAATATCTGTATACTAATATTCAAAGCAGTATTACTCACAATAGCCAAAAGGTAGAAACAACACTAATGTCCATGAATAAATGGATAAGCAAAATATGGCATAATTTATAGAATGCAACATTATTCAGCCTCAAAAAGAAATGAAATTCTGTCACATGCTATGACATGGATGAACTCTGAAAACACTATGCTAAGTGAAATAAGCCAGACACAAAAGGACAAATATTATATGATTCCACATACATGAAATACCCAGAAGAGGCAAATTCAGAGACAAAGTAGAATAAAAGTTTCCTGGAGCTGGGAAAAAGAGAGGAGGAGGAGTTACTGTTTAATGGATATGGAGGCTATGTTTGGGAAGATTAGAGAGTTCTGGAAATAGTAGTGATGTTGCACAATACTGTAAATACACTCAATGCTACTGAATTGTACACTAAAAAGTGGTCAAAATGGTAAATTTACGTACCGTGTTTTTTTTTTTAATTAATTAATTTATTTATTATTTATTTTTGGTTGCCCTGGGTCCTTGTTGCTGCGCGTGGGCTCTCTCCAGCTGCAGCGAGCGCGGGCCCCTCATTGCAGTGGCCTCCTGCCGCGGAGCACAGGCTCCAGGCGCACAGGCCTCAGCAGCTGTGGCACGCGGGCCCAGCCACTCCGCAGCATGTGGGATCTTCCCAGACCAGGGCTCGAACCCATGTCCCCTGCATTGGCAAGCGGGTTCCCAACCACTGCGCCACCAGGGAAGCCCCTACGTACCTTTTTATGTGTTTTTATGTGTATTTTACCACAATAAAAATTAAACTCAGGGGCTAAATTTATAGTCAGCAACCATTACTTGAAGACGTAAGCACAGAAAGGACTTACGACCATTAAAACATCCCCTATTGAATATGGGGAACCATAAAGCCAGGATTCCGGCTTCTGAATACAAGATTAATACTGTTGCAAATTGATACTAGAGTTGTGTTTTCCCAAATAAGAATATTACTTACAGTTTCATATCTACCAGAAACTGTGAATTTGATATCTGAGACCAACCAACATGGGGTGGGGGTAGGGCTGGTAATATAATCCAACTCATTAAAAATGAGAAGTGGAGAAAATGAAGCTCAGAGTTACTCTTCCAAAACCACACAACTTGTTAATGACAAAGACTAGAACAACTCAGGTCTCCTATCTCCTAAACTAGTGCTCTTTCTACACGCAGTTTAGCTTGACCATTTATTTTATTTATCCTCCCTCTCAAGATATGCATAAACATTCATTTCACAAAAGGTTATTCAATGTCCTGGGAATTATACGTCAAAGATCACCCTATAACCCTTAAATCTCCCTCCCTTAACTGGAAGGGGCTCATTCCCATACTCCTGATCGCTGCAAAATTAAGCTGGCACATTATTCCTGTGGGGCGTTATTTCAAAAGAACAAAGAAGACTAATAACCTCAAACCCTAGAAAAATGGGAAACCAATACGCCTAAAAGCTTAAGGGTGTCACTTTGCTAACAGGAAGAAGGAACAGAAGATTCTTCACACCTAACTGCCTGACTACAAAAGGACAATCATTCACGTAACCCACATCCACAATCAAAATGTACCTGCACAGCTTAAGGATCCACAAGTTCAGAAGCACTCAGTTAAGAAGACAAAATTCAAGAATTTATTTGAGAAAAGTGTCCAAGACCTCTCTTGGTTAAAAAGACTAATCATATATGGAAAAGTATTTGCTAATACTCTGGTTGAGAGAGAAATTCAGGACTCCTTCAAGAAGGCAACACCCAATACAACAAACAAAGCCAGAAAAGACAATGTGCCACTGAGATGCTTTTGCAAACTCTCACAGGTAGATAAAGGTATAGTATCTCATTACAACCACTAAACACGGAAAGTTACAGAACTCTCCTGCCCTCATCATTCCATGGAAACTTCAGTCAACCCCATACCTACATCCCCTTCCTAGATCTAATGCCTAAATTTGAGAAAAGCTTCACAGGTCACCTGCTTCCTTCCCCACTGCACACTAATACCTTGACCCTCAAAGTGTGGTCACCGAGTTAGGATCCTTCCAACTGAAATCAACAAGTATTTACTGAACTCTTCTGTGATAGATGTTACAGGAAATACAAAGACATTTGTAAAGACATACAAAGATCTGATCCTTGTTATCAAGAGATTTATAATCCAGTGGAAAATAAAAGATGTTTACCAGTAAAAGACTACAAACAGCACAGATGAGCTTTCCTTTGGGATAAGACCGACCTGAGTTCAAAACTAAGCATTGATCTTTTCAGACTTTACCTCTTTATACCTCAGTTTCTTTATTTCTATAATGTGGATAACAATACCTACCCTGTCATGTGGTTGTGAGGTAAAAATGAAATAAGCAATGAGTTAACTAGTTGACTAGTGTTCGCAGTTCTTCAACTAGTAAGCACTAGTAAGTAAGCCCTCAAAGGTCAGTAATGTCATTGTTAATTATTATGAACACAGAAGCACAAATGCTGGCACGAGACAATAAATAGCACCAAAGATTGGAGGCCAGAATAGACTCTCTGAGGCAATCAGAGAAAGTCTGAGAGAAATGCTAGAATGAGTTGCATCTTAAAAGAAAAAGGTTGTGTGAAAAGTGAACAAAGAGACCTGAGTGATAAACTGGGTCTGAGGCTGATTTGTTGTATGGCCTGGGCAATAGGAGTAATTTAACATTTCAGAGTCTCAGTTTCTTCATCTATAAATTAAAAAGTCTGAATTAAATGGCTGCTAAAATATTCTTGAGCTAAGAATCAATCTATGATTTGGTGTAGGAACCAATGGGCAAAGTGAAAGAAGAAAGTAAGTCTAGGTACAGTTTATGGAATTTTCTTAAGAAAACTCAGAAAGACATATGACTGTACAAAAGACAGGGAAGATTCCTCTGGCTAGGGCATAGGATCCAAAGAAGGAGGATGGTGGGGTGAATAAACTTCTAATTTCAACTTTCCTTACAGCAAAAGGGAGCTACTAGAGGTGACTGAGCAGGAGAGTGGCATAAGAACAGCATCTTAAGAACAGGAAAAGGACATGATAAAATAACAGCAAAGAGGACAGAATAACCTGGGAAATGGAGATTAAGGGAGTGAAAGCCATTTAGAAGACCAGATGGAATTCAATGATTCTGGGGTGGAGAGATGGAAAATGGCAGCCATAGAGAAGATTTACAAATCCCTAAGTTCTTCCTCAAGTCTTTAACTAGAAGTACTGTATTAATTAATTAAAATAAAGTAAAACAAAACTTTTATTTCTTCCAACTCTACAATTCTATGATTCTAAGATTCTAATACAATCGATCTCTATTGGAGCCCAGGGTTTTTTTTCTAAAGGTCCCTAGATGACATTAACGTATAACCAAGGTTGAGAACCATTGTCTAGAAAACGGGAAAAAAGACACAAAACAGTTTAGCAGTTAATTAATAGAAGGCCATCTCTGAGTCAGCCAGAAGTGATGGGGATAGGATTCTAGGGTGTGTCTGCTAGGAGCTTACTTATCCATAGAATGAAAGGAGGCTATCTTTTCCACTAAGGGGCAGGAAAGAGGAAAGGATGGGTGAGTCAGTGTTGGGTAGAAAAGCAGTTGTTATCAGCTGATCATCTGCATCTTCTCCATAAAAGAATGTTTCAAATTCTAACTATAGGGCTTCCCTGGTGGCGCAGTGGTTGAGAGTCTGCCTGCCAATGCGGGGGACACGGGTTTGAGCCCTGGTCTGGGAGGATCCCACATGCCGCGGAGCGACTGGGCCCGTGAGCCACAACTACTGAGCCTGCGCATCTGGAGCCTGTACTCCGCAACAAGAGAGGCCGCGAAGGTGGGAGGCCCGCGCACTGCGATGAAGAGTGGTCCCCACTTGCCGCAACTGGAGAAAGCCCTCGCACAGAAACGAAGACTCAACACAGTCATAAATAAATAAATTAATTAATTAATTAAAGAACGTGAATTTCTTAAAAAAAAAAAAAAAATTCTAACTATAAGTCAATTCACATTACTATTGGCACTTCCGAGGTTTCTGAACCATAAAAAGATTATCAAAATCAGTAAGTATATTCACTTATTCCAAAACAAGCAAAATATTTAATAGTCTAAACTCTATTAAAACTTTAACCTCACTTACTGGTCTTCATTCATTCCACAAACATCTATATAATGCTTTCCTCTATGTTGGTCACTGGGAATACACATTACAGGGTTGCTGCCCTGGAAAAATTTATATAGTGGAAAACACTGACCTGTTTAGGATTTTGAAATCCAACCTGGTAACTTCCACTAGATTTCTTGGGAGACACAGAAAATAGAGATATTATTAACTGTACTTGTGGAAATTAGAAAAGACTTCACAGAAAATCTGACATATGAGCTGTACCTTGGATGAAATGACTCACTTTCACAGGGACCAGGGTTTAAAAGAATTGGCTCTTAAGAATATAAATGCCTGTCATTTTTTAAAACTGAAAAAAAAATCGGGCTCAACTATTAATTATCACCATTTCCTTTTTTTTTTTTTTTAATTCATTTATTTATTTTTGGCTGTGTTGGGTCCTCGTTTCCGCGTGAGGGCTTCCTCTAGTTGCGGCGAGCGGGGACCACTCTTCATCGCGGTGCGCGGGCCTCTCACTGTCGCGGCCTCTCTTGTTGCGGAGCACAGGCTCCAGACGCGCAGGCTCAGTAGCTGTGGCTCACGGGCCCAGTTGCTCCGCGGCATGTGGGATCTTCCCAGACCAGGTCTCGAACCCGTGTCCCCTGCATTGGCAGGCAGATTCTCAACCACTGCGCCACCAGGGAAGCCCCACAATTTCCTTTTTTCAAAAATGTTATTCATCTTTATACTTTAAAGTGCCAAAACATTTAAGGATCATATTCATGGAAAAGAATCTGCAATAATTTCCAGCAGACATTTCAGAGAAGAGTAATGAGTTTATCAGTCATTATATTCTTTAAAAATACTTCTTACAGGGACTTCCCTGGTGGCGCAGTGGTTAAGAATCCACCTGCCAATGCAGGAGACACGGGTTTGAGCCCTGGTCTAGGAAGATCCCACATGCCGCGGAGCAACTAAGCCATGTGCCACAACTACTGAGCCCACGCACTGCAACTACTGAAGCCCACACACCTAGAGCCCGTGCTCCGCAACAAGAGAAGCCACTGCAATGAGAAGCCTGCACACCACAACGAAGAGTAGCCCCCACTTGCCGCAACTATAGAAAGCCCACGTGCAGCAACAAAGACCCAACGCAGCCAAAAATAAATAAATTTATTTTATAATAAATAAATAAAAATACTTCTTATGTAAAAACAAAACATATACAAATATAGACACAAAAACAAAACATCAATAAAAATGTATGTTAGGCTATAGCTACAGCTTAAATATGCTCAGGAATAGAAGGTGTGTGGAGGGCAGATCTTTTGCTATTTTCTTTTTATTTCTAAATTTACCTGACTTCAATTTGTTTTTACTTAAGCAATTTTATCATATATACTCCCTATAAGATATCTCAAATCCTGCTACAGTGATGGAGAAAATAACTACGTCTCTAAATACATACACTGGTATTTCTCATGCAAGAGACACCAAGCCTCCATGGTCTTATATAGACAATCCAGTACAGACTTCAATTGCATTAATTCACAATTCATTAACATTACGAATGGGAAGAAATGAATCAAATTCTTCCAGTTGCTGTCCCCATCTGGAAAATTCACAGAACGAGCTTTATTTACTAGATGTAACAATATTCACAGTATCTGCAGTTAAAGAAACTTGACACATTTTTAAAGGGTTGGCTTTCACTAAAAAAGTTAATGATCTTCTCATACATATAAAAATGATCATAGAGGGTTACTTTACAAACCAACCATGCCTAACACTGAAAAGAAATACTTCTAACTAAAATACAGTATAGTCTTTTATTTACTCAAAAACTTAACTCATTGATGAATAAATACAGAATTCCATAATAATTCTATTCTTGGAGAAGAAATCCTTTTTCAAGGCAAAACATTTTGTTTTTATTAGTATGGTATGTAGCTGTATTGTTTGTACTTCTGCCCAACATTCAGTAAGTGTTCAAAGCATTCAAAAAAACTGACCATTCATATCTAATTCCTAACCAAAAAGTCATCATAGTGACTGTTGGGGGCATAAGGATAAAACTGAGCCACACTTATTCTGGAAAGGAAAACCTACTAAATGGAAAAGAACTATTACTTATGGGATGACCATTATCCACATTAAACTACACTGGGAAAAGTCAATTTTCAAAACCAACAAGTTTTTTTAAATGTCAGATGGTAACTTCCAGAGGTTTGGAAACATAAGCATTGTGATGTTACCCCACTACAAAACAGGTCTGCACAAATTCAGTTATACAGTTAAACTCCTGATGAAACCTCATCTGTTTACTCAAATCAGAGGAAATAAAGCTGTCTGCAGGAAACGAGGCAGCAGCTTATTGATCGAGCATTAAAGGTTGACCTTTATGTGGAATGTTTAGCCACATTTTATTGGAATAAAAGGCAAAGGTTAGGATGCAAACCCCTTCTTGTTTCCTCTGAGGATGGACTTTATAACTGTGAAAACATGCTGAAACCCTCACATTTCCCAATTTACAGTCCTTTAATCCAGTCCTGGCCCAGGAAGCTGACTATCAGAATAGGAAGAAAGTAATAAAGATGTTGTTTAAGGCAAAATCTGACAACATTCAAACTCTTGAAATATTTTGTTCCAATAATAACAAAATAATAAAACAATTTTATATATGGTAAAAGATCACAAAATATAAAATGAGAAGAGGCCTTAAGAGGTCATCTAACTTCACCCTGTTTCTCCTTATGTTGACAAATTAGTATCAGATTTTACTCTGCTCTTTGGCACTTTTCTATAATATGGATGCTTTTTGTGCTATGGCTGAGAGAGATTTGACCCTAGTCTCCAAAGAAAATTTTACTGCCTTTAAACAAACATATTCCTTACTTTCAAAACCTGATAGGGTCATGCCAAAAGGACTTAAGAGCCAGCTTGAAGGGTTTGCCACTGGCCAAAGTTGGGACAATTTGAACATCAAAAAGAATGACTGTACTTGATTGAAATGCACTTAATATATAAAAATCCGCAAGCCAATCAGAAAAACTTGAGACCACTATTATATATTAATGGCTTATTCTGAAATTTGGTAAAGGGAAAAATTAAGTTTTTAATTGTTCAATAGTTTAATTGTTTAATCCTGCACTTGAAATTAAAAACTATTTCATGGTAATCAAATAGCCCACATTGACGAGAAAAAGCTATTTTGCACAGAAAGTTGCAAGCTTATAAAGTTGAAGGGATGATAAAACTCTTAGGGTACAGAGTTCCAGTTTTGTGAGATGAAAAAGGCTCTGGAGATTAGTTGTGCAACAATGTCAATGTATTAATACTACTGAACTATATACACTTAAAAATGGTTAAGATAGTATATTTTTGCTATGTATTTTACCGTAATTTTTTTTAATCCAATTTTATCACCGTTTTGCCACTCCCAATGACATAACTGATTCAGGTAAGGAGCATCAATAGATACTAACATTATTAGGTGAAAGACTGATAAAGAACTAAATATTTGTAAGGTGCTCAAGTCTCACTCCCCCAAGATTATTTGCCCATCTCAAAAGGTAAAATATAGCTTTAAATGAGGAGTTCAGTCATCATCTTAATCAATCTGTTTCACTAATAGTGGGATAGCTATATTATGTGGATCCTGATCTGATACAATAAGAAGTATACAACTTGGCTATTAAGTACTCTTACCAAAAATGTTTATTCTGAATCTAATCATGCTTTTAGATTTAAATTCTACTTTGCAAAAAATAAAGAGGATAGAAGACTGAGTTAAATACCACCACATGGAAACAACCAGACAAACCCAGAAAAATAAAGATTCTACAAGACTTTAGGTAGCCATCTTGCATCTCTCCGACAGGTCACTGTCATAAGAAGACAGTGAAAAGAGAAAGGAGGAGGACTATTTTAGGTCACAAGAGACTTAAGTGACATAACCATATATGTGCTCCTTCACAGGGTCCTGGTTTGATAAATGAGCTATAAAGGAAGTCATGGGGATGATTGGAGAGATTTTCATATAAACTCAATACCAGATAATATTAGAGAACTACTGGCAATTGATTGTTATATATAATGGTAGTGTTTTGGTTAATGAGAAAATATTCATGCTTTTTACAAATATATAATGAAGAAATTGGGGCAAAATGTCATGAGTTCCATAATTTAAGTAATTCAGAGAAAAAAATATGGTTAGACGCTAACCATACATTGTGTCTCTTGAAGTGGTGCAATAAGAAATAAACACCAACAACTATGAAGGATTCTCCAAACCACTACCACCACCACCAAAAACCAACTTTGAATCTCATTAAGCCTCAGATCTACCTACAAATTAAAAGGAAATTCAGACAAGAGAAACATATTAAACACTATCACAGAAATGCAATCAACAAAATCCACAAGGCAGGAAATTCTAAAGAAACAACACAATTTCTTCAACAAGAAAACTGAAAAATAGGAGAAAGAAACTACATATTACGATACTTAAGAGACATATCAACCAAATATAATGTAGAACTTATTTGGGTCCTAACTTAAACAAACCAACTATACAAACGTTTATGAAACAAATGAAACAAACAAATGGAAAAATATGAAGTCACTGAATATTTGATATTAAGGAAATATTAAATTTTTTAGATGTAACAATGGAATCGTGTTTGTTTTATTTTTTTAATGCTTACCAGACATACAAAAAAGTATTTATGGATGAAGTGATATAATGTCTGGGACCTGCTTTAAAACAATCCAGCATGAAATAGGGTGGGAACAGAGGGATTTGTGGGTACATAAATGAGACAAAATTGACCATATGTTGATAATTACCTAGAAGATAGGCACATGGGAATTCATTATTTTACTCTCTCCACCTCTCTTCATTTACGTATGCTTCCATTATATAAAGTTTTTAAAACAGAAGGCAGAGAATGAAGCCTAATCACAGCCTATCTTCACTGCATAATAGAATCTTCTTCACCTATCACCTAATATAATAAACATGAACCAAAATAAAATAAAATAAAACCTAGCAAAAGATTTACCAACACTGACAAAACAAAGAAAAAAAGATGTAAGGCTTATGCCACAAGCCTCACAACAAATGAAAAAAAGATTCTAGTGAATAGCAGTGTGACCCCAAACCCAATTTTAGAAAATATACTATACATGAGAGGAAAAAAACTATGTGGTGGGGATATGGATATTCACTATACTATCTTCTCTATTTATTTGTACATTTGAAATTTTCCATAACAAAAAGTAAGAAGATTACAAATATCCTTCAAAAGGATCACCACAGAACACAATTATTTGATTCCCCACATATACTCCTTTCTGACTTGCCATCTTCCCATTTTTACTCTTTTACTTCCAACTGCCAAGGAAGAAGGGCGTCGGGGGAGTAGTCACTGACAATACTTGCTTACTGGGTGGGAAATTTAACTAGCAAAACTGCAATGTTTCCATATTGTGCTAGAAAAATCAAGACTGACTTTACTGTAAAATGTCTCACTTTAACTGAAAACCTGGTTTGTGGTCTGAGGAAATTACTAAGGCATCTGCTTTCTCCCTTTCTTTTTTGGAAATGAAGCTAGACAAGAAACTCTTGTAATTTGTATTTGGATGTGGTGTTTGCAGAGGATTATTATCTTCCCAAACTTCTAAGCGGTTCCATCTGTTTTTATGGGGAATTTGGCTTAGGATGACTTCAGAAAATGAAGAACTAAGTAAGCAATCCAATCGTCTTTACAATTAGCTTTGCTGTACTCTGTGAGTGGTCTTAAGAAAGAACAGAACCGATAACATATTCATGCCAAAAAAATATTTTAAAATTTGAACCTGAAGCTGATAAAAGCCTATGTATGTAACTGCCAATTTATGGGACAGAGGAACAAGTTAAAGTAAACCACAGGGATGGAATCAGCAAAATGAAAATTGTGTGAATGACAGAGGACAAACAATCCAGTTTCTTCAAAAAACTAGATTACAAGCAAATATAATAGACAGAACCTATAGATTAAAAAGAATCACTAATCGCAATATGTGGATCCTAATTTGGATCCTAATTCTAGCAAAAAACTATGAAAGAAAACAAAAACAAATGGAAATTTGAACAGTGAATATTTGATATTAAAGATTTGCTGTTAATTTCTTAGGTGTAATAATGGTATTGTGGGGTTTTTTTCAGAAGTCTTAATTTTTAGAGATACGTACAGAAATATGTGCAAAGAGAACAATGAGATGCCTGGAATGTGCTTCTAAGTAATACAGTTGGGGTGAAGAGAACAGAAATATAGATCAAACAAGGCTGGCCATGAGTTGATAACTGTTAAAGCTGGGTGATAAGAATGCATGAGGGGTAGGGGTGTCATTATACTATGCAGTTTACTTTTGTATATATTTAAAACTTCCCAAATGAAGCTCTTTTGTTTAAAAATATGGAATAAAGTTAGCTAATAAAATTAAAAATTTTATCAAAATGAGAATCATAAAATCTTAGGCTCGTAAGACACCTTGGTGGTCACAAGGTCCCATCCCCCACCCAATGAATCTTTCTCCCACCTTCCAAGAGGTGACTATCAGCCTCTGCCCTGGGTCCTTCAAACCGTGGAAAAGTCACTCCCTCCCATGGTAGCCCATTCCATTCTCTGCCTGCTCCAACTGTTAAAAAGTTCTTCTCATACCAGGTAGAAAACTTCCCTTCTCTGAATCTCTTATTTTTATAAATGGAAAAAGGATTTTTCCAACACAGATCAGTCCATTGGTAAGTTGTGAAATCAAGTTAGTGGTTTATTGACTGGCATTTTATTATTATTATTATTATTACTATTATTAAGTAGAAAAGAAAATCTGAGCACACGCACATAGGCTAGGCTAAGAACTAAATTCATGAAACGTGTTTGTTATTCACATATATACACACATAGACTTCCATACTGAATAAAGGGTCAAGATATAAAATCTCAAAATGGATTCTGTCCTAAGAAAGTTAGAAAGCCAGTGCTCAAAAGACAGCTCTCAATAGGCTGCCTACCCCACCAAGTCTTACCCCTTCAGTTATTTCAACAGCTAGTTCCTCATGTGCTATGGTTTCTCCTAACCTCAACATCCCAGGCACCCTTCCACGGACATGGACTCAGTTTGTCTAAGCTTCCACTCATTTTTATTGAACAAATATATACTTAGTGCACACAACATGCCCCTTAAAATGTAGTACCTAAAAATGAACACTGACATATATACACTATTGATATTATGTATAAAACAGATAACTAATGGGAACATACTGTATAGCACAGGGAACTTCTACTCAATGCTCTGTGGTGACCTAAATGGGAAGGAAATCCAAAAAACAGGGGCTATATGTATGTGTACAGCTGATTCACTTTGCTGTACAGCAGAAACTAACACAACATGCTAAAGCAATTATACTCCAATAAAAATTAACTTAAAAAAATGAACAAAATATTCCAGGTCAAAGGAAAATAATCAATTAAAGCCCACATTCTGCACAAAATATTTCACATATTCAGTTAAAAACTTTGAGATGCTGGTAGATTCCTCTAAGTCAATATAAGGATGCAGAGCTGAAAAGGAAGACTTAGCCTGGAGAGAGATTTGAGTTAACAGACTAAGATTGTAGGTGAACTCTTGGGTGATATGAAATTAGTCAAGACAGAATCAAAGGCTGAGAACCCTGGGAAACAGAAAAAAAACTGAAGGGACAGTCAGAGGAAAAGAAGCCTGCAAAGAACAGAAGGAATATAGAAAAAGAGCTCTAACGTGTCAAGAGAGAATTTCAAAGACAATATGGTTGGTCACTAATGTCAAAAATAATATAGGGGAAAATGTGTTCAATAGACTTGACAATAGAGCCATCTATTACCTGGAAAAGAACAATTCCACTGGAGTTGTGAGACCAGAAGTCAATAAAAGGAATAAAAAGGCATCTACTACTTTTTAATAAAACTTCACATTGAAAAGAAGGCCAAGACTACCCAGTTTCATAACTCTTTCAAAGACCTTATAATTAAATAGACTTAACTTTTATTTCCAACAACTTTCATCTTATTTCAACCTATTTTGTAGCTCACAAGACAATCTGTACAAGCCTTATTTGGTTTCCCTACAAACGTCCATGAAATCTGTAAATCTGATCAGCAGTCCTTGTCTGTCATCATAAAAATTACTGGCAAAAAAATTTTGGATAGAAGATGACAAAGGTTAAAATTTCAGTAACAAATACCACCACAGATTCCCTCCACTAAACAGTTTTTTCCCAATGCTGCCATAAAGACACCATGAAAACATTATCAAATGTTTTGCCAAAGTTCTTTGTCTATGTTTTTCCTATAAGGAAAGGCAATTACCTTCTCCGTAAACAGAGACAAATGGATGAGCCACAGACAACATCTTAAATGGATTTGGACTTATGTCAGGGCAACTGAACCACTTAAGAGAAAAACAGACACAAGAAGCAACATCACTTGCTCAATGTCACGCTTAGTAATTGGTGAACTGGGACTGAAACTTGGGGCTAGAACAATTTTTTTTCTACCCTCCACTCCTTTCAAAAAAAAAAGGGGGGGAGAGTATCAGGTACCTGGTTTGTTAAAATTCCAGTCACTGTAGACCCAGGACAAACTCCCACAAAAGTCTACACATTTTAGGACAGACCAGCGATGACCAATGTTCCAACAATATACCTGGTATTTCAAGGTACTCAACTGAAGATTCAGTGGTACTCTGAAGTACTGGCTTCAAAAGCTCCTTTATGACCTGTCAACAATCCAGATGGGCTCAATGTTCCTTTGAGGGTGGGTGGGAGGAAGACACTTCAGCGGTTACCACTTTACTTTCCACTTGCTTCCACTTTTCCCCTCTTCTCCTTCATAACTAAAGCCAGTAAAGGAACATGAGTAGAATCTCATTAACACAGCTTTCAAGTTTCTCAATGAAAAATACCCACCCAGTGATCAAATTATACCCTCATACGATAGTGTAGCATTGGCTCTGGTTCAAAATGGTTCCTCTGGGGAGGGAAATGCAAGTACAAACATGGTACGAAGAGGAATTTACATATTCTCAGGTATAATATAGGAAAGTAGTTATGACTATAGGCTCAAATGGCCTGGGTTCAAATCCCCGCTTTGCCATTAACTAGTTGAGTGACCTTGAGCAAGTTACTTAATCTTGTGGTGCCTCAGTTTTCTTATGAGGCAAACCTAGAATAACAGTACCTACCACCCAGGGTTACTGTGAGGATTAAATGAATAAATATATGTAAAAGTGCCTATAGAATAGTGTCTGACACATATTAAGTATTCAGGAAATGTTTTCTATTGTTATCAATATTTTCTAATTCAATATGTGATGTCTTTACAAAAAATATATTAAACTACGTTTTAATTAAAAAATCAAATTAAAATATAAAGTAAACTATCTCCAACATAAAAAGCATGCCTGTTAATTAGGAAAAGCACTTCAACTATTAAGTGTCAGCTTTGTCTATTATGCCAGCGTTCTAGTATGATTTCTCAACTAGTATATGACGAATTTTTTTTTAAGTTTTTTATTTTTTTTTTTAACTAATTTATTTTATTTATTTATTTTTGGCTGTGTTGGGTCTTCGTTGCTGCACACAGGCTTTCTTTAGTTGCGGTGAGCAGGGGCTACTCTTTGTTGCGGTGTGCGGGCTTCTCATTGCAGTGGCTTCTCTTGTTGCGGAGCACAGGCTCTAGGCGCACGAGCTTCAGTAGTTGTGGCTCGCGGGCTTAGCTGCTCCGTGGCATGTGGGGTCTTCCCAGACCAGGGCTCGAACCCATGTCCCCTGCATTGGCAGGTGGATTCTTTTAACCACTGCGCCACCAGAGAAGTCCAATGACGAATGTTTAAGGCATATACTTTCCCCCCTATACAGCCACACAGAACTATACACATGGCAGGTTGCTGTGATTTCATAACTGCGTAGTCCCATTAAATTTCAGTCAGCTAAAAAAAAAAAAATGTTTCACTTGGTCTGGTTCCAAAATATTGCCACTAAGCTATGCTAAGCAAAAGAATGAAAGAGACAGAGAAGGAGAGAAGAAGTGAGAGAGGGAAAGAAAAAAGAAAAATCTAAAAACATTAAAATCGCTGAATCACTTTGCTCTACACCTAAAACATAACATTGTAAATCAGCTATATTTCAAGTAAATAAATAAACAAAATGTAAAAATTTTAAAAAGAACATTAAAATCTAGTATTAACATAGGCAAGAGCCATGGAAAAACAATTCATAGAACATCAACATTACCTTGAGAATATACTAGAATTTGAAAGTCAGTTCAGATTTGGTTTAGAAATTAGGCCTTTGAGAACTGGCTAAAGCATTTCCTCTAAGTCCACAGTGCTACATTTAGATGAAACTGCTTTCACTGATTAAAACTTAGATGGAATTGCTCTCACTGATCAACACAATATTCAGATATTTATCCCCAAAACACAACTGAATGTGCCATAAACGAACTAATTTCTGCAATTCTACAAAATCAGTAATGAACATGAACTTTATTTTGGAGATCACATGCCAATGGGGGGGGAGAATCTTACCTACTTACAAATGAAATTATATGAAATGAAATTATCTGGAATTTGCTTCAACATCATGGGGCGGGGGGGGTGTATCAATAAGATTGGCCGTGTCCTAGTAATTGTCAAAGCTGAGTGAGGCTACACGAGGTCCATTACACTACTATTCTCTCTCCTTCTGAATATTTTTAATTGTTTCCATAATAAAAAGTTTAAAAAAGAAAAATACTTTTCTATAGCTGACAATGGTACATTCTTTCTCCAAAAAAACACTTCGGTAGATAATCAGATACAGTAAAAACATGGCTTAAAAAAACCTAACAAGAACAACAAAAAAGAAGGTCCTTTAAAAACGAGCCATACTGGGGAGGGGAGAAAAAAAAAAAAGAGCCATATTATCCTTCATTGCTACATGTGTGCTGCACAGAGCAAGTAACACACAGATCACAGATCTATAGAATGCTCTAGATTCCACCCTCGAGTCTTTCCATTTAAGCTGGCAGCACTGCTGAGGATGAAAGTGAACTGGCCTCAATCAGGAGAAAAGTAGGAGCCACATATGCACTACACATGCTGCCCACAGCGACAGCCCTTCACTGCAGAACTGCACGAGCGAAGAATATCTTCCCTGCACCTTTATTTTTCTGTTCGGGGTGGTGAGAGATCTCGGAAGGAAGAATGTATTCACGTTCCCTTATGTGCTTAATTTAAAACAGACAATCTTAGCATTAAGGAAATTAAGACGCAGTCTTTATTGATGTTGATTTTAATGGCCAAGATCCAAAAACAGTTCTTGTTACAAGCCCGTGGATAAACTCTTGATTCCTTTGTCAGTGGACAGACCCCACTCATTACTTGTCACTCTAATCTTTCCCATACACAATTTGTATTCATTTTATTAAGAAAACAGAAGTTTGCCTTTTTCTCCCTAAGAGAAGTGAATTAAAGAAAACTTTTCAAGAAAAATGGTCATTTAGCAGCTTTTCTCCCAGAGTCTGCAATTAAACAGAGAGTACTGGGGAAAAGTAAAAGATTATCATATAAAAATGGGCTCCAAAATGAAGGCTAAATATTGTCTAGTGTATGACCACAGAGCCACATTTGCTTTTCAAATACTTGTGAAAGCATTTGGCACCGTTTTCCAATAATCCCATAGGACTTCCACTTCCTTGTTTTTTCAATAGTATTTGAAAATGTTGACACATTTATTGAACTATTTTTGGAAGACCTAGCTCTGTCTACCTTCAGGGTTCAAGATACAAATATATAAAAGCTACAGGACAGCCCTCCCAGCTATAAAACTTGGCAGGCTTCCTAAATTCTCCAAGAAAACTTCAATTGGCAAGTCCATTAACATCAAAAGAGGACACAGTAGAGGGAACAACTCTGGACACAGGGAGACCCTGGCCGTGCCTGAAGCTCCATTACTAAATTGCTGAATGGCTTTGAGTAAGTTTAACCCCTTCCTAACTCACTTTGCTTACCTGTCAGAACTCTGGTACAAAATTGGTTCAAGAATCGAATGAGAAGATGTTCTGAGGACTTATTTTGAAAAGAATACCAAAAAATAAACTTTAAAAATAAAAACAGTGTTAATTTCTAAAAAAGAAAACTTAGAAGTCTATGCCACAGTCAGCATATACAGTTTTATGCTGTTATCTATTAGGAGAAATCTTATTTTAAACCTGCCCCAAGTTTCTCAGACTTTAGTAATCAGACCTACTTTATAATTTTGCCAAATCCAAACAGTTACTGTATTATTATTTAGTAATACTTATCCTTAAATCAACTCACTTTAAAATACCTATTTTAGCCTTATACTAAGTAATATCAATGTAATCATAGTTGTTTTTTTTTTTTTTTTTTTAGTTTTATTTTATTTATTTATTTTTGGCTGCACTGGGTCTTTGTTGCTGCGCGCAGGCTTTCTCTAGTTGCGGCGAGCGGGGGTCACTCTTTGTTGGGGTGCGCGGGCTTCTCATTGCGGTGGCTCCTCTTGTTGCGGAGCACGGGCTCCAGGCGCACGGCTTCAGTAGTTGTGGCACGTGGGCTCAGTAGTTGTGGCTCGCGGGCTCTAGAGCGCAGGCTCAGTAGTTGTGGCGCACGGGCCCAGTTGCTCCGCGGCATGTGGGATCCTCCCGGACCAGGGCTCGAACCCATGTCCCCTGCGTTGGCAGGCGGATTCTCAACCACTGTGCCACCAGGGAAGCCCGTAATCATAGTTTTGAAGTACTTGGATATTTTTCTGATGCACACGTATTTAATCATTAAAAGAAAAAGATTCATCTGTACACCACCTCAAATCATTTTAACATACCACCACATTTTGGGGAGATACTACTGTCCTGATCTATTTGTCTATAACATCTTCTACATTAATGAATAGAGTATTTGAATTAATAAATCCCTAAAACCCACTCGGCAACTTAACTGACACTAATCACATGCACTCAGGAGCCTTGGGATCTTCCTAGAGCTTCTCAGACCTCACAGTCACTGTCTTATTCAGACCTTCCGTTTTTGTTTCACTTTCCCCAAAACTCATACACAAAAATTGCTAATGTGTGTATCTTTACATTAGTGTAAATCCCACTCTCTATTTATGCTCTAGTAATGAAATTTATCACCCTTAAACTATTTTGCAGAACCCACATGAGCTCAAAGGTTCCTCTAATAACCAAAGAATATTCAAATAGTCAAAGAATATTCAAATTTATGTATGCCAATCATGAGTCAGTCTAAAGACAGACAAACTAAGATACTCAGTAAACTCTAAAATAAGGTTGCCATTTCTGATACACATTCACCAAATTTGTTTTTATTGTGTATTTTTAAATATAGTTCAAGTATATAAAATTTTTAAGTGTGTGTACTGAACTAATCCTTGAAATATCACAAGAAAAAAATATAATACATTTTCTGAGCTCTTCCTAAGAAGCACTTTCTTATTCAGTCACATATCAGTCACCCACTCCCATCCACCCTAGATGTTAACTCAACCACCTGACTTTTCTGTCTCTCACTATATACTGCTAAAGTTTGACTCAGCATTTGGCATGAGAAAAAGGACAATTTTATTATGGCTGCAGTTTTTACCAAATGTGAGTACCACAATAATCTTGGAAATTTATTTTTATCAGTTTAAAACCCTAAATCCAGTGGGTTGAACATGAGTTAATTTCTGCTTGTTCCCAAAAGCACACTAAAATGACAGAAAGAAAATTAAAGAAAAAAAGGTACAAACTCACAAAAAAAAAAAAAAAAAAGAGAGGGGACAGGCCAGCAGATGAGATATATCAACAGAATTTTAGAAGATGGAGAACAGATGTACAAAGTAACTGACTTAGCAGAGCAGAGGAAGCCTAAACTTGCATTGCTATCTTGGTGGGGACCTACCAAAAACAATGTGATTGTTGGAGAAGGCTTGAGAGCCTTAGGAACTGGAAGTTCCAAAAACCTCTCAGGGTTGAGATGGGAGAGCAAGTTGAAGACAGGGACCTGTTGGAAATAAGGACAAGTAACGTTTAAACCACACCCACACCCATACCCTCATCAAAACTTGGCAGCCAGAAGACAGGACATTCACTCTACAGCACCTGAAAAAGAAAGGCTCTGTGCTCAGAGGGCAAAGGTGAGGTTCTATACAGAAAACAGGGAGGTCCAGTCACTCAGTCAACAAATATTTACCAAGTGCCTACTCTGCACCAGACACTGTTCTAGGTACTGGAAATAGTGAACAAAATACACAAAAAGATTTGCCTTCATGCAGCTTACATTCCAGAGAGGGGAGAGTCAATAAACAAAAAGTAAAATATAAGGGTATCAGATTTCAGCAATACACACTGCACTAGTAAGAAGAGACAAGGAAGGGATTTAGGGCACCCTGGGGTAGGGGGTGGGAGCAGGGCTGTACTTTCAAATAAATGATCACGGAAGCAAAGCTCTGAAGGAGTTAAGGGAGTAAGCTATGTAGGTATCTGAGGGAAGAGCATTCCCGACAGAGAGAAAGCAAGCACAGGGGTACATCAAGATGGGCAGGACAGGAGAAACTATATACATGAAACAAGAAAAGGACATGATCAAAAAGAAAATTCAGTAGCCTAGGAGCAGCTTCGAAAATAGGAAAGCAAAAAAGTTCAGTAGAGAGATTAGAAGAAAACATTGAAGAAATTTCCCGAAAAGGGGAACAAAAGGACAAAGGGATGACATCAGAGAGAAAAAAGCTGAAGTCAAACAAACCTGAAGTCACAGCAGGAAATTCAACATCCAAATTAATAGAAGTTCCAGAAAGAACAGAGAACATAGAGGGAGTCATTATCATAGTGGAATATTTCTGAAAGACAAGAGTTTCCAAGCTGAAACGGCCCACAGAGTGCTCAGCACAGTGAGTGAAAGACTCCCATACCATGGCACACCATCATGAAATTCAAAACACCAAGTTCAAAGATAAAATCCTGAAAACTTCTAAAGAAAACAAACTAGCTACATACACAGAATCAGAAATGAGAATCGAGTCAGTCTTCTCAACAGAACAGTGGGATGTGAAAATACAATGGAGCAACGCCTTCAAAATTCAGAGGGACAGGAACCACTAACTTAGAATTCTATACCCAGCCAAACTATAAATGCAATCAAACTGAGAGTACAAAGAGGCATTTTAAGAGTGAAAAAGTTGCTTTCAGACCTGCAAGGTCTCAAGAAATTCGCCTTCCACTTGCACTTTCTTGGGAAACTACTGGAGGACGCACCCACGTAAAGTAAGAGATAAGAAAGAGACACGAAGCCCAGGCACCCGAGAGCCCAGGAAGAGAGGAAAAGGGCAATTCCCAGAATACAGCTGCACAGCAGTTCTAGAAATAACCAGTCCAGGAAGCATGTCCTTAATAAAAAAAAAGAAAATGGTTTGCCATATAGTTTTCAACAAAGTTTAGAGCTAAATTTAGGGTAGGTACTAAGAAAACTATACAAATGAAGAAAAAAATTGGCAATAGACTTCAGGATAAAACAAAAAGTTGTAAAAGAAAGTATATGCAATCAAAGCACTATACACAGCTCAGCTGTTGCCTACATGTGCTGTGGAAGGAGAGAAGAGTGTGCACCTGTGCACAGGAAAAGGGAGTCTGTAAAGGAGGCTAACCCCAACCAAGGTAGAAAGTCAACAGCTATTACTGTCTAGAATAGAAAAAGCAAAAAAGCAAGAATATCGTGGTTTTAAACAAAACACACAGATAATAAAACCAAAAGAACTGAAAGCGGTTGCCTCTGAGGAGCAGAAATCTGCCATGAAGGGACATGAAAGGCAGGGGTCTGCTGCTTTTCCTTATAATGCGTACACCATTACCTGACTTTCTAAATCATATACTAGCACCCTGGGAAATGCTATTTGCACTGCAAATGAAGTAGCAAAAAGTGTAAAACTGCTTGAAAGAAAAAAACTGAAAGGGAAGGAGGCACACATTTTATTTTGACGTGTTTTATACCCTGGGACATTTTTCTTACATTGAAACATCAGCCTGGAAACACTACATTAACGTGAAAAACAAGATGAAGGGTACTCACCACTCCAGCTTGATTCAAGAATCACACAACTAACAGTAGTACTCTGCTTCACAATCACACCTTTACAAAAGAAACTAGGAGGCAGAAACCAGTTAGGAAAGAAAGCTTATCTTTTGCTAAGTCAGATATTGTAGATGCCAACAAATTCCTAAAATCTTCAAGTTCTACAGAGTAACAGCATCAAACAATTAAAAGCAATAATTCACCCTCCCCTGCAGAAGAAACAGAAGTTTTAGCAGCACACAAGCTGGGTGCCCTTGAGCAAATTATTCTGGTTTTAAGCCTCAGTTTTTCATCTGTAAAATGAGCGTACCAGCTACTTCAAGGTGTTGCTGTAAGAAGGATTGGGGATATTAACATATAATATATAAAGCACCAACTACAGTAGCTGACTTATCATCTGTGCTCCAAAAGTTACTTTTCTTCCTTTTTCACCTGTTTATTATCAATGTTTCTGGCCTTATCACATTACATACAATGGAACCTAGAACAAAGCTGAGCCACTAGCGTAAAATGCACCTGTCCAGCACAGGTTAAAAAGAAGACAAAGAAGCTAATGGGACAGCACCTGAAGCCAGGATGAAGCCTGGATGGAAAGCAAGCAAGAAGTGTCAAATAGAAGCCTAAATCATGGAGGAATGTTACAAAAGAAAAAAAAAAAAAAGAAAGAAAGAAAAGAAAAACAGAAAGAAAATAAATTGAATTAGGCCAATTTTCTAGCTCCAACTACTAATACAGAGGACAGAAGAACAGGTTAACTACACTAGAGGATTGAAATCAGCAAAATTCAGACTGTGAAAAACCAAACCGAACAACTAATCAAGTTTCTTCAACATACAAACTACTGCAAGGAAAAATAAGAGATGAAGAGGAAACTAGAGCATATCAGTCTTTAAAGAAACACCAACCAAACAACCTAAACGGGAAAAGAATTTGAAAAAGAATAGTTACATGTATACGTATAACTGAATCACTTTGCTGTACACCTGAAACTAACACAACATTGTTAACCAACTATACTCCAATATTAAATAAAAAGTTAAAAAAAAAAAAGATACAACAACCAATTATAACATGTAAATCTTAACTGGATCTGGATTCAAACAAACTTTTTCAAAAATTGATACTTGAGGTAATTGGAGATTTGAATATCAACAACTGAATATTTGATGATATTAAGGAATTTTTAGTGTGATGGTGGTATTCCAATCATGTTTACAAAAGAGTTACCTTCTAGAGATACATACTAAAATATTAAAAGATGAAATGAAAAAAAGGTCATCTAAAAAATCCAAATAACATACAAATAAGGTACAGCTATAGGCTGCAGTAGTGTAACAGTAGGCTTCAGAGAACCAGGCAATCTGTTTTGAGAAGGAGTCACAAAGTCTGGGAGGAAACTAGAAAGAGCATTCTTTCCACGTGTGACCGAGGGCCTACTGTATGCTGGGCTCCAGAAACCATGACTGACAGTGACCCAGAGGTCAGCCTTCACAAAGGGAGAGGTGGGAAATGACTGCTGGCCCTAGAGGTAGAAAAGCCCCACTGCCAGGAACACCTTCTTGAAGGTCATATAGATCGAGTCATTTTTGCATCTTCCAAATTGGTATTTAGTAAAAGAGATGCAAACTGGATAGTCTAGAGGGGCCATATATCTAACGCAAATGCATGAAAAGGTCCAGCGGTAAGCCAAAAGGAAATGGGCGGGACTTCGGCAAAGTAGGAAGATGACCTGTGTGAGATGGGGCAGGAACTCCTCAGCGCTGTAACAGAGGAGCGTGGGCCCAGTGTTGCCAAGGTCCTCCAATTTTCCCAGAGAAACCTAAAAGAAAGATATTTCTGTGAAACCTCCTGATTTCTTAATGTTGTCAACTAATTTAAAATTAAAACACTCTGTTAGGGGAAAAATATGTCCGCAGATCTATTTCAGGTACAAAAAGATGTGCTGGATGTGAAAAGGTCACACTTTAGTGTCACATGCAGAGACTTAAACACTATCAATAAAAATTCCACTAACAGCCTTCTTGCAGCAAGTTCACTGAAGCTGTAGAGAGAGGAAGTTATAATATAGCATATGCATACAAGTTTTACACTCCGAATCAGCTACCTCAGGCAACATAACAAAAAAGACTACCACCTCTCTGTGATGCTGAAATTAGATCCAAACAGTTTTGCCATCTATATGCTTTTTTAAGTACTGCCAAAAGCAGTGGATAGTTAAAAAAATTCTAGAGATACCATATTGAAATTGTTAAAAAGTGGTTTTAACTTGTGATCACCATAGGAAATTACAGTTTCATATCAAAGACTCTACTTCCACACAGATAATTATTCCTGACCACTGCAAAAAAAAAACTGCTTACCACATTTTCACAAGCAACCCACTAAGTCTTTTCTTAACCTAACAATTTTCACAGAAGCCAGGCACTGCGTGAAGCATTTTATAAGCACTAGCTCATTTAATCCTCATCTAACTTTCTGAGGTAGGTTATGATTGTTCACCCCCACAGTGAAGATAAGGAAACTGAGGCCTTGAGAAATAATTTACCCAAGGCTCCACTGGCATAAGCGGCATTCTAACCAGCACCACAATGTGCACCTGTTACTGATCCCTTCTAATTAATATTTCCATCAAAGAAAATTGTGAGGAAATAAAGACATTCATTAAGTTCAAGGTAAGAAACTACGAGGCCAATGTTATATCAGAATTCAGTTTAACCTTGACAACTGGCTAAAATCGGACAACTAAAAGAATTGAAAGGAAATAAGCACAATAGTGGGGGCATGAAAGTGCAATGGGGTAACATGAAAAAAAACAGAAAATCTCGTAAGACTTCGATTCTCTAATCTCAAAAATTAATAATAGAACTACATCAGCAGTTTTCAACGTTTTGTTTTTCAAACTCTGCTCCCCCAAATCTCTCTCTCTCTCTCTCTCTCTCTCTCACACACACACACACACACACACACACACACACACCACTTTACTTAACAGTCTCAGTCAGTTCATGAACCCCTGAGGCCACCCTGGGCAACACCTTTCCCACTAACCCCACACTTCCCACCTCAAGGTCAAAAATCTAAACTAAATGATTTTCACCCTCCCTTCTGGTACCCTAGGCGGATGAATCAAGGGTGAAAAACAAGTAGACTATTTAGAAAACAGGAAAAAAGACCTAAGAATTATGGCAAAGTTTAAACTACATATTCATTTAGTATCTTCAGGATACTGGGATGTGTACATATATTGATAGAATATAGGAAACTCAAAAATATGATTAAATTCAGAACTGCTGTTATCATGGTGGTAGGTCCAGCTGCAAATCTCATCAGGAGGTCTGGAAACCTGAATTCAGGGCTTGGAAAAAATGATTAGAGACTTGGTAATCAGACTTATGTGAAAAGTTTTTAAAATCACGATTTTCTTGGAAATTAGAGGGTAACATAAGTCTTTAAGTATTTGAAAATTCTTTCATGGAGGTAGATAAATAGGCCATAAAAAGAGAAAAGCAAGAGGAAACTGGCTTTTTGGTAAAAGCATGAATGATTTAGTTTAAATACAATGAACTTCCTACCTGACCCAGACAACAAGGTCCTACAGATGAACAAGTGACAAAATCACTTTAGAACTCTTTCCATGCCCTCTGGTTCTTAACCTGGAAAGAACTGAAACCATCCCCATGACGTTCAATTTAGTCACATATGTGAAGTGTCAGCTTGGCTACCTAAAGCAAACCTTACTTATGATAGTTCTCAGAGCAAATAAAAAGATAATTCTTATTTCTCAAGTAAATCCCATATTACCATAAAGATTATTTGTGAGGCAATCTATAATGAATTTAGACCTTTACGGCTCTAATACATTGAAGTAAAAAAAAAAAAAAAAAAAAAAAAGCAGAGAAGTATGTGTGATATGAAAATATATTTCTACTTTAAAAGTAACTAAGAATATGAAATTAGTCCAAATTCAATCTTTGAAAAAAAGCATAAGCAGTATGAATGCACCCATAAGCCACCTGAGGTCTACCCTATGCTAAAGGGAAAGCGACATCACTTTAAAAAATGAGAAAACCACTAAAATTCTCATTAAAATCAATGTTATCTCCAAAACTAGATATTTAGGGAAATATAGATTATCAACCCTTCTAGACATGAAAAACATGCATCTAATAAACCCACATATATCAAGCCAACCACAAAACAAGGGGAAACAACACCCAAGAGTAAGAAAAGCAAATCACCTCTATGAAATATAACCTACGTGACATTTCTACATGAAACAGTACCAGGTTCTACAAATTTAACTCCAACTTTCAAAGAATCCTAATTAAAAGCGCCTCCAATATATTATATAAAGTTTCAACGAATTGATTCATCAAATTTATTAAGTACACATAATGTTATAGGTACTTCACATAACTCTACATATGTATTCCCTCTCTCGTACAAAATACACGTACTTTATAGAAAAAACTAAAAAAAAAAGCATTAGTTATTACTATCTCAGTTATTTCTATCTGACATTAAAAATGATTTCTGGGACTTCCCTGGTGGTGCAGTGGTTAAGAATCTACTTGCCAATGCAGGGGACACGGGTTCGAGCTCTGGTCCAGGAAGATCCCACATGCCACGGAGCATCTAAGCCCGTGCGCCACAACTACTGAGCTTGCACTCTAGAGCCCGCAAGCCACAACTACTGAGCCCATGTGCCACAACTACTGAAGCCCGCACGCTTAGAGCCCGTGCTCCGCAACGAGAAGCCACTGCAATGAGAAGCCCGCACACCACAACAAAGAGTAGCCCCCCGCTCGCCGCAACTAGAGAAAGCCCGTGTGCAGCAACAAAGACCCAACGCAGCCAAAAATAAAATAAATAAATTTATTTTTTAAAAAATGATTTCTTTCTTTCCTTTTTGGCTTACCTGTAACATCTAAATAACTGTAGTATTTACACTTGGAGGCCATTCCCCTCCAGTTAATGATAGCAGGCATTAACTCCATTTTAGATTTTAGTTTGGGGCACTGCTCAGTCAGAGTAATGATAGAAATCTTATGACTATCAGGTTGCTGGTTTGTGCCAAAAAATGGCATTCCCAAAGAATGCTTTGTCTGGAATCTGTGGGGGAATCATATACAAATCTTCTATTAACCAGGCCTTCCAAAGAGGCTGGAAATGTTTGTGTGTTGGGGGGAGGGCGAAAGGGCTGAGAGTGGATTTGCTGACTCCTAAAGGTCCAGCCCTGAGATTCCAAGATTCTATAAAAGGGCAGTAAATTAGTGTTTGGCTAGTATTTGCTGACTACTGAAGCCAACATAAACATTTACTTGAGGCTTTTAAATGTGTAAGGGTACCCACTGGTTAGGTACAGTAATTCTGAATCTGAAAAAAACAAACAAGGCCACTGGAAATATTTCTAAATAAAGGTGGGGTAGGGAGGTATTTCCCCCATATTTCCTTTGTTTTCCCCAAGTAAACAATACAGACTTTTAGAAATGCAAAATTTGATTCTCAGCAGTATTGATCCCTATAAACTATTTTATTGCCTTATAAAAATACTAGTAATTCATACTTTTCCAAAAAGTCCACACATAGCTCTTAAATAGGCTACTTCAGTTCAAAAAACAAAGAAAAAGGCCCATACTTTCCTGTGGAAACAGAAACAAAAGCAAATCTTCAAAAATATTTAGCATTCTGCTATATGAAATATAAACTCCACATTCCTAAATAAAGCGGCAAAGATAGAACCTTTGTAGTTCTCTAGTCAGTTATATGAGAGTGGTGATTCAGGGCAAAACCCGACCTTAAACATAACTATACAATATTACTAAATTACAGAGTAATTTTACCAATAAATATTCTGGTTGAAGACTGCTTTGTCATCTTTGCAAGTATTTTTAGTTGAAAGCAAGTGGTTGGGAAGTCCACGTGGACACGGTTCAGATTTTTAAAAATCTATTTTTAAGATCTGGTGACTGGATAGGTTTTCTAAACTCAATCCTTTCGAACTGGTAATTTGGAAAGGGTAAACCACAAGACCGTTAGTTAAGAAGCAAAGGACCTAACAAGCTCACCAACTCAGATCAGCACAAAACTAACTTAGAAACCTCCAAATCTAATGATGAGCCCAGACAATCACTAAAGCCTGTACACACACAAACTGTACTAAAACCTACCTCTCCAAATACAGCAAGGGCTATCTGAATTCTCGTTTTATATTTCCATAGTTATTTTGGGGTGAGCCCTCTTCAGATTTGTCCCCTAAATCTGCAAATCTGCTTCTTTCTACTTGGAATTAAGTTTCAGATTTTAATATACATACCCAGTTGTATATTTACCCAGTTTAATATACGGACCCAGTTGAGAATATTCTATAGCAATTTAGATTTTTTACTGAAGTTAGTAATAATTTTACTGAAATTCGTTAAATGATATTTTTTATCACTTTTAACCGTTTTAGGCAATCCCCATTCAATTTAGGTATCAAGAATCTGAAGTTGGGGGCTCAACTCATCCACGTATTTTCTCTGGAAGGTCTAACTACTTTGACTAGAGATAAGAGATTAAAGCACTGTTATGACTAGGTCTTTCTTAAAGAGGGATGTTTCAAAAGGAAAGAAACTGTCCCCTCCCGCTAATCTAAATGAGCAGCCTCTTGTTCTCAGCAGTCCTTCTGCACACAAGACCACTACTGACTTCAGTGGGAATTCTGCCCAAGAAGTGAGGAAGACAGGATAAGATTAAATTAGCCCTAAATCCACGCCATTGTTCCAAGCCATTACCACTTGTACAGTTCTCCAATAACCTCTATGAAGTAGATATCTGAGGTTTGATGGTGATTCTCAAATTGAATTTTAGGACTGATCCCTGGAACTCTGACAGGTGACACAGCCTAACTCTTTAAAAGTTGTGTCAGCCTGACGGATATATTGAATTGGCCCTTATCACAATCCAAGATTGCACTGCAATATCAGTGGCTGCAATAGCAATCCAGTGATTTCTCACAGCAAAGAGCCCTCCAAACAGAAACTGAATAGGATTAAGTGCTATTCGTTTCCCAGTAAAACCTGTTCAAAGACTGAGAATTCTAAATTCCAGCTCCTTTGGCCAAGAAATTGACTCAGTTTCCCTCAAGTCCTAAATCCAATGGGAAATGTGATAGGACACGGGTTAAAATTCTAATTCTCAATACAGTATATAAATAGAGGATACAGAAATAATAGATTCCGGTGAGAAGAAAAAAACAAGGGAAAAAATTAAAAGGTCACTGAATAAAACGGAAGAATAAAGGAAAAACTGTTAAGATTCATTTTTTTAAAAAGGTTAAATAACAGTAACAAGAACAAGACGTCTAGCATACACGTGCCATTTCAGATGCGAGAAGTTCAGAAAACTGAGGCAAAGATGTGATTCAGAAAAGAGAAAATATATCCACAGGTCCTCTAGGTTCTACCTTCCCTCGCACCCCACCAGGGCTCTTAAAAACGGGCAGCGGTGGTGGTGACAAGGAATGCAATTTAAGGCGTCCTAGGTCAATAGGGAGGGCTCCACAAAGAGACACCCCCCCCCCAAATAATAGACTCTAGGCGAGAGTTCTTCTCACTTCACCAAAAAACCTGACCTCAAGGGAGATGAGCGATCTCGGGAAGCATGATGACCGACGGCTTCCAGCAGACATCCCGGCTGCCACAGGCAGCGTCTGGGACTGGGGATTTAGACTCCGATTCCAACGCTGCTCTTTCTGTTCTGTTCTCCTCCTGGTCCTTCCCCTGCAGCTCAACTAACAACCCTCCCAACCCTCTGCCCTCAAACCTAGAAGAGAAAAATAAGCCATGGGTGGTGAGATGGCCTCAGTGCTGGGACTGCAAGGATCAGAGAGCAAAACTTGCGCTTCTCTCCGTACCGGCCAGGTCGCACCCGTCCTGCGGGACAGAGCGGGCGGCGGCGGCGGCGGCGGCGGCGGACACGCACCGTGCTTGGGGCTGACGCAGCCCTCGCCCGGCTCCACGCAGCGCCCACGCGCGCGGCCGGCCGAGGGACGCGCGACGTCCTCGCCTACGTTTCGTCTCCCAAAATTATCCTCCAGAAGGGCGCCGCCGCCGCCGCGTACCCCGAGCCCCCGCGCTCATCGCCAGGAGTCGAAGGAGGACGGCCGCTCCGAACTGGGACAGGCTCGCGCGCCGCGGCCCGCGCCCAGGATGGAGCCGGATCCCTCCTGCAGCCGCTCCGCGGGGCCCGGGACGCGTGACCCTGAGCCCACCGCACCCCCGCGGGGCCGGCGCAGTTCTCACCAGGCCCCCACCTCTCCCGGCGCCGACGAGACGCGGCCCCGGCTCCCGAGAAGGGAGAAGTGGGGGACCGCAGTGGAGCGGGGAAGCAGGGATCCGACCTGGAGCAACAACAGGACCCGGTCCGCGGGGCGGGAACGAGTAGGAGAGGAGACAGGGAGTCGCAGAAAACCCCAAAGCCGGCCGCCCTCCCCCTCCTGGTGGAACCGTCCCGCCACCGCTTCCTGCCCGGGATCAGCTTCCCAGCTGCAGCCTCAGGAAAAATCCGAGACGCAGGGACCAGACGCTCGGCCCGGGATACCCCGCCCCGGGCCCGCCATTCCACAGCGCCGCACACCTCCTTACCCGGACGCCGCACTCAGGAGCTCGCTCGCCGCGGGAACCCCGTCCAGCTTCAGCGTCAGCCGCCGGCCGCAGCACCCGCCTCCTCCCTCCCGTAGGTTTCAAATTGAAATTCCCTGGCTGAGGCCGTCAGAGGACTCCGCGCGCCAGCCCCGCCCCCTCGCGGCGGAAGCCCCTCCCGCGCCCCCGCCGGACGCGCACCGGGTGCGGAAACCCCCGCGGGCTGCGACACGCCCCCTGTGCCCAGGCCACGCCCCCGCGCCAACACGGGCGACCCTTCCCGAGGGATTCGCCGCGCGCCCTGGCCGGGTACCCTGCGCTGGAAGGACGCGTCTCGCCCTCGCAGCTGCTCTGGATAATGAGTGCTGATGCCTGTGTGCAAGCCTTTGTTACCCGCGAATCCCGATCTTAAATGCCCTTTTATCAACTTTCAAAAGTTATTTCTTCAAAGTGAATCCATTGACTAAACCTTTACCCCAGGCTAGGCCCTGTTGATACAGAAATAGGGAAAACTAGATTCTACTCAGTCTAGAGTGGAAGAAGTGCTTTCACAGAGAGGGCAGTGGCAGGGAACCGTTTATTCTTCCTGTGGGAGGGACGGGAGGGATTGGGGAAGCCCACTGGAGGAGGGGCTTTTATGCTGAACCCAAAGTGTGGGTAGGATCTCCAGGCGGGGGCCTGGGAGCCTGGATTGCAGAGCAGGATGTGGCTGAAGGCTGGAAACCTAGGTTCAGGCCGATTGTGGAAAGACACACATACGCACACAAACGATACCTCCCCGTTCTTTTGTATAATTAGATGGCCTTCTTTCAGATTCTACTTATTTCTTCCTCTCTGAACCTTGGCATGTCAAACGGGCTGTCCAAGTCATTGCCTCTAGCATCTGGCACACATGTACCTCTTCCCCTTATGCCCCCTCGCACCTCGACGGAGGTCTTTAGAGACTGCACCTCGGCCAAAGTCTTCTTTTCTTTCCTAAACAGAGCCTTTTCTAAAATTAACAATGTCAAATCAAACCTCAGTTACCATACCTTCCGTGCGTATGATATTTTCAGTTAACAAAGCACATTAACATATTTTATCATTTGATCCTCACAGGAACTTTATGAAAAAGGCAGGGCAAGTGTTATCTTCATTACATCAAAGAGAAAAGTAAGAGTCAGGAAGATAAGTTACTTGCTAAGGTCCTGCCAGGGAATAATAAAAATAATAAAAGCTAACATTTACTATGTGCTTTATGTGCCAGGCATTGTTCGCAATCCCACACGTGAGTTAACTTACTTAACGCCCCCAATGCTAAGCAGCCAAGTAAAACTTAATAAGGTATGTTAGCTACTATACGGGGGAAGTTTGACCAGAAAGCCGTTCTGGTAAAGAAGACCTGGGAATATTACAAGACAATACTATTACGAACTTAAAGGCAGATTTACAATGAAATTAGTCCTCGCAGGCCTTGAAACTATATGCATAATTTTATTATTTTTTTTAAAGAATCCCTAAAGTTATATAAGGTTTAGGGCCTACAGAACCTTCATCTACCTGTGATGAAACCCCTTTAAAATGTCAATGCAATATAATAACATAAATGTAGGCATAATTTATAAAACATAATGTCCTTATCATAGGAAATTATATCCCTACTATATCCTCTGTTGAAGTCTGCAAATCACTTCTGTACACCACCTTTTAGGAGGAACATTGACAAGCTAAATTATACCCGTAGATGGGTGACCTTGATAATGTGGGAGCCAGCAAGACTTGGCCTAAAGAGATAGATGATTAAAGGTGATGGAAAGGTTGTTATCAAATATCTAAAGGCTATCATGTGGAAGAATTATACTCTGTGTTGGACACAGCCTTACTTGGCCCCAGCATTTTAAGGGAATGGAGCAGATTCAGTGAAGACCTAGCAGGAACTGAAGGTAGGAAAATCAAATACTAGGACCTATAAGGAAGTGAAGAAAACAGATGGAACATGGTACCATACAGATGTCAGTAAACAACAGGTGGTAGTCCAGGCAAGCAAGTCTTAACAGGGCAAGAAGAGGGGAATGGACAGACAGCAGGACAAAGTCCTGAACAGGTGATATCCAGAGATGTAGGCAGGCTGGAACACTGGCTGCCTGGACAAGGCCAGAACATCAATCCCTAGGAAAAAAAACCTGATAAGAGCAAGTCTGGGTCTTCCCATTAGACAGACTGGACTAACAGGCAAGACTGACACTGAGAACAAGACAGGAATAGATACCAGACCTGAGATTCACCACATCCAAGGTTAGCATCACAGCCTTAATCCTGGGCACCATCTGCAAGCAAAGCCAGCCTGGCAATTTGGACTATAAATTCACCCAGGACTTCCTTAGTGCCGTTACTTAGCAACTCACTCACACAGGCATGCTCCTAAGGAATCTTTATCTCACTATACCGGTGATTCATTCTTTTATCTTTGTGACTTCTGGGTGCCAAGGCCAACCAGGTGGAAGTATCTGGGTGGCTCTAGATTGAGAACCTGCTCTTCCTTTCCATGATGCACAGGCAAGAAGACCTGGCAATGCCCTCGCATGCTGTCTGATGGAGGCAATCTCCATCTTCCCTGTGAATGCATGCATCCCAGTTCCACTGCCAGTTCCACAGTTCCACTGTGGTTGCATAACTCCAAAATTTAATGACAACAATTGTATTGCTCCTGATTCTGTGGGGCGGGCATTCAAGCGGGGCTCAGCAGGATGGCTCGTCTCTGCTCCATGTGGTGTCAGCTTGGGAGGCTCAACCGTGAATGAAGGACCCAAGATGGCCTCACTCCTATGTGCTGCCTGTCACCTGGGGAGCCTGATTTCTCCTCTACATGGACTCTCATCTTCCAGGGCCTCTCTCTTTCCATGCGGCCTCTTAGCTGGATAACCCAGACTTCTTTACATGGCATCTGGCCTCTGAGAAGGTATAAACAAAAGCTGCAAGGCCTTTCAGGCCTAGGCCCACAAGTCCTACAGCATCACGTATGCCCCATTCTGTTGGTCAAAGCAAGTCAGAGAACCAGCCCCAATTCAAGGAGAGGGATCATAGACTTCACCTCTTGATAGGAGGAGTGGAATGTGTGCCCAGTGATAGGAAGAATTGTTCGCAGCCATCTTGGTAAACAATTTACCACGGAAGCTGGGTTTTTCTAGTCTAGTATTTGAGTCTGCCCTCAAGCAACCCTTCTGCTTTCCATCTACAGTAAAATCTTCCACTGGTTTTTCCTCAAAAGTATCACAAGGCCCCTTTTCCATCTGAGTCACACTAAGTGATGATAATCTCCTTTTGAAAGGCCACTCCCAGCTATTGCTAATGATGCACACGAGCATCTCAAGCCTGCCAAACTGAGGTACTCCTTCAATCATAGTTGGAGCTGTGCCCCACACACCCCTGCTTCCTCTGGCTCAGTGACACAGAAAGAGGCCTGGACATGCTGACACTGGAGCAGAATCTCCTTTTTTCTCTTTAATCGCAGTGTAGTTAACTTACAGTGTTGTGCTAATGTCTGCTGTACGGCAATGTGCCTCAGTTATACACATATATACATTCTTTTTTTAATATTCTTTTCCATTATGGTTTATGCCAGGAGATTGGATATAGTTCCCTGTGCTCTACAGTAGGACCTTGTTGTTTATCCATTCTAAATGTAATAGTTTGCATCTACCAACCCCAAACTCCCAGTCCATCCCTCTCCCCCTCCCCCTTGGCAACCACACGTCTGTTCTCTGCATCTGTTGAGTCTCCCAGTTGCTTGCTATGGGATCTCACGATCGATTGGTCCCTAGCACTGAAAGCAGATATAGAACAGGCCCAGTAAAAATCCCCCCAAAAAGTTACATTTGGAAAGGGTGAAACAAAGATGTATTATTTCAGTTTAACAATCTGAGTGTCATCATGTACCAGGACTCATGCCATGCTCTGAACATTCAGAAAAGAATAATACATCATCCCTGCTATGGTGGAGTTCACAGTCTGGTAGACAACAAATCTGGTAAAGGGAGTCAGGAATTCTGGTTCTTATCTCTGCCTTCAAATTGTCCTCACCACCTGACACAGACTACACTTAGTCTCTGCCTCTTTAGTTAGAGGTTATATGAACTTCAAGAATAAAACAATGTTTTGTTGTTGTTGTTTTTATAATTTATTTTATTTATTTATTTATTTATTTTTGGCTGCGTCGCATCTTCGTTGCTGGGTGCAGGCTTTCTCTAGTTGCGGTGAGCGGGGGCTACTCTTTGTTGCCGTGTGTGGGCTCCTCATTGCACTGGCCTCTCTTGTTGCGGAGCACGGGCTCTAGGCACACGGGCTTCAGTAGTTGCAGCTCATGGGCTCAGTAGTTGTGGCACACGGGGTTAGTTGCTCCGCGGCATGTGGGATCTTCCCAGACCAGGGATCGAACCCGTGTCCCCTGCATTGGCAGGCGGATTCTTAACCACTGAGCCACCAGGGAAGCCCAAAACAATGTTTTTTAATGTCAATATACAAACATCATTGAGTCTCATTTTATACCAGTTACATTCGGACAGTAACACAGAGCAACTTTATGAAAGTTTATATTTTACTTTGAGTCTCAGTGATAAATAAAGAAAGGTTATAGAGCCTTCCGTGTGTGCCTGATCTTCAGGACAGAAGGGCTTAGAGAGGTCCAAAGAGAAGGCTCCAGGCCCATTCACAGACATAAACCTAGAGTCTAAGGGAAAGAGGAGACCGTGGAAAGAGGCTTAGGGGCCTGGATCCTCATTTTGCCGGGAGCAGGCCGATGTCCTAGGATGGGAAATGACTGAGACAGAACACCAAGCTTTGATGAAAATGGATTGCCATGTGACCTCCCCTCACAGGACTGGGGTCAGCAGACCCGCAGTCACTAAGCTCTTTCCCAAACAGTGAATGGAGGGAGGGCTTGGTCAGGTGAAAGGAAACACTGCACTTCCAGGGCACACTTAATTAGATGTGGGGATTGGGGCGGCAAAACGACCTTGAAGCAGCATCACTGGACTTCACTGGACAGGCAAAACTGCCCCCCAGTACCGCAGCACGCTTCTGACGTACATGGCAGCGAGAGCTAAATTCTTTGGGCACGCAGTGAGGGGCACCACATGTGCAGCATAATTTCTAAGTGGCCTCAGCGAGTACTGGTAAAACCCATCAACAGCTACAACAGCAGCAGCAGAAGAGACTGTTGAATAAAAGCACCAGAAGAAAAATTAGAAGAGGAATCCCCCGGATTAGAAGGGTTTTGCTGGCGATAGTCACATAGCCCAGACCTCATTGGCTAGTTTATAAAATAGCCACTGGAAATAGTAAAGACAGTGGGATGGGAACTGGAATGTTGCAGTTTCTAACCAAATTCCTCCATTTGGAAAACTGACCATCTTAGGGAGTGGTCCTTAGTTTATGCAAAACAGATGTGAGGTAGAAGGTTGGTATTAGAAAATCTTCAGTTTGGTTTTGTGTGGTTTCCCCCAAGGTACACATCTGTGTTCTACTTATTGGAAAACACTTAGAAGGATCGGGATTTTAAGGTTATGTATATGCTATGTGTCCTATGACCCCACCTTCCAGAGGAATATCCTCCTGGAGAGTACAGTTTCAAACCGGTAACTTCCCAGTAAAGGGAATATTGGTTCCTATCTCTGCCCTCAAAGTGTCCTCACTACTCGACACAGACTATACTTAGTTTCTACCACTTTAGAGTATACATGAACTACAAGGGTAAAACAATTTTTTGATATCAATATACAAACACCATTGAGTTCCATTTTACACCAATTAAATTCAATCTGAAACTGACTACCGTTTCAAAAATCCAACTATAATCTGAACACCTAAAATCTAAGGACAGAGAAAGATTATAGTAGGATTGAAAGAGGTAAACCAGGCAAATACTAACTAAAAGAAAGCTAATGTTGCTCTATTAATAATAGATAAAATAGATTTTAAGGTGAAAAGCACTACTAGAGATAAGATGGATCAATATTATGGAAAAATAATTTAATTCACCAGGAAGGTATAAAAATGTTAAACTTGTAACATAGCTTCTAACATAGTTTGTAACATGCATCTTATAACATAGCTTCAAAATACATAAAGCAAATATAAATGGAATCCCTGGTAAAAGTTAATGAACTACTATCATAAAGGGAGAGTATGACACCTCTATCAATATTTGACAGACCAAGCAGACAGAACTCAGTAAGATTATATGGTTTTGAAAATACAATGAACAATCTTGATATAATGAACATATGTAGAAATTTGCAGAAATTTCAACAACTGCAGAATATGCATTCTTCTCAAGCATGCAAAGACCACTTATGAAAATTACATATCAGGCCATAAAATAAATCTCAGATTTCAAATTCAAACTCAAGTCTCAAGTTTCATGCAACTGATATCATATACCATATGTCATAATTCACAGCAATTAGGTAAGAAAAGAATAGTAATTAACTTTTAAAGCTCCATATATTTGGAGGAAGGTACTTCTTAATAACTCATGGGGAAAGGAGTAAACGTAATAGAAATTATGAATGCTTAAAACAATTACAAAATCATGAGAACAATCATGGAATTCAGCTAAAATGGTGCTCAGAAAGAATTCATGGCCTTAAATATATGTACTGAAAAAGAGGAAGGCTGAAAATTAATAAACATCCAACTTACAGAATTAATTTTTTTAAAAAAGAAAATATTCCATATGAAAGTAATAAATATAAAATTGGAAATTAATGATCTAAGAAATATTCAGAAGAAAGAATCATTGCAGTCAAAATTTGGTTCTATGAAAATATTTATAAAATAAGTCACCTCTGGCAAGACCAATCTAGAAAAAAAGTGAGATGACACAAGTGAACAATTATAACAGTAAGAAAAGGAAAGCAGATAAAGGAATTTAAAAGATAACAGAAAAATGCTATTAACTTTAAGACAAATTTAAAAGTTTAGGGGAAATGGAAAAATTCTTAGAAAAATTGTGAATTGCTAAACCCAGCTCAAAAAGAATAAGAAAAGGAAATTTCCATGGGCATCACTGAAATTGAATCAGAAGTTTTAAAACTCCAAAAAAGAAAAAAATTTTATAATAAAATAATAATAAATAAAACTCACAAAAAGGAAGCACTAGAGTGAAGTGGTTTATAGATAAGAGCTACCAAATATTCAAGGAACAAGAGATTACAAATTGTCTTTGCTCTGCTGCTACAGTATTGGGTGTAAGGGCTACAGATACCATGGCTTTTTAGTTAATAGTTTGCTAGATTACAAGGAGCCACATTTGATACTGATGGAGAAGTCTGCACATTTCCCAGAGATCCTGTACATTGCGCTGGGTTCCATGACAGGATGAGACTTTGCGTTGTTTCCCTTGTAGAGGGAAGGTGTATGTTCTTTGTGTGGAAAGAAGGATAAAACAGGTATCTGCTGACAGAAGAATAGATGATGGCAGAGACGAGGCTATGTGACAAGGCATATTTTCTTTTCCTCTGGGGCACAAAACTGTCCACATCTCCGAGCCTCCTTTGCAGTTAAGTGTGGCCATGTGAGTGGGTTCTGGCCAATGGAAGGTGGGTAGAGTTGATGTAAACTGTCTCCAGGCATAGTTCCTATTAAAAATTCTCCCGCATGACCCTTCACACTGTTTATCTCTCTTCCTTTATTTGCTAAAAAGAATGATGAATTCTGATTAAGGGTATCATGGAAATTAGAGTGGATGGGTAGCTTTTAAGAGAAAACACATGAGCAAAGGCATTAAGGCTTTAAAGAGGAGCTTGGGTTAGGATTCACTGCAGGTTTTCATAAGTGTGTTAGATTTTTAAGTGTTTTATCCATTTATTATTTTAAATATAACTTTCCCAGAAAGTCTTAGCTAAGCAAAACCCTCAAAGCATGATAATTCAGTTCATTTAAACTCAGTAAACTGAGCAAATATTTTCATTGTGATATACCATGTGCTAAGTAGACAGGCAAACCACCTTCCAAAAAAGAGTAGCACTTGGCTTATAACTGTTTAACCCATTGATCAATGACACCTAAATAAGTAGTGGCCTAATGAAATTATTACATATAAAAAAACAATGCACTTTTCATATGAGAGCCTCATGTACCTTTTGTAAGAGAATATATTCACCCTAATGGGTTACACATATCAAGTATTTAATATTCTAAAATGTCTGCTCCCGTAAGAAAAATTGAGATGAACTAAAAAAGTATGACTAAGTAAAATCCTCCAAAGGTGGATGGACATGAGACTTTGAGATAAGTAAGATCTGACTATTCATTTGAGCTCAGTGATGTCAATCAAAGCTGTCTTGCCAAGTTAAACTGGGCATTCCACTGACTGGAGTAGGAACACATGGGGAGAATTCCAGACACATGGAGGTTTTTCAGAGAACTAAAATTTAAGATGTGAGAATAGCCTGAGTGGGACACCTATCAGCTAAATTAACCACAAGCCTTGATAAATCTTATCAACCTGGTCAAGCAGCTTCCCTTGCTTCCTCACTGATATCTGTTCAGATCTCCAGAAACTCTGACCCCAGAAAACAGCTTGCCCAGTTGATTTCAGTTATAGCTTTAATATTAAAAAAAAGTGTTTTTGGTATGTCTTGGAAAAGGCTAACAGACAAGGATAGACTTTCAAAGATAAGAGTAGTCTCTAAACCTTATGCCACAAAGAAAACTAACAAGGTTGTCCAGAAGTTAACCCCGGGGGGCAAGGGCAGGAGACAAAACCTACAGTGAAAAAAATAAAACTTCCCCAAGGGAAAGAGTCATCTATAATATGCACGCAAATAAGACAGAGTGAAAGAAACCTATTAATCTGTGTCATTGTAGCAGCTGGATTTTTAGGTTATGATGTATGTAACTTGTCCCTTACCAATGGACACGTATGTACTTAAAATTTTTTGCTTCTATAAGCAATACCTACAATAAAACTAATATTCTTGTACATATGTCTATGAGTACATGTATGAGCTTTTTTGGTAAATATCCTTTATCAAATTAAAAATACTTTCTAATCTTAAATTGCCAAGACTTTACATTTTCTTCTTCTTTTTTAAAATCATGAACAGGTATTGAATCTAATCAAATGATTTTTTTCTGAATCTGTTAATATGATCATAAATAATTTCCTTCCTTTTTCTGATTATGATGTGAATTACAATAATTGATTTTCAAATGTTAAACCAATCTTTCTCTTTCTTTCTTTCTTTCTGGCTGCACTGGGTCTTCATTGCTGCGCGTGGGCTTTCTCTAGTTGCGGCGAACAGGGGCTACTCTTTGTTGCGGTGCGCGGGCTTCTCATTGCGGTGGCTTCTCTTGTGGAGCACGGGCTCTAGGCGCGCGGGCTTCAGTAGTTGTGGCACATGGGCTCAGTAGTTGTGGCTTGCGGGCTCTAGAGTGCAGGCTCAGTAGCTGTGGTGCACAGGCTTAGTTGCTTCGCGGCATGTGGGATCTTCCCTGACCAGGGATCAAACCCATGTCCCCTGCATTGGCAGGAAGATTCTTAACCACTGTGCCACCAAGGAAGTCCCTGTTAAGCTAACTTTGCATTCCTATAATAAAACTTAATTGTGAAGTAGTATCCTTTGTATATACTGCCATATTCAATTGGCTAGTATTGTAGCTAGGATTTTTAAATTTTCATTCATGACAGAGATTGGACTGTAATATTTCCTTTTAAATAATATCCTTTTCCAGCTTTGATATCAAGATTATGTTGACCTTATAAAACAAACTGGAAAGTTTACACTCATTTTTTACTTTCTGAAAGAGGTTGTGTAAGATTGGAGTTACTGGGACTTCCCTGGGGGTCCGGTGGCTAAGACTCCGTGCTCCCAATGCAGGAGGCCCAGGTTCGATCCCTGGTCACAGAACTAGAACCCGCATGCTGCAACTAAGAGCCCACATGCCGCGACTAAGACCCCGTGCAGCCAAATAAATAAATACTAAAAAAAAAAAAAAAAAGATTGGAGTTATTTTTTCCTTAAGTGTATAAATAATTCACTGATAAAGCTGTATGGGCTTAGAGTTTTCTTTGTGGAAAGGATTAATTACGGGTTCATATTTGTATTAAATAAAGTGTTGGTAAGTAACATTTTTCAAGGAATTTTAAAATTTCACCTGAATTTTCAAATTTATTGATTAATTGTTCATAATGCTTTTTTACCCTTTTCATGTCAAAATGTAGTGATGTCCTTTACTTCATTCCTGATCTAGGTCACTGTGCTTTCTCTCTTTTTTTCCCTTGATTCATCTTCCTAGAGGCTTATCAGTTTTATTAGTTATTTTAAGGAAAAACTTTTGATTTTATTGATTTTCTCCCATTATTCAAGTGTTTTCTATCTAATGAGTACTTGAGATTATCTTCATTATTTCTTTTGTTTGCTGTTATTTTTCTGAAATCTTGAAAAACTTACTTAGATAATTGATTTTTGGTACTTCTTTTCTAATACGACTATAAAATTCTCTTGAAATATTCTGCACATTTTGCTGTCACATTTTTGCTTTTATTCATTTAAAAATATACTTTTAATTCAAAATCTAGGGTTTTTTTAAACAATATTTGATATCAAGATTTATTGTAAAGCTATAGGATGTGTGATAATCCTAGAAGGATAGACAAATAGACCACTGGAACACAATAAAATGTCACAAAACAGTCCCACACATATACGGCCACTTATTCATGAGAAAGGCGCCACTGCAGGGAAATGGAGAAAGGACGGTTCTGTCAATAAATGATATCGAGGACTTCCCTGGTGGCGCAGTGGTTAAGAATCCACCTGCCAATGCAGGGGACAAGAGTTCGAGCCCTGGTCCGGGAAGATGCCACATGCTGCAGAGCAACTAAGCCCGTGTGCCACAACTACTGAGCCTGCACTCTAGAGCCCGCGAGCCACAACTACTGATGCTCGTGTGCCTAGAGCCCATGCTCCGCAACAAAGAGAAGCCACTGCAATGAGAAGCCCAGGCACCGCATCGAAGAGTAGCCCCCGCTCGCTACAACTAGAGAAAGCCCGCACGCAGCAACAAAGACCCAACGCAGCCAAAAATAAATAAATAAATAAATAAATAAAATAAAATAAATGATATCGAGTCCATCAAATAACCACATAGGAAAAGAAATGAATCTTGACCCAAACTTCCCTCCATACATAAAAGCCAGTTAGTTGTAGCAAGAATGTAGACATGTGTAAATGGTAAAAACGATAAAGCTTCTGATAAAGCTTCTGTCTGCAAAATAATATAAAATAATGTCTTCATCATACTGGAATAGGCAACAATGTCTCACAATTAGCACACACACCCACGTGCACATGCACACACACAACATTAACCATAAAGAAGCAGATTGATCAACTACACTTCACTAATATTAAGAATTTTGGGGGACTTCCCTGGTGGTCCAGTGGTTAAGACTCCATGCTCCCCCTGCAGGGGGCACAGGTTTGATCCCTGGTTGAGGAACTGAGATTCCCACCTGCGTGCTGTGCGGCCAAAATAAAAGAAATTAAGAACGTTTGCTCATCAGAAGACATCATGATGAGAGTGAAAGGCAAGCTGCAAAGTGGGAGTGTTGGAATTCATATATCTCACAAAGTATCCTTATCTAAAATAAAAAGAACACCTACAAATCAATAAAATAAGCCAGAAAACTCAGTGAAAATGGACAAAAGACATGGACACTTCATAAAAGCAGGGTACTCAAACGGTCAACAAATATATGAAAAGGTGCTCAACATTATTAGTCACATGGGGAATGTAAATTTAAATCACAGTGTTGGGCTTCCCTGGTGGCTCAGTGGTTAAGAATCTGCCTGCCAATGCAAGGGACACGGGCTTGAGCCCTGGTCTGGGAAGATCCCACATGCCGCAGAGCAACTAAGCCCATGCACCACAACTACTGAGCCTGCGCTCTAGAGCCCGCAAGCCACAGCTACTAAGCCCACGTACCAAAACTACTGAAGCCTGCGTGCCTAGAGCCCGTGCTCCACAGCAAGAGAAGCCACCACAATGAGAAGCCTGCGCACCCCAACAAAGAGTAGCCCCCGCTCGCCGCAACTAGAGAAAGGCCGTGCACAGCAATAAAGACCCAACACAGCCAAAAATAAAATAAATAAATAAAATTAATAAAATTTTTTGGAAAATAAAAATAAATAAATCACAGTGTTATACCACTATATACCCATCAGAGTGGCTAAAATTAAAAGAATAATACCGAATGTTAAGGATGGTGAGAGTACAAATTGGTAAAACCATTTTGGAAAACTATTTGGCAGTTTATAGTAAAACTGGACATGTGCATATATTATGCCTTCAAAATTTTACTCCAAGAAATATATTCTAAAGAAATATGGACATAAATACACCAAGATATGTATGCAGCTGTGCGTAGCAACATTTTTTTGCAACAGCCTAAATAACAGAATATCCACAAACAATACAATTATGGTATATTCATATAATCAGTTATTATACAACAATTAAAACAAATGAATTTTATAGCAAATACAAGCAAACATGGATGTACCTCAAAAATGTAATGCTGAATGAAAAAAGCCAGACACAAAAGATTTTATACAGTGCAATTCTATTTATGTAATGTTCAAAAACAAGCAATAAGTCTATGTTGATAGAAATTAAGGATGATTTAATCTTGCTGGTGGAGTAACAACAGAGAAGGGGTTCTGGGGTACTAGCAAAGATTTATTTCCTGATCCAGATAGTGGTTACACAGGTGTGTTAACCTTGCAAAAATTCATTGAGCGATAAACTTATGATTGGTGCACTTTTCTGTATGAATGTTACACTTCAATTTAAAAAGTGTAATTTTTTTTTTTTTTTTGGCTGCACCATGCGGCATTCAGGATCTTAGTTCCCCGACCAGGGATTCAACCCATGCCCCCTGCACTGGAAGAGTGGAGCCTTAACCACTGGACCGCCAGGGAAGTCCCTAAAAGTTTAATTTTAAAAAATTCTGAGAAAAAATTGTGTATCTATATGGTCTCTAAGTAGCGGTGTGTCTCTGCTTTTATCGTAGGCCTCCACAGCAGAAAGAATTAAACAACTCTTCACTCCGTGAATGTATTTCAAATTGTCTTAAAAATATTAAAACCAGGGGATGGGGGGAAGGGATAAATTGGGAGATTGGACTGAAATATACATACTACCATATATATTAAATAGATAACTAATAAGAACCTGCTATATAGCATAGGAAACTCTACTCAATACTCTAATGGCCTATATGGGAAAAGAATCTAAAAAAAAAAAAAAGTGGATATATGTGTATGTATAACTGATTCACTTTGCTGTACACCCGAAACTAACACAACATTGTAAATCAACTATACTACTCCAAAAAAAATTTTTTAATATATTAAAACCAGTTTTAAAATAGCATAGATACTACCCTTAACATTTGGTTTAATAGGATTGATTTGTATCCTTAACACCAACCTGTTACTGCTAAGTAATTACCAGCTTTTATTTTTATTTCTGAAAAATTTTTTTAAGGAAACATGGTGACTTCCCTGGTGGCGCAGTGGTTAAGAATCTGCCTGCCAATGCAGGGGACACAGGTTTGATCCCTGGTCCAGGAAGATCCCACATGCCGCAGAGCAACTAAGCCCATGCGCCACAACTACTGAAGCCCACATGCCTAGAGCCCGTGCTCCGCAACAAGAGAAGCCACTGCAATGAGGAGTAGCCCCTGCTCGCCACAACTAGAGAAAGCCTGCGTGCAGCAATGAAGACCCAATGCAGCCAAAAAAATAATAAAAAATAAATAAATAAAATAAAATAAAGTAGCATGATTGTCAAAATTAAATATGCTTTTGTCCCTCAAAATTATAGACAATTTTAGGCCTCTTATTTAAATAAATATACTTAACATTTAATTCTCAACAGCAGTTTTGCTTTGTATTCAGGAATATCAATTACTGACTTTAAGATAAATGCATGGTAGAAATGTATTTCTACCTATATGACCTTGATTCCCAAGGTATATATTCATTTTTTTGAACAACATAACAACAATGTGAATTAGATATGATTGATCTTGTTAGGAAATTAGGACAATATCATAATTATGTTTGTGTACATGTGCTCATCTGAAGAAATACATCCCTCATCACATATAGGTTCCAAAGTGAGAAGTAGTTTTTTAAAAATCACAGAATATGGGGCTTCCCTGGTGGCGCAGTGGTTGAGAATCTGCCTGCCAATGCAGGGGACACGGGTTTGAGCCCTGGTCTGGGAAGATCCCACATGCCGCGGAGCAACTGGGCCCACGAGCCAAAACTACTGAGCCTGTGTGTCTGGAGCCTATTCTCCGCAACAACAGAGGCCGCGATGGTGAGAGGCCCGCGCACCGCGATGAAGAGTGGCCCTTGCTCGCCGCAACTAGAGAAAGCCCTCACACAGAAACGAAGACCCAACACAACAAAAATAAATAAATAAATAAATTTTAAAAAAAAATCACAGAATATAGGACACATAGCTTGTGGGAGAACTTACCTAGGCAAGGGGAGCCTTGCCTTACTATAATCTCCTTGTTATCCATCAAAAAACCAAAACTAAAAAACAAAAAAGGATTAGAAGACAAATCGAGACAAAAAATATAGGCTAAGGAAAGTAAACGGTTTATTTTTTTCCAGTTTGGCAGCATGGTCCCTTTGTTGGATCACAGAATAATTTTAGTAAAGAGAATTCCCAGGGGAAAGGATGTGAAAGAAGACCCAGAAAACAATGTAATAAAAGCAACTGAAAACCGCTTCTAAAGAAGTATTTCACCAATTGTTTGGGATAGAATGGAGTTAATTCTAAGCAGGTGGACTTTTCTACTACAATAATATTTTATAGTATGTGCCTCCTTTAAAGTTCTTTAAACTATACTCTAAAAGCCGGTTTACTATAAGGAGTTTAGAGCTATCCTGTAAATCCTTCTGTAAAAAAAACTGTGGGTTTTCGTACTCACACCAATTCAGATGGAAAGGATGGTGATGATCAGTAGAGAGAAATCAAGCTGTGCGACAGAGCTCCATACAGAAGCGTGATAATAGCGCCAGTTCACCTCACACACGAAATGACAATGGCTACATGTGACATCTCTGCTGTATTATCACTTTTAAATTTCAAGTCTTCCTTTTTGTTGTTATTTTCTGTAGCCTTAAAATATTATCTGCCTTATACAGATTGCCAACAAACACATGAAAGGATGCTCAACATCACTAATCATTAGAGAAATTCAAATCAAAACTACAATGAGGTATCACCTCACACTAGTCAGAGTGTCCATCATCAAAAAATCTACAAACAATAAATGCTGGAGAGGGTGTGGAGAAAAGGGAACCCTCTTGCACTGTTGGTGGGAATGTAAATTGATACAGCCACTATGGAGAACAGTATGAAGTTTCCTTAAAAAACTAAAAATAGAACTACCATATGACCCAGCAATACCACTACTGGGCATATACCCTGAGAAAACCATAATTCAAAAAGTGTCATGTACCACAATGTTCATTGCAGCTCTATTTATAATAGCCAGGACATAGAAGCAACCTAAGTGTCCATCGACAGATGAATGGATAAGGAAGATGTGGCACATATATACAATGGTATATTACTCAGCCATAAAAAAGAAATGAAATTGAGTTATTTGTAGTGAGGTGGATGGACCTAGAGACTGTCATACAGAGTGAAGTAAGTCAGAAAGAGAAAAAACAAATACCTTATGCTAACACATATATATGGAATCTAAAAAAAAAAAAAGGTTCTGAAGAACCTAGGGGCAGGACAGGAATAAAGACGCAGACGTAGAGAATGGACTTGAGGACACGGGGAGGGAGAAGAGTAAGCTGGGACGAAGTGAGAGAGTGGCATGGACATATACACACTACTAAATGTAAAATAGATAGCTAATGGGAAGCAGCCGCATAGCACAGGGAGATCAGCTCGGTGCTTTGTGTCCACCTAGAGGGATGGGATAGGGAATGTGGGAGGGAGAGATATGCAAGAGGGAGGAGATATGGGGATATATGTATATGTATAGCTGATTCACTTTGTTATACAGCAGAAACTAACACACCATTGTAAAGCAATTATACTCCACAAAGATGTTAAAAAAAAAAAAAAAGAAGCACTGTAACAGAAAAAAATATATTACCTATCTTTATTTATTTATTTATTTTTGGCTGTGTTGGGTCTTCCTTGCTGCACATGGGCTTTCTCTAGTCGCGTTGAGCGGGGGCTACTCTTCGTTGCGGTGTGCGGGCTTCTCATTGCTGTGGCTTCTTTTGTTGTGGAGCACGGGCTCTAGGTGTGCGGGCTTCAGTAGCTGTGGCACATGGGCTCAGTAGTTGCGACGCATGGGCTTAGTTGCTCTGCAGCATGTGGGATCTTCTCAGACCAGGGCTCGAAGCCGTGTCCCCTGCAATGGCAGGCAGATTCTTAACCAATGGGCCACCAGGGAAGTCCCAAAATATTGTCTATCTTTAAAACAAATAAATCAAATTTTTAAAAATTTCTCTCTGTCAGTCACAAGCCTTTTTTGTTTTTGTTTTTAAAATCAGATCCCTCTCTCTAACTTTCAGACTCCTTGAGATTTGGGGTGTAACCGTAGTAGTTGAGCATCTCATTAATATTTCTCCACCCTTTTTTCCAAATGACTCTTCACCTTTTTCTAACTCTTTAGTATTCATGTCTCCAACCTACAAATCTAGACTTTTTACTCCCCACTGTACAAATTGTCATTTGCTTTGACATTATCTCAAGTAAACTGTTTAACTCTGTTACAGAGTAGTCTGTGGGTTGACAGGCACTGTACTTGACCCTTTGTACCACAGAAATTATCCTTTGATGTCAATAAGACTTTTCAACATACCAAGTTTGCTGGCCAATTGGTAAACATTTAAAGAAAGAGATATGAACATGGGAAGTCATTTTGTCATTATTTCTATTTCATTTCCTTTATAATATTACAGAAATGTCTATAATCCTGTATTTATTATGAGACTATAACCACGTAAACAACTTTGAAGTTATGATCTCAAAAAGCTTTTCAACATCATGAGGTCTAACAGGGCAGAGAAGACTTGCTTTATTATAAGTCTTATTTAATCAGCGAAGAACTTTGATAATTTACAAAGTTTCTAAACAAAGTTATCTAAACATCTGGAAACTATTAAAGAACAGAGGAAGTTATGCCACAGCTACATTTAGGAAGGTATTTTTATTGCAAATTCCTTATAAAGTAAGTCTATCAAAAACAAAACTAAATTACCATTACCATTTGACCCAAATTTCTCATATTAATTAGGCCTAGACATTTAAAAATATTGTGATTGAAATATAAAATTACCCTTTGGGAGAGCAATGACTCAGTGCTTATCTTATCATAGGTGTATATATGCTGATTTTAATAATAATGTTAACATACTATTTATATACATTTTGATGTGTATTAAACATATTGAAATATTATGGACTTAGAATTCAGACAGAGTTAGCTTTAAGTTCCAGCTGCACCACACGTTAGTTGCATGAACTTAGGCAAGATTCGTCAACTCGGAGCCCTGATGTTTTTCTCTGTATAGAACAGACATCTTTTTTTAACTGAAGTGTAATTGATTTACAATGTTGTGTTAGTTTAAGGTGTACAGCAAAGTGTTCAGTTATACATATATATATATATATTCTTTTTCAGATTCTTTTCCCTTATAGGTTACTACAAAATACTGAGTAGAGTTCCCTGGGCTATACAATAGGTCCTTGTTATTTATCTATTTTATATACAGTAGTGTGTATATGTGAATCCCAAACTCCTAATTTATCCCTCCCCCCTCCTTTACACTTTGGTAACCATAAGTTTGTTTTCTATGTCTGTGAATCTGTTTCTGTTTTGTATATGCGTTCATTTGTATCTTTTTTTTTTTTTTTAGATTCCACATATAAGTGATATCGTATGATATTTGTCTTTCTCTGGCTTACTTAGTATGATAATCTCTAGGTCCATCCATATTGCTGCAAATGGCATTATTTCATTCTTTTTAAAACGCAAGATGATTAAGTAACGTAACACCTGGAAGAGCCCAGCACAGCCCCTCACACTGAGTTCATGCTCAGTAAATGTTTCCTGCCTTTTTTTCCTGTCTCTTCCATCTTCCTTCCTCCTCTTTCACAGCTGTTGCTAGTATGTTACACTGGCTTTCCACTTTAGGGCCTAAGGGGATGTTGCATAAAAGTTTTTTAAAACTTCCACATACTTCATACTTTTCCACTGTTATCAACAGTTTAAAACACTAGAACTCCTCGGGAGGATTATGTGTTTATTTCAGGGACAGGAGTGTAGGGGGAAAGCTGTGAGTATACATTTTGTTTGGCAGTGAGTCACAAATAAAAGAAGAAAACTCGAATCTACTGAGCCCTATTCTGAGCCATACAATACATTATACTTTATAATATTTGCTTATTTTTATCCTCATACTAATCAGGTCTGCCTGCCTCTAAAGCTCATGCTTTTTTTGCTCAAAAATGCTGCCACCTGCTTTTATAGATGTGCCTGAGGGACAAACAATCTCGTACAGTGTTAATAGAAAATGCATGTTGAGTTTTAAACCACTGACTTGCAAACAGATGTAGAGGGTCAGGACAGATCTGGGTGGGGGGCTACTTAAAATCAAACACAAAGGGAATTCCCTCGCAGTCCAGTGATTAGGACTCTGAGCTCTCACTGCCGAGGGCCTGGGTTCAATCGCTGGTCAGGGAACTAAGATCCCACAAGCCACCCAGCATGGCCCAAAAAAAAAAAAAAAAAAAAGATCCAAACAGGGTACTACACAAGGCATATAAACAAATCAAGAGCAGTGTTACCTGAGAAACTGTTTGCTGATTCCCTGAACTATAGAAAAGGGACGAAAACAATAGTTGATAATCAGAGTAAGGCCTGAGGCCGGGACACACCAAAACACAGGGCAAACTGGATCAGCTTAGGCTGAGCTGTACGTGGAGACTGTCTTGAAAAGAGGTCAAAAATATATCAAAGAACAGGGTGTGGGGTGGATCAAGCCTGGTGACTCATGATTTAAACCCTCAGAATACAGTGGAAGCTCCCCAGACTGGGGACAGCTCCTTAAAGACCATCGATCAGGGACTTGGCTTGTGGCGTAGTGGATAAGACTCCACTCTCCCAATGCAGGGGGCTCGGGTTCGATCCCTGGTCAGGGAACTAGATCCCACATGCATGCTGCAACTAAAGAGCTCACATGCCGCAACTAAGGAGTCGGCAAGCCTCAACTAAGGAGACTGCCTGCTGCAACTAAGACCCAGTACAACCAAATATATAAATAAATAAATAAGTATTAAAAACAAACAAAAAAAGACCATTGATCAGGCTGGACAAATTAAGCTAAAAGGAAGGAACTCTCCTACTTACAGTCAGCTCCCAGCCAGGTCCATTTTCTGTAAGGAGCGTTCCTGCTCTTGGAAGCTATGCCTATCAGCTGGTCAAACTTTACTATATATTTATTTGACGAATGATGATACGAAACACAGAAGGAACAGATTTTATAACTCAGTGTGTATAGCTTTCTTTCTCTTGCATATACCTTTACAATGACACCTCCTACTTAAAAAAAACGTTTAGGGTAGATAATTGTTAAACTAAAATATTGTTCTTATGTTTATCTAAAAAGTGTGTTACTAAATAGGGATGATTAGAATTATAGATTCTGATCAGATAGATCTGAGTTTAAGCCTTGGTTCTTTCCCTTACAAACTGTGTGACTTTAAGCAAATTACCTAACCTCTCTAAACTTCATCTGTAAATATGGGCATTATTGATAGTATCTATTTCAATTGGAGAGGAGCAAACTGAGATGTCAGTATCTTCTAGAACAACGGCCCTCAACCTTTTTGGCACCAGGGACTGGTTTTGTGGAAGACAGTTTTTCCATGGATGTGGCGGAGGGGATGGTTCAGGCGGTAATGCGAGTGATGGGGAGCGGTGATGCAAGCGATGGGGAGTGGCAGATGAAGCTTCCCTCGCTTGCCCACCGCTCACCTCCTAACAGGCCACAGACTGGTACTGGTTCTTGGCCCAGGGGTTGCGGACCCCTGTTATAGAACACTTCAATCAGACTGAATCATCACAACTCGTCACTTTTTTGCTCACCCCTTATTGGATCCATAAGCATTGGCTTATCGACACTCTCTTCACAATATTTCCACTAGATTTCCTTTCATCATCACTGTTCTTGTCTTGGGCTAAACTGCATCATCTTTCACTTGGACTATTGCACGAACCTCCTAACCGGTTTCCATATTTCTGCTCTTGCCCCCTTCAGACGTTTCTCAACATTGTATCCAGTATCAGCCTTTTCAAATAAAAGTCAGTTCATGTCAACTATCTGCCCAAACCCCCTCCCTCCCAATAGTTTTCCATGTTACTTAGAGAAGAACCAAAGTCCTCACCATGTTCTCCAAGGGCTCACAGGACTTGGCCAACTTCTCTGTCCCCATCCCCCGATGCCCTCCCATTTTCTTATTCCACTCCAGCCTCACTGGTCCTCCCGCTCCTCCTGGAACACATCTTCACAACTACCTCACACAGATACTTTGCATTTGTTGAACTCTCTGCCTGGAATGTTCTTCCCTCAGATACAGGCAAGACTTGCTTTTTCTCCTCATTCAGATCTTTATTCAGATGCTACCTCCTTAGAGACATCTTTTCTCACTACTTTATGTAGCACTGTGCAATCTCTCTCTCTCTCTCTCTGCTCTGCTCTGTTATTATTTTTTCTTGGCTTTTATCACCATTTAACATCCTATATGTTTTACTTGTTTATTTTTTACCTGATTCTACCAGAATATGAGTTCCACAAGAGCAACGATTCTTATCTAGTTTATACCTAGCCTGTAAGACAGTGCCTGGCATATAGCAGCCACTCAGTAAATAAACATATAAATACACGTTGAACCAACAAATGAATGATTGGGTCATGCAGCTACAACATGGCTCAACCATGTATCTATACTTATACCAATAGGATACAGATCCTTGGAGGACATTGCTACCAAGTGAAAACTCATTCTGATGTTCAACTCTGATCAAGAGGAAAATACCCACCCACCCCACCCACCCCCCCACCCCGCCAAATGTAGCTCCAGCTACTGGGGTGAAGATTCTCCAAGGTCCAAAGGAAGCAGGGAAGGAAAGGGAAGCTTCTAAAAGTCCCTATCAAGTTAGAAGAGAGGAGGAAACACAGGGTGCAAACCCTCCCCTTTATACGCACGAACAGTGGAGCCACTAGGTAGGGAAGGGTAGTAAATTGAGGAAGAGGAGACCCCTGATTTAGACCAACCAAGCATTTTGGAGTCAGGAAATTCCTTCGGGAATAAAGACAGAATGTCACTCACAAAAGCCTCTTAGCTCTGAGACAAGTTACCTTGATGTGGGAGAGAGATGCAGAAGGGAATTTCATCACAGGAAGGCAGGACTCCAAGACATTCTATAAAAGTCTTATAAACCTGAATGTTTTAGACTATTTCTGTTTCTTCTCCTAATTCACTCATTCAACTCTAAACTCTCAACTGCAGGAGGAGTTTGGTAAACAGCTTGAAGAAGCTCTTTCCAGTGCCCTGTTTACCTGCATTTCACAGTCGCATACTGCTGATCTGTAACCGAAGAGTTGTTTGCAAAAGAAAATGTTGAAATCATGAGTTACTTTTTTTCTCATTACATTCATTATAATTTCTGGGAATATGTTACCATGAAAAAAGATTTCATGTGGGAGAGAGGCAGAGAAGTAAGAGAGAGAGAGAGATGGAGGTGTGAGAAAGAGATTAATCAAGTTAATAACAAGCAAAGAAAAAGAGGCATTATCTGAATTTGAAAGGAGTAAAATTTGCATAAATTGTCATGGAAGAAAAAGGGAGCTGGTGACAGTTAATGTACAGGAAGGACATTTGCCCTAGAATTATCTTACTACAAGCACTACTTAATGTCACTAAAAGAACTATATATGCGATTTTCCTTGGTCTGAACAAATCCTTTTATATACTGCTCTTTATGGCAGGCTATATAGCATGAGTCAGAAATTCCAAAAGCATGATAATCTTTATCCTTTATAGCACCTGCTCCAACATTACGCTAATCATTGGTTGATAACCTTTAAGGCTGGTACTTAAAGATACTTCCTACTGTTGTATCTAAAAATGTATAGTTACGATACCAGATTAAGTTGATGAGATTGTCATTACTTTTATTTTCAAACATTAATTTTGATTTCAAATTTTTCAGAAAAATAAATTCTAAACAGAGAAAACATTATTTTTTTAAAAGGTTTGAACATACATACTGATATTTAAAAAATTGAAAAATGTCATGCAAAGATATCACTTTCTCGTGACTTCAGGCTGTTGATAACATTCCAAGAACCCTTGTTAAATGGGATTTCTCTTTCACTGTTGCCGATTCATCTTTTTACTATTAGTGGTATGGTAGCCCTCATAACTATGGAGCAGCTTCAGTTTTCATTCAGAAGCATCACACTTATAAAGAGGAGGTCTCATTTTGTCTTCTTGTATTGTGGTAAATATGCATAATATAAAATTTACCATTTAGGGCTCCCCTGGTAGCACAGTGGTTGAGAATCTGCCTGCCAATGCATGGGACACGGGTTCGAGCCCTGGTCTGGGAAGATCCCACATGCCGCGGAGCAACTAGGCCCGTGAGCCACAACTACTGAGCCTGCGTGTCTGGAGCCTGTGCTCCGCAACAAGAGAGGCCGCGATAGTGAGAGGCCCGCGCACGGCGATGAAGAGCGGCCCCCGCTTGCCACAACTAGAGAAAGCCCTCGCACAGAAACGAAGACCCAACACAGCCAAAAATAAATAATAAAAATAAATAAATAAATAAATCCTCTGTTCTTATAAAAAAAAAATTACCATTTAAATCATTTTTAAGTGTCCAATTCAGTGGCATTAAGTATATTTACTATGTTGTGCAACCATCACCACAATCCATTTCCAGAACTTTTCCATCATCCCTAACAGAAACAGTACTCATTAAATACCAACTAGCCATTCCCCATGACCACCAGTTCCTAGCAGCTTCTAATCTATTTTGTCTCTATGAATTTGCCTATTCTAGGAATCTCATATAAGTGGAATTATACAATATTTGTCCTTTTGTATCTGGCTTATTTCACTTACCATAATGTCTTCAAGGTTCATTCATGTTGTAGCATGTATCAGAATTTCATTCTTTTTTAAGGCTCAATAATATTCCATTGTGTGTATAAACCACAGTTTGTTTATCCATTCATCTGCTGATGGACCTTTGGGTTGTTTCCACCCTTTGACTATTGTGAAAAATGCTGCTATGCACATTGGTGTACAGTTTTGTTTTTAAATACGATAGTGTTTATTTTCTCTAGCGATTCAAGGAGTTTTCTAAAACTATTTATTTATTTATTTTGGCCGTGCCAGGTCTTAGTTGCAGCAGTCGGGATCTTTGTTGTGGCATGTTTAGCTGCGGCACGCGGATTCAGTTATGGCATGCATGTAGGATCTAGTTCTCCAACCAGGGATCGAACCCGGGCCCCCTGCATTGGGAGCTCGGAGTCTTACCCACTGGACCACCAGGGAAGTCCCTCAAAGAGCTTTTTAAATTAACTGCTGCTTGGCCTCTTGCTAAATATAGCCCCACATTCAACCTTAAAATTCACAGCAGGTAGTGGACAATTTTGCATAGGCCAGTGTAGGATGGTTGGACCGTAGCCTGCACCTCTGAGGCTGCACATTACAATGTAAAAATACTGAAGCTTCAATCCTTGAACCAGAGCAACCAAATTAGAAGCTGGAGATGAGCTAAGGCATTGGTATTTTTCACCCTTCTCCCTCATGATTCTATTGTGCAGACAGGGCTGAGAACACCTAATCTAGGGTAATCTGGTATCAGTCATCAGAGCGGCAAGTCTAAGCTAGGCTCCCACTGGAGCCCTCAGAGAACTAAGAGGAAATCTTATTTTATAGCCCATGTTCTCTATAACTAACCACAATAATATCACTCAGCTCCTACAAGTTTATCAATAAATTAATTCATTTCACTAATTATGGCTACCAATTAAGGCTTGGATCAGAGCATTAAAGAACGAGTGGTGGACTTCCTTGGTGGTGCAGTGGTTAAGAATCCGCCTGCCAGTGCCTGGAACACAGGTTCAAACCCTGGTCCGGGAAGATCTCACATGCTGCGGAGCAACTAAGCCCGTGCACCACAACTACTGAGCCTGTGCTCTAGAGCCCGTGAGCCACAACTACTGAAGCCCACGTGCCTAGAGCCGGTGCTCTGCAACAAGAGAAGCCACCGCAGTGAGAAGCCCGCACACCACAATGAAGAGTAGCCCTGGCTCCACGCAACTAGAGAAAGCCCGCGCGCAGAAGTGAACACCCAACACAGCCAAAAATTAATTAATTAATATTTATTTATTTAAAAAAGAATGAGTGGTGGCCTCTGAAGCCAGGATAACTGTGCCAGTAAAAATAAGACAGTGATTCCCCAAGGGAAAGGTAAATGTCTTATCCTGTATTATGGACTGAATGTTTGTGTCCTTCCCAAATTCGTATATTGAATCTCCAACCCCTAGTGTGATGGTTTTTGGAGATGGGGCCTTTGGGAGGTAATTAGGTTTAAATGAGGTCAACAGAGTCGGGCCTGGGCCAATGGGATTAGTGCCCATATAAAAGAGGCACCAGAGAGCTGACGCTCCCTCTCTGCACACACACCGAGGAAAGGCCATGTGAGGACATAGCAAGAAGACAACTATCTACAAGCCAGGAAGAGAGCTCTCAGTAGGAACCAACCCTACCAGACTTCGATCTGGGACTTCTAGCTTCTAGAACTATGACAAAATTAATTTCTGTTGTTTAAACCACCTAGTCGATGGTATTTTGTTATGATAACCCAAGCAGACACTGTGGGTATCGTACTCACCCTTCAAAGCAGAGCCTGAGTAAAAATGAAGAGAAAGCCAATAAAAGATGCTATCTTACCAGGACCTTTCGAAGAGCCTCAGAATTGTCCATTAAGGGAAGGAAGAGGAGCATGGGACCTACTGGCTCCTGTCCCACACCAGCCAAGGGCTGTCCCCTGAAGCATAAAACTCTCACACTTCCAGTCTGCATTTCCTTGAATGCCAGATAGGTCTTTGTAGACATTTCACCCTATGCTATCAGGGAAGCCCCGAGGTAAAAATGGGAGTTAAACTAACTGAGGGGACTTCCCTGGTGGTCCAGCGGTAAAGCAACAGCCTTCCAATGCAGGGGACGTGGGTTCGATCCCTGGTCAAGGGGTGGAGGGTAATTAAGATCCCACGTGCTGAGGGGCAACTAAGCCCACACGCCACAACTACTGAGCTCGTGCGCCTCAACTAGAGAGCCCACATGCTGCAAATTACAGAGCCCACTTGCTCTGGACCCTGGGCGCCACGACTAGAGAAGAGAAAACCCGCACGCCACAACTAGAGAGAAGCCCGTGAAGAGCCTGCACACCCCAACGAAAGATCCCACATGCTGCAATGAAGATCCCGCATGCCGCAACAAAGACGCAACGCAGCCAAATAAATAAATAAATGTTAAAAAAAAAAGCAACTGAGGCAAGGTGCTAACTGCATGAAGCTGTTTGCTACAGCAGTGGAGTAAAAAATGTGCAAAAACACTTGAGGCAGGGAACAAGAGATGTTCAGTGCAGGGAATTTCTGGAGACTCTATTCAGGCCTGTGGATTCCAGTGCCCACTCCAAACTCCAGTCACAGCCTTCACTTGAAGGTCCTCCCTCCATTCCAAAGCTTGGATGGCTAGTGTCTGATTTTAGTAAGACAGCTGATGGATTTTCTTGCCATACACAATTTACCTACCTTCTATCATACTATCTACAAGTGTATTTCCATAATTTTGGAAATAAAGGTGTAATGGGTAAGTTTGTGTCAACTTGCCTGGGCCATGGGGCGCCAAGATCTATAGTTAAGCATTATTTCTGGGTGTGTCTGTGAGTGTGTTTCTGGAGCAGATTCCCATCCTGAAAGGGTACCAATTCCGATGTGGTAGTGGTGGTGACGAGGAGCTCCCACACTACCTTGATGTCCTAAATTCAACTCGATTCTGACACTGTCTAGAGATAGCATCCGATCTCAGTGGTTAAGCGTTCAGTCTTGCAAGCTGCCCCTCCCCCTTTGGATGCCAGTCACAAACCCAGATTATCACCTATGCTTCTGACCAACTGACCATAGATTGGAGGTTCCCACAACCTCTTCCTCAGGTTTGATTAATTTGTTAGAGCAGCTCACAGAACTCAGAGAGACATTTTACTTACTAGATTACCAACTTGTTAGAAAGGATATTAAAGGATGTGAATCAACAGCCAGATGAAGAGATACAGAAGGCAAGGTAAACGAGGGAAATGGGGCTGAGCTTCTCTGCCCTCTCCAGGCACACCACTCTCCCTGCATCTCCATCCTGGTGTTCACCAACCAGGAAGCTCTCTGAACCCTCTTCTTTGGGGGTTTCTGTGGAGGCTTCATTACATAGACATGATTAATTAAATCATTGGCCATTGGTGACTAAAGTCAAATCTCCAGCCTCTCTCCTCTCCCAGGAGACCAGGGGAAGGGACTGAAAGTTCCAAACCTCTAATCACATGGTTGACTCCCCTGGCTACCAGCCTTACCTTCCCCTCCACCTTTAGTGGATTTCCAAAAGTCACATCATTAACATAAACTCAGTTGTGGTTATGAATAACAGGACACCCACTTCACCTTCATGGCTCTGAAGCAACTTCAGGAACTGAGGACAACAGATCAAATATTAAACAAAAGATCTTTCCTTTTCTCTTATCACGCAGGAAATTCCAAGGGTTTTGGGAGCTCTGCGCCAGAAATGGGGACAAAGCTGCCCCCCTCCTCCACACACACACACACGCACGCACACACACACATACACACACAATTTTTAAAACCAGAATGTGTTCACTGGAATGGTTTCCCACTCATCTTATCCAGGGTGCTTTCAGTGCTGCTTCTGTCTACAGGAGCATTCTTCTGTAAACCTTGTTATTTTTTCCTGTAGGCTGGCAGAGGACAGTGGAACAGCCAACACACAAAACCACCATTTGCGCATGGCTGAAGATGGTGGTGATTTTATAGCATCCTGGTCATTCCACACCCATGAAGTAGGAACTGGGGCTCTGTACCAGGTGCTTCTTCTCGTGCTTCCTCTTCTCCTCTTCTGGAGAGGAATGAAGGAGGTCCTTTGCAAGAGGCATGTTCTTGTGGCGGAGGTCATCACCACTGGAAACTATATTTCTTATTACAAATCACAATATCACACCTCCCCTAAGTAGGCGGCTATCATTCAGTCATATTCAGGGCCTGAATAGAATGAAAAGGTGAAGGAGGAAAGAATATACTTTCCCTGCCTGACTGCTTGAGCTGGAACATTGGTCTTTTTCTGCTCTAGGACTGGGACTTCCACCGCTGGCACTTCTGGATCTTAGGTTTTCAGACTCGGACTGGAACTGTACCACTGGCCCTCCTGGGTCTCCAGCTTGCTGACTTCAGGGCATGGGACTCCTCAGCCTCCATAATTGCATGTACCAATTTCTTATTAAAAACTCATATATATACACATATTATATATATGTGTGCGTATATATATATATATATATTTTTTTTTTTTTTTCTATTGGTTCTGTTTCTCCAGAAAACCCTGATTCATACACAGGTCAGTTATTTCAAAAACAACAACAACCACCACAAAAAATAGAAGCCAAGTATAGAGAGTTGTATGGGAAGAAATTCAACTTCCAGACAACATAAGGCTAAGAACTATGATGAATCTGAAGGGATCATGTCTTTACTTTTCATTTTCTTGTATGCAGTCATTCAGATCCTTCCCCTACGAATTGCTGAAATTACTCATCTAAGGAGAGGTAGGTCTACTCCATCGAGATATGGAACCCACATAATACTGTATCATCTTTCCAACTCTTGGTATGAAAATATTTTAAATATTTAACATTTAGTTGTATACTTACTTTAATATTATATTGCCCGCATCCTTTATGTTCACCTACAACTGTATTTTCTTTCATAGATAGTAATTTCATTGATCAGGGATCGACAATTTATGGTCCATAGCCTGTTTTTGCATGGTGTGCAAGCTAAGAAGGGGTTTTACATTTCAAATGGTTTTTTTTTTTTTAATTTTTATTTATTATTTATTTATTATGTTTATTTTTGGCTGTGTTGGGTCTTCGTTTTTGTGTGAGGGCTTTCTCCAGTTGCGGCGAGTGGGGGCCACTCTTCATCGCGGTGCGCGGGCCTCTCACTATCGCGGCCTCTCTTGTTGCGGAGCAGAGGCTCCAGACGCTCAGGCTCAGTAGTTGTGGCTCACGGGCCCAGTTGCTCCGCGGCATGTGGGATCTTCCCAGACCAGGGCTCGAACCCGTGTCCCCTGCATTGGCAGGCAGATTCTCAACCACTGCGCCACCAGGGAAGCCCTCAAATGGTTTTTAACAAATAAAAAGAATAGTATTTTGTGGCACATGAAAATTATCTGAAATTCAAGTTTCAGTGTCCATAAATAAAAAATTTTATTGGAACACAGCCACAGTCATTCATTTATGTATTATCTATGGCTGCTTTTGCACTGTGATGGAGAGTTAAGTAGTTGCAACAAAGACCATAAAGGCCCTGCGGAGCCTAAAATATTTACAGTCCAGCGGTTTACAGAAAAAGTCTGCTGACCCCTGTCCTAGATGGCAAAAGGATGTTTGTTTAGTTTCTTTTGTATATTATCTAACCTTTCTAATGAAGGTTATGTGCCACTAGCGTTGGTTTTGACTCGGCCACTCAAAATCTATTATGTAGGAAAGGATTTAATAAGTTGTTTTATAGTCTTCACAAATCTAGCACATAGGATGTGTATAATAAAGGTTTATCAGACAAATTAGTAACTCCGATGAATCTGGAAGCATGCAGCCTCAGCAAGAAGCTAAAGAAAGGCATACTTATTCCTGCTGGATATTTGCACAGAGCTTGATGATGGATAATTCAAGAAGCACATCCATATCTGAGATTACAACTCTTTCCCAACAGATTTATAGGATGTTAAAGTTGGGGAAATAAACACCCTGTTACTAGAGACAGTATCATAGAATAATAGAACTGTTACCCGAAAACAGTCTCTTCATGGGTGTTGAGCCAGAAGATACAACCAAGCCAAAGAGTGGGAGAAGGAAGGATTTATTACTTGCAGCAATCAAGGAAAACACCTGGGATCTTTCTTAAAGCAGTGTCTCCCCAACAGGAAAACTGAGGAAGTTTTAAGCTAAGGGTGTATGCATATTTATGAAGGTGCCTGAGAAGAGGAGAATTCAGCATAGAATTGGGGCAAAGGTCAACAGAGTCCAAGCCTTAGTAGATTGAAGTCTGGAGGGTCAACATCTTCATTCCATCCTCCACCTGGGTGAGGACTTAAATTCCTGCAGAACTCTAAGACTGTATCAAATTGTTATGCATATGCCTTGAGGAGGAACTAGGACTCTTTTATTGCTGAACTACTGTTTCTTGACTGCTTTTCCTTTGCGTTTGAATGCCCTTACTTCCTTTAAGATCACTGATTACTGAGACCTATTCAAGGGAAAGCACTGTAGCCAGGCTTAGATCACAAAATGACTTAGGGCAAAGATGGCTTCTCTTATGTCAAGAAAGCCATTCCTGGTTTTCTTGCTCTGGGGACCTCCTAAGCTATCTGTTTACAGAACGAGGAGGGAAACGTTTCATACAGCTTCTGAATTTAAGCAGGACTGTATCTGAATCATTTCCAAAAGATGTTTGATCTATAATAATCATAATAATAATCCATAGACACTTTACAACTTCCTGTGGTTAGGTATTTCAGAACGTCACAAATAAACTCTTATAAAGTACTTCCTTTTCTTCAGTTTTATTCTTCATGTAGTAATATAAACATATTATTTTGCCATAAAGTTTTATAGTTGTGTCTCCCATCTTCCTAGTTACCTTATTCTCAGCTTGGGTGCAGTGCTTGGTATATTTTTATGTGTTTAAAAGTTGTCACCACCGCTATGTAACCATCCCCAATGCTCATAATGATGGGAATTAATAAACTGTCTAGTAAGAATAATGGACTTGGAATCTAAAAATCAAGATGTGTTCTGGCTTAAGATGGTTCCTATAATATAGTGGGTGTTTGGTGAATATTTGTTCTCTTCAATCTTTTTCTCTGTGAAGCTGGGTGATTTACTGACTGAGCCTCAGTTTCCTTAACTATGAAATGTGAGAAGAAAACACTTTCTGGGATGATATGGATATTGAAGACTCTAACCCTATGAAACATTATATAATTATAAATTATTATGGAGAAATGAGAATTCAAAAATATAAAAAAAAGTGTACAAATGGCACTACAAATTAAAAGGTCAGAGAGTCAACATTTGCCGTTGTCTTTTCTCCACCCACACCTAGATTTTGAAGTGACTGTGTTTACTTGACAAACAGAGAACTCTGGGTCTACACTATAGACCAGCCTCTCTTCATTCAGGTCAATATGGCATTTCAGCAGTGATGCCCAGTGAATTCTAAATGAGGGTCCTGACTTGTGCTGAAATTTGCATTGGAGTTGTTTCAGAACAGGCAAACAAACAAACAAACAAAATTTTTAAATGTGCTTCATTAGAAGTAATAACAAATTGCCAATCAAATATGGCAAATAACTTTGTCCAATCATGTAAAGAATACACACAGATTTTTGTAAACAGTTTTTTAATTTAATTTTAATTTTATTATTATTTTTTAATCAGAGGTTGAAAGCAGCACAGCTCTGGCTATTCTATACTATAATGTGAAGACTGAGGGGGAAAAGTCCACTTAAATAGTTATTGATTATTTCAAGTCTCAGGAAAAAGTATTTGGCTTTAACACTTATAAATACATTTTAGTATTTACTTTTAGAAGTAAACTTAAAACTTTGTTTTATTGCTATTTGTCTTTAATTTGAGGGTGATATTTTGGCTGGTCAGTAAGATCTCTGTCCCAGTTTTTCAGTTTGGTGTCCTAAGGTGAAAGCAGTCATAGATAATGCATAAATGAATGGGAGCTGGCTGGGGTCCCATTAAACTTTGTTTACAAAACAAAAAATGGGCAGCCTACAAGCTCTAGTTTTCTCTGACTCTTATTCTTTGCTAATAAGTAAAGACCGAAAGCAGCTTACTTTTACCCAGCAGTACACAAGAGTCCTGTCCCAAGGCTATATCAGATCTCCAGCTCTCTGTCATAATATAGTCCACAGGGAATCTGATAGTCTTGCCACCCCACAGGACTTCACACTGGTCCACTGTATATTATTGATGTAATGATGATTGGAACAAGTGAGAAGAATTCACAGGTACGCTTTACGTTTCTTAAGACCTCTGCCAGAGGGTGGGAGATAAACTCCTAACAAATCAGGGCGTGCTAACTTGGTAAAGTGCCTAGGAGTCCAGTGGTCCCAGCTGTGTCCAGTTACCCAAGGGAGAGATTAGATTTCTGCAACTTGCATCTGCAGCCACAAAGAAACAATCTCTAATGCACACGACATTTAGTCTCAGAACATTATCTGACTACCCTTAGGGTAATGAGTCATATCTTATTTGTTGGTACTTAGCACCATTTCCAATCCCTTTGATTCTCTCCCTTTCATTCATTGCAGGGACTGGATGAATGAGAACTGCATTTTCCAAGTAGTTCCTTGCCAGAAGGCTTACAAATACAGTTTAGATTCTGCTGATGAGATGTACATATGCATGAATTAGAAGGCCGAAGAGAGATAGAAGCCATTCTCTTTCTCGGCAGTGGCCGTGGACGTGTGAATTTAAGATGGGACTTTTTGCAGCAACTTCCATATTTCCTGTCCAGCTTGTCACCCCAGGGCGGCAGGGCAACGAGGATTATTGATTTTCAGTCCCTTTCATCTTCCTGACTTCCACATGAAAGCAAGAAGTTTCAGATTCAGTTTTAGTGAATCTGAAAGCTGGTGGTATCTCCTCTGACTTTCACTTCTTAAACCCTTTCAAAAGTTTATAAGTACCTATTTCTTGGTATTAAATGCCTTTAGCTTTAAATATTTAAATTGCTTTCTATTTTCTTTTTTTTTTTTTTTAATTAGAAAAATTATTTATTTCTGCTCCTTTCATACATCTTATTGTTCAGGAAACAGTCTTACATACATATCTGAAATGATGCACTGTCACACACTCTGTTTAAAGGCAAAGCACCACAGGTAAAGCTGATCAGCTGTCCAGAGTTCTCAGCTTATGGGATCTCACTTCCTGATTTCACATTAATTTCTGAAGGTCAGAAGTGTCATCTCCAAAAAATGTTAAGGGGTTTGTAAAAAATAATCACTTTATTCAATATTATAGTTGTAGAAATGAAGTATATTTTCTTTAAGAAATAAAAAAAAGAAGAAAATGCCACTTAACATCGTTGGTATGTCAGTATAGGCCAGCAGGAAAAAATACTGATAAGCTTGTCTCTGATACCAAGAAGACATTCTAGTCCAAGCTATAATACATTTCCTATGTTTTCACTAGATGTTTCTTTTCTGCTGCTTTTCATCCTTTTCCATATTTCATATCAGAGGACTGGTACAGCCTTTAAAACTTCATTAACAGGAGCAAATTCAGTATCCACCGATTTCTTCTCAGAAGGCACTCTAACCCATCAGATAGCCCGGCAGTTTCATTCTCATGAATACTCTAGCCATGAAAAAACTCAATAGGACACAGACGAATCCAATGAATAAAAGGAGAAATCTGTTGAGCTTGGGAATGTTTGGTGCATTGGATCGGTCCAGGATTATGAAACCTAAACCTCCCATTGTAAACAGGAAGCTGGATGCGAGTCCTTCCATAATATATTGTCCATTTACTCTGTAGGCCAAGAAAGCTACTGGTCTCTGATGTCCATGTTCATCAGTCATGGAGCCGACACTTGGAGGTTCGACGATAACATCATAAATGATTCCTCCCGTGATGAGGAAGTAAGACACCACCACCAGAGCGTACACCGTCATGGCCGACGGCATATGCACCCAGGGCGGCTTCTTCAGCTTCAGGTTGGGACATTCGAGCACTAAGAACGGGACTCGGTACAAACTCTCCATGTTGGTGGCGGCAGGGGCAGCGGTCGGCCGCCAATCCCACACGCCCCGCTTTCTATTTTCTTGACTGAGCCTTGACTGCGTACAGAAACAGGATCTAATTCATTTTCGCATTTTCTATAATTCTCAACAAATCTTTAAATATTTAAATTGCTTTCTATTTTCTTGACTGAGCCTTGACTGCGTACAGAAACAGGATCTAATTCATTTTCGCATTTTCTATAATTCTCAACAAATATTTGTTGATGGAGTGCAGCAGGATGACTGACGAGATCTTTTGTATATATAACCATATTCCAATCATTTTATTTGTCATGAAGCCCTTTCTGGCATCGTTATATTTCTCATAATGGTACAGATCATTATTGTTTGCGTCTAAAGCTCAAGCTAAAGAGTCTTCCTAAGGGATTAGTACAGAGTATTATCACTCACTGCCATCTGGCTGTCTGATATAAAGAAATAAACAAGATCTTAGTTGAGATAAACAGTCCTTGCTGGTTTAACATCATGTACAGTTTGATCCTATGTTCTAGGGGCACTTGGGTACCATCTCTTAGTAAATAACCTCAAGAGCATAGGTAATGTAAAATAATTAGAAAATAGTGAGTTTTACATATTTATTATCTTTTTTTCAAGTAAAAGCTTATTGAGATATAACTCATACACCATACAATTCATCCATTTAAAGGATACAATTCAATGATTTTTAGTATATTTATAGAGTTGTGCAGCCACCACCACAATCTAATTTTAGAATATTTTCAACATTCCAAAAAGAAACCCTATTACCATTAGCAGTCGTCAACCCTTCCCCTGCCTCCCAGCCACAGGCAGCCACAAATCTACTTTCTGTTGCTATGGATATGCCTATTCTGGACATTCGTAATTTCTCCACATCCTCACCAGTATTTGCTATAGTTTGTATTTTGATTATAGCCATCCTAGTGGGTAAGTACCTCATTGTGGTTTTGATTTGCATTTCCTTAATGATGAATGATGTTGAAGATCTTTTCATGTGCTTATTGGCCATTTGTATATCTACTTTGGTGAAACATCTATTCAAATCATTTATCTTTTAATTGGTTTTTTGTTTTTATTATTACCGAGTTACAAGAGTTTTAAAAAACATACTCTGGATACAAGTCCCTAACCAGATTTATGATTTGCAAATATTTTGTTCCATTGTATGGGTTGCATTTTCACTTTCTTAGAAGTGTCCTTTGAAGCATCAAACTTTTCAATTTTGATGCAGTCCGATTTATCTACTTTTTTTCTTTTGTCATTTTCACTTTTCGTGTCATATTTAAGAAATCATTGCCTAAGGCACAAAGATTGATCCTTACATTATTTTTTTCTAAGATTTTTATACTTACCATCTTTTAAAATTTATCTAACTATAATTTTTATAATTTAATTTTTTTTCTATTATTTATTTATTTATTTATTTTAACATCTTTATTGGAGTATAATTGCTTTACAATGGTGTGTTAGTTTCTGCTTTATAACAAAGTGAATCAGTTATACATATACATATGTCCCCATATCTCTTCCCTCTTGCACCTCCCTCCCTCCCACCCTCCCTATCCCACCCCTCTACGTGGTCACAAAGCACCGAGCTGATCTCCCTGTGCTATGCGGCTGCTTCCCACTAGCTATCTATTTTACATTTGGTAGTGTATATATGTCCATGCCACTCTCTCACTTTTTTTTTTTTAGATTCCATATATATGTGTTAGCATACAGTATTTGTTCTTCTATTTCTGACTTCACTCTGAATGATAGCCTCTAGGTCCATCCACCTCACTACAAATAACTCAGTTTCGTTCCTTTTTATGGCTGAGTAATATTCCATTGTATATATGTGCCACATCTTCTTTATCCATTCATCTGTTGATGGACACTTAGGTTGCTTCCATGTCCTGGCTATTGTAAATAGAGCTGCAATGAACATTTTGGTACATGACTCTTTTTGAATTATGGTTTTCTCAGGGTATATGCCCAGTAGTGGGATTGCTGGGTCATATGGTAGTTCTAGTTTTAGTTTTTTACGGAACCTCCATATTTTTCTCCATAGTGGCTGTATCAATTTACATTCCCACCAACAGTGCAAGAGGGTCTCCTCTTCTCCACACCCTCTCCAGCATTTATTGTTTGTAGATTTTTTGATGATGGCCATTCTGACTGGTGTGAGATGATACCTCTTTGTAGTTTTGATTTGCATTTCTCTAATGATTAATGCTGTTGAGCATTCTTTCATGTGTTTGTTGGCAATCTGTATACCTTCTTTGGAGAAATGTCTATTTAGGTTTTCTGCCCATTTTTGGACTGGGTTGTTTGTTTTTTTGATATTGAGCTGCATGAGCTGCTTGTAAATTTTGGAGATTAATCCTTCGTCAGTTGCTTCATTTGCAAATATTTTCTCCCATTCTGAGGGTTGTCTTTTCATCTTGTTTATGGATTCCTTTGCTGTGCAAAAGCTTTTAAGTTTCATTAGGTCCCATTTGTTTACTTTTGTTTTTATTTCCATTTCTCTAGGAGGTGGGGCAAAAAGGATCTTGCTGTGATTTATGTCAAAGATATAATTTAAGTTTTAATAGTAGCTGGGCTTAATCACCAGCTTTCAAAATTCCTGAAGTTCAACAGTTGGGTATTGAAATAGTAATTTGGTATGCGTCAGCTCCAGCACACCATTGGTACTAGGAATATACCTTGCTGAGTGGCCCTAGAAAAAAGACAAATTAAAACTCTGATGTCGAGACTAATAGGAGAAAGATGCTGCTGGTCACTCACCCATGAAGGCAGGGGTGCCCAGGGGAATCTAACCCTGCTCTAAAAACAGATTTTCCTAACGGGCAACTAGAAAAATAATCTAAGGCTAATCCCATGAGAAGTCTTAGGTGTGGTTCCAGAAACACCAATAAGAATAGGATTCCTTTGAACTAACTGGGAAAACAAGTTGGGGTGGTGGTGGTGGCAGCATTACATCGACCTATATTTTATAAAATTCCTCAAGAGATTAGGGCACAGGGAAGTAGGTTCTAACCTTAGAGAAGAAGCACTGACTGGTAGCACATAGATGTGGCAGTGAGCCCAAGTCATTAGATGGAGCTCAGAGCCAGCTTCTACACTTTGTCACTGGACAGATCACCAGCCTTTGCAGAGTATGAAAGCAAAGTCAAATGATACTAACTATTCCGGATTACACCTACTGACTGGCAAGGAATATGAAAAATTGGAGGAGGTACCAAGAATACCAGATATCAGAGCCAGTAAGTAAAAAGGACTGAAGGACATATGGTTCTGATAGAATATCATTTGAGATACTCTGGATGACTCTCCCTCACAACATCATCTCTTTAATCCCTTGCTGCCAAAAACAACTAGAAATACTGGATAAACTACCTAGAAATATTTTTTAATATTTCATGGAGCTGGCAAGACAGTAATGAATCTATAGAAAAAAAAAAAAAAAAAGCAAAAGGAAAAGAAAATACTCCTAAAAGGTAAGTGATCTGTAAAGCTGATTTTCAAGCTAAGGGTCAACCTAAGGGACCCTGTATTTACATTTTGATAATTACAAGGTGTGCAGAGGATAGCAGATAAAGCCAAGGATCTATGGGAGATCACTGCATAGATCTGAGATTCTAATGAACAATGCTATCTTTATAAGAATGAGCAAGAAATAAATCCACCTTAAAGAAGACACTGAAAAGTAACCTGTCTCAACCTTTGCCCTGGGAGAATGGGAAAAAAAATTCCCTGAGACTTCATAAACTTAAGCAAGCCCTTACATGAGTTTGAAGCCAATTTCAAGCTACTTATGTGTATGGTTGCCAGATTTAGCAAATAAAAATAGAGGATGCCCAGTAAATTTAAATTTCAGATAAAGAACAATTTTTTAGTATATGTTCCAAATATTACACTAAAAAGTGTTTGTTGTTTATCTGAAATCTAAATTTAACTAGGTGTCCTGTATTTTATTTGGCAACCCTACCTATGTGGTATGAAACATCAAAGAGCAAATTTAAATTGTTCCTGGTTAATAGTGCCCCCTGGTGACATAGAAACAAACCTGTATCTTTTTGGAGGAATGTAACTTCAAACCAGGTTTCTAAGAATTTCCTCAGATTAAAATCCAACATAAGCTCACAATAAAAACTTACAAAATATATAAGAAGAAAAAGGAAGTATAAGTATGAATCAGGAAGAAAACCCAGGAAGTATAGTCAAATCCACAAAGACTTCAGAAATTAGAATTATCACATTTAGAATACAAAATAACATGATTAACATGTTTAAAAACTTAAAAGGAGAGACCTGGAAACATGAGCAACAGACTTAAAAAAAAATACAAGCAGATCTGAAAAAGAAACAAATAGAGGTCTATGAATGAATGAAAAATATAATGCCTGAAATTCAAAACTCAGTGGTTGGGTAAATGACCTATTAGACAAAGTTGTAGGAAGGATTAGTGAACTGGAGAAAACATTTGAAGAACTTATCCAAAATGAAGCTCAGAAAGACCAAGAGATGGAGAATAATATAGAGAGGTTAAAACGAATTGAAGACAAAGAGGATTTCTAACACAATTTAATTAGAATTCTAGAAGAAGGAAGGATTATGAGGACTAGGCAATGATACAAGAAACAATGGTTGTATATTTTCCTGAATTGTTGAGAGATACCAATTCTCAGATTCAGGAAGCCCCATGTTTCCCAGCAGGTAAGGAAAATAAATTCATGTCTAGATCCAGAAAAGTAAAACTACAGTGCTCGAAAGACAAAGAGATGATTTTTAAAAATTGTTGGAGAGAAGAGAGATTATTAGGCAATAATAATAGCACATAATTGAGGAGTCTGAAGCTCTAAGTCCTTCCATATTGGTAAACGAAGCTGCTGGTAAATTTCTTGCTTCTGTCAAGATTAGCTCAAGGTCTTGGGGTCAATTACTTTGAGATTCAACCATGGGAATTATGGAAGTCAAATCTCTATAGTGGAAATGAGGCAAAGATTGAAAAAAAGTGTAGCCACTCAAAGGTTTTGGTGAGGAAATTGCTGCATCATCTACTCAAAAATATTGTTTAGGGACTTCCCTGGTGGCCCAGTGGTTGAGAATCTGTCTTACAATGCAGGGGACGCCAGTTCCATCTCTGGTCGGGGAACTAAGATCCCACATGCTGTGGGGCAGCTAAGCCTGTGCACCGCAACTACTGAGCCCGCACACCACAGCTAAAGAGTCCGTGCACCACAACTAATGAGCCCATGTGATCTGGAGCCCACGTGCCATAACTAGAGAGAAGCTGGCATGCCACATATCAAGGGAGGCCCGCACACTGCAACTAAGACCTGATGCAGCCAATAAATAAATTAATTAATTAATAAAAATTTAAAAAAATATATTGTTTAAAATCACCTGGAAATTGCCTAGATTTTCCACTTCACTTTTTTTTTTTTTTTTTTTAAAGGATTTTCTTATTTATTTATTTATTTATTTATTTATTTTTGGCTGTGTTGGGTCTTCGGTTCGTGCGAGGGCTTTCTCCAGTTGCGGCAAGCGGGGGCCACTCTTCATCGCGGTGCGGGGACCGCTCTTCATCGCGGTGCGCGGGCCTTTCTCTATCGCGGCCCCTCCCGTCGCGGGGCACAGGCTCCAGACGCGCAGGCTCAGCAATTGTGGCTCACGGGCCCAGCTGCTCCGCGGCATGTGGGATCCTCCCAGACCAGGGCTCGAACCCGTGTCCCCTGCATTAGCAGGCAGATTCTCAACCACTGCGCCACCAGGGAAGCCCTCCACTTCACTTTTATAGCATGGATGAGATAAGGCTTTGGTGTGTAAGTGTAGATCAATCAATTTGTCATTTGTTTCAGAAAAAAAAAAATCAAGTCTGTCTTAAGTATTAAGCAAAGTGCTAGGCTCTCTTAAGGTGCTAACTATCCAATAAGAGGATTACCTATCATGGAAGGTAGAATATTTTAACTACTGCAAAAGAAAATAAAGCTCAGGGGATTTTTAGAGTACAGAATATTCCCATTTGGTTGGAAAGATCAGATGAAGGAGACATATGAGATGGAGATTTAAGGAAGAACTGAAATTTTTTCTACAGATAATGAAGAAGATATTTTAGATGAAGTTTGCATCATACACTAGAATATAGTTGTTGGAAGTCTTCAAGGATGCTTAGGAAATAGCTAATTTATTAGTTTGCTTGATGTATTTGAAAGGTGTTAAAAAATAATAACAACCTCCCTTCCCCAATAAAGAAGTGTGTAGAGATGAGCTGTGGCAGGCCTTGAATGCAGAGCTGAAGAACTCATACTTAATTGGGTAGGCAATCCTGATTGTATGGGAGGCTTGCTTCAAAAGCTCATCACAGATAGCAATCTGGCTTTCAGAGTCTATGCTCTTAACCACTCCACTATGCTGCCTATGGACAATGATGCCTATTTATAAGATCCAGTGAATTTTTGGCAAATATTAGGTACTTGATAAATATTTGACCTTTGGAAAAATTTTAGCAGTGCTGATGATTTAAGAAGTCCAACTGTAAACAATTAGGAAGTACCAAATAAATAATAAGCCCAATGTAGTGAGGGCTTTTGGGGAGCAGATGTCTTTTACACTACCTTTTTGTTTTTTTTTAACCTGTAGAGCGATCTGATATACTACTAAACAAAAGTCAAAAAAGCAAATAAGTTTCTCTTAACTTGGTAAATTTACTTTTGATATATGCGTCAAGAAAATAATACAAAAGAAAGGACAGGGGCTTCCCTGGTGGCGCAGTGGTTGAGAATCTGCCTGCTAATGCAGGGGACACGGGTTCGAGCCCTGGTCTGGGAAGATCCCACATGCCACGGAGCAGCTGGGCCCGTGAGCCACAATTGCTGAGCCTGCGCGTCTGGAGCCTGTGCCCCGCGACGGGAGGGGCCGCGATAGAGAAAGGCCCGCGCACCGCGATGAAGAGCGGTCCCCGCACCGCGATGAAGAGTGGCCCCCGCTTGCCGCAACTGGAGAAAGCCCTCGCACGAACCGAAGACCCAACACAGCCAAAAATAAATAAATAAATAAATAAATAAATAAGAAAATCCTTTAAAAAAAAAAAAAAAAAAAAAAAGAAAGGACAAAAAAATCCAAGGATATTTGTAAGTGCCTTCTACTGGAAAGCTAACATTGTCAAAATGACCAAGCTTTAGTGACTGGTTAAACAGATGACGGTATAATACAGTAAAACATTACGATATAGTGCAAATTATGCTATATATAAAAATACCCATTTGAAATAGCTATTAGAAAAATATTAAATAAAAGTGGTGTAAACTGTTATACATTATTTGTCTACATGTACAAATTATGTCTATAAACTGTACTATGTTACTACAAAGTGATAAAGGTTGAAAGAGTCAGAAGATCTTGGGCAGTTGATACATTATAGAGAGGGGATTTTTCCAGGTTTGATGATTATAATTATTTTGGTTTTCTTTCATTATATAGATATGTGTCAATAGACAATGAAAGATATTCTTTGAATCGAAACCACATACTATCTAGGCAAAAAGCTGTTAGGTAGTAAATGTATTCAAATAGGTGACTATCAGTAAAATAATTCTTTACTGTACAAGGGAGAATAGACTCAAGTTTCCTCGAACTCTGATTCTATTTCCTTCTGGGACTTTTTTTTTTTTTTTTTTTTTTTTTTAAATTTTTTTTTTTAATTAATTAATTTTTTTTTTAATTTTTTTTGGCTGTGTTGGGTCTTCGTTTCTGTGCGAGGGCTTTCTCTAGTTGCGGCAAGCGGGGGCCACTCTTCATCGCGGTGCGCGGGCCTCTCGCTGTCGTGGCCTCTGTTGTTGCGGAGCACAGGCTCCAGACGCGCAGGCTCAGTAGTTGTGGCTCACGGGCCCAGTTGCTCCGCGGCATGTGGGATCTTCCCAGACCAGGGCTCGAACCCGTGTCCCCTGCATTGGCAGGCAGATTCTCAACCACTGCGCCACCAGGGAAGCCCTCCTTCTGGGACTTTTAAACTCTTTTTTTTTTCTATTTTTTATATCACCTACTTCTTACATTATTCAAAGAAAACCTCATAATATAATTGTCAATTATACTCTGATTGGCATGCAAATAAGATTAGTCTTGCCAGTGAAGTCTTGTGTAATGATTTAAATATCAATTACACAGGTAAAAAACAAGGAACACTTATGCCAGGTAAGCCATGAGATGACTAAATTTAGAAAGATGTGAAATCTACTAAGCCAGATATTAATATCCTATTAATATAATCCATGTTAATACCTCCCTGAAAATAATTATAGCATACATTTGAAGTGAAAAATGACAAATTTAAACATAAACTGCATTAATACTTTCTAGCATATGAAGAGGAAGATGAAACCAACAAATAATAATATACAGCCTTGATGACCCCAGAAAGTGGAATTTAACATACCTCTTAACACTTTCCTTTTAGTATTCAGGAGATCTGACTAGAGAGTAACAACAGCAAATCATTAATGCAGAATGCTCTACTGAAAAGTATAATGATGGTTTACATGATGTGTATGATATAAAAAATAGCCAGGAAAATGTAGAGTTTCAAGGTAAGAAATCTTATAAACTATCAAATGAGAAACTAATCCCCAGCACTAATCAAATTCAGGAAGCATAATTAGAGCTGTTAAGTCTAATCTCCCAATTTGGCATGTGTCCAAAATGTGGTCAGGAGCACTAACTAGTTTAGGCTATAAAAACAGACATGATCTGTTTTTATAGAAACCAAACCAAATGATGATTTAAGAATATCATTATCTCTGAGTAATGATACAAACTAGCATATTCGTTACAACATGTAAATGTTCCCTTTTCACTTGACTGACTAAGAAGAATCATGTTCTTGATGAACATGTTCTTACAGCGATTCTGTCTTATTCTTAGCCAGAAAGAAAGAAATGTGGTAAGCGTGTAATAATCTAGGCAGCTGATGAAATGTATTTTTTTTTTTTTTAATTTCGATTGTTATCACAAAGATGGTGAAAGTGTTCCATCCATAGTCCCTTAACTCCATACACTCTCCCTGGGTGACCTCATCCAAACTCACAGTTTCAAGGACGATTTGTACATCTATAAAACTTCCAAATCGCAAGATTCTTCCTGCAGTGCCGCCTTCTCCTTCCAGCAAATGCCTTCACCTATTTTCATTAGGGAAACTGACACCTTTAGAAAGCTGCTCCCTTAACCACAGCCCCATCTGATCAGAATAGTTACCAAGATCCATCTACCCCAGCTTACTTCCCACCCATCTCTCCTATCTAAGATCAATGCCTTCATCTTGCTCTGACTTTATACTCCCAATATTCCTCAATCAATTTTCCTCCTTTATTGTATCTCTCTCTTTCCGTGGGCATTTAAATGGAACCCAGCTGAATGTCACTCCTGCTCCTCAAGATCCAGTGAAACTGCCTCAAACTCTGATGGCATGTGAAAGTTCAAGTTCAGATTCTTAGGTGCTTACAACCATAGGACCCTTCCAGCCTCCAAGCCCAGGAATTCTTGTGTGCTCTCTGTTCCTCAGCTTTCTCTTTGGTTTCCACAACAAACTCAAGCACACTTAAGATCAGTGGATTGAATTATTGACTTCACTGAAGGTCTCTGAGAGATGGAAGACAGGGTCCCTCATCCAGCACACATTTTCTGCCATCTTGCTCATGCACTCACCTCTCTCTCCATCCTCTCACTACTCATCCTTTTCATTCCCGGTTGCTCTGGGAGCACTGGTTACACCCCACTTCTACCTCTTTGTGCCAGCCAACCAATTTTCTCTTTCTCCACATTGTTGATTGCAAAGTTCCACCAACTATTGTCTTTCAATTTCTTAGATCTATCACTTCTGATTTTATTTCTAGGACACCACCTTAGCTTGGGTTTTTGATCCTCCCGTGTGGATTACTGGAGTACCACAGTGAACTGACTAGACGTGGGGTTTTGACTCTGCCCTCTCCAATAAATCCTGCACGGACCTCAAAGATGTGTCTTTCTAGAGCCATCCTTCACCAAGTCAGTCCCAAGGGAAGTTCTTTAACAAATCCTAATTCTTATGTAATAGAGTCCCAATTGCTTAGTCTGGCATTTAAGACCTCCTATAATCTGGTCCTAAACTAATTTTCTGGCCTTATCTCCCAGTCCTCTGCCGCCTGAACCAGTCAAACTGGGAGAACCACTCTCCTTTGCATCTACTTGTACCGTCTTGCCTCCCAAGTCTTCAGTGTGTGACCCACCCCACCCGTCCTCACCCTGGCTCTCTTAATCCACTCATTTTCAGAGCTGGTCTCAAATATTACCTCTTCTTTCAAGTCTTTCCTGGTTCTCTAAGCCCAGAGAAATCTTTGGACACATGATCTAATTTCTCTCCATCTGTATGAGGATGATAATTGTATCTGTTTGCCAGAGACTGAGAGGTTTCCCGGGACATGGGACTTGCAGTGCTAAAAATGAACAGCCCTGGGCAAACTGGGACAATTGGTCACTCTACCTGTAATATGTGTGGCAGCTGTAATATATGTGGCAAGGGTCCTGGGGCAGGAAAGGAAGGCCATGACTTTTGTGCATGCCTACTGTGGAAATTTAGATGTCAGGGCTGCCCACAGAGAACTCCAGGGAGAGAAGAGAAAGGTGGTGAGGACACTTTTTGGAGCTAAGGATAGGCCAACTGGGGCTGAGACCTTCAGATAAATACATAGCTAAAGGGATCCCACTTTTGCATTTTCCCTCATTTTATCTCTCTGTTTTTCTTAAGAAATTAAGAAAAAGAAGGGGGAATGAAAAGATACATTCCAAGTAAAGGAATTTTAATAAGGATGTAGAAGGCTCTATAAATAGTCCTGTGAAAGGAAAATATTTTTAACTGTTACAGCAAAGAAATATAATCATTAAGGAAAATTAATACATAAGACTGTATACAAATTTTCAAATTCTGCATGCCAAAAACTACTGCACACAAATTAAAATGCAAATAAGTTAGGGAAAATGTTTTCAATATATAAGACAAAGGTTTTAAAATCATTAATATTGATAAATAGGGGATTCCCTGGTGGTCCAGTAGTTAGGACTCAGCACTTTCACTGCTAGGGCCTGGGATTGATCCCTGGTTGGGGAATTAAGATGATGCAAGCCGTGTGGTGTGGCAAAAAAAAAAAAAAAAAATCATTAATAAATAGACAGGTTTTATGAAGCAGTAGAAACAGATAAACAACCTAGAAGAAAAATAAGCAAAAGTTTTTTATAGGGACATGCAAATGGCTCTTAAACACATAAAACAATATTCAAATTCATTAACAATTAAAGAAATTTAAGGTAAAATAACAAGCATTTTTATCTTTCAAATGAAAAATGAGGAAAGAACTTAGAATTTCATAAACTGCTTATAAGCATGTAAATTGGTAGATAATTTGGCAAGATATTTCAAAAGCCTTACAATGATTCATAATCTTTTACCTATCAAGCTTCTTTCTGGGAATTTGTTTTAAGGAAATAATAAAAAATATGTACAAAGATTTATAGAATAAAGTTTTATCATAGAGCTATTTTTAATAATGAAAAAACTGATATGTATTTAAATGAGACTGAACAACGATAATCAATAGGCAATTGATCAAATACATTGTGATACATTTATGTAAAGATTTAATATGCACTCATTGAAAAAATAATTTTTAATGACATGAGAAACTCATCACAATATGTTGCAATGAAAAAAGCAGGCTACAAAGCCATATGCAACATGATTCTATTTTTATAAAAGTATACAATAATGGTGTGTATATGCATATGTGTATCTAGAGAGATAGACTTCTGGTTGATGTATTATAGATAATTTTAATGTTATTCCATGAGTTTTTCTGAATTTAAAAATTGTATAAAACAGTACAATTTATGTACATAAATTAGAAACTTGAAATTTGAAGTCAGAAATATTTAAAATAATTAAAAATGTTCAACCTGATATTTAATATTATCAGGCTCTTTAACTGTGTCTGGCTACTGAAATAAATCTATTATGAAATAGGTGTAGTGATTTCTTTTTTTTTTTTAAATGTAATAAACATGGCCTCCCTTTGCCCCTTTATTATTATTTTTTAATGTAATAAAAATGGTTTCTTAAATACTATACTCAAACATTAATTGAAAAGCATGCACATTTTATTGTTAAACACATATCCCTCTTCCAACAAAATGAAATGTCATCCTGAGTCACCTTGGGTCACCAAAGGTCTCAGTTGACTTTCTACTGGTATTTGACCATGTCCTGTAGAACTGCATGACTTCATCCTCCTGTTACTGAATGCAAATTCCTGTGCCTGATGTACAATGAGGCCAAACAAACCAAAATGTCAGAGTTTGGAGCAGAGAAAGGTTTATTGCCGGGCCAAGCAAGGAGGATGGTGGCTCGTGCTCAAAAAACCCTGAAGCCCCTGATGGTTTGTTTTTCAGGAGAAATTTTTATAGGCAAAATTTGGGGTGAGGGCTGCAGGGTGTGTGACTTTCTTCTCATTGGTTGGTGGTGAGGTAACAAGGCAGTGCTCCAGGAATCTTGCCCTCAGTCTGAAATTACCATCCTCCACCGGGGGAATCTTCTGCAGAAGAACTCAAAGATCCTGTTATGTATATTTCTTGAGAGGAACCAGGACCCTGCCCCAAGGCTGCATGATGGTTTCTTGACTGTTCCTCCCTTTTTTCTGAATTCCCTCTCTTCCCTGACTAGCAGCTGTTTGAATCTGCCTTTGGAACTCAGGGAGGGTCAAGGAGGCTGAATGAAGCCTATTTCCTACAAACAGGAAACGGGAGACACGGAAAGGATTTGTACCAGGGAGGGCCCCACAGGGTCCTGCTCCATTTCATTCCTTGATGAACACTTACAGCTGTAGTTGATGGGGAGGACCAAAGAAACTCCTAGGACCAGAATGAAAACAACAACTGTTTTGGTTATGGGGACAGGACCATATCACAAAAGAGAATGAGGGAACCAAAGAGAGAACTCACCACACAGAAGGAGCCTGGCAGAACAAATATGCCAATTCAGCATCAGGCCCTGGAGGTCGGAGGTCAGAGGTGGGTGGAGGAACAGGAAAAGTGTTGTAGCTTGAACTGGAACCCTTCCAATCCAGTTATCCTGGCAGTGTACACTGTCATCTGAGGAGAAAAAGGGCTGTATGTGTGAACTGTTTAAAGATAAACAGAGGCATATTACAAATTTGAAGAGTTTTTTTGAGCAAAAAAATCAATTCAAAACTGGCAACATCCAATCTAGCAGATAGAAAGGAGTTCCAAGGAGAGGTACAAAATGAAAGATTTTTATAGGCAGAAGGGAGTGGGAACAAGGAAGTTATACTAGGCAAAAATAGGGTTCGTTATTGCAAGGTTACTTTCCTTTAGGGGATGGCAGGGGTCTATCAGGCAGATTACCTAACTAGTGCTGATCAGACGATTCCTAATTGACTGGTTTAAGATTCCATTTCTGGGAGAATAGAAACTATAAGTCTCTGGTGACATGGGGCTTAGCATAAGCGACTCCATTTTGGGCCTGTTGTTTCGTTTGTAACAAAAGGAACATGCTATCTCAATGAACTCTATATCTCTCAGAGGTCCAAATAATTTTCCTGGCATCAGTCAGTGATGCCAGTTAGTGCCCTGTCCACTAAGCAGTGTAACATGTGGTGGAGGAATTGTTCTATTCATTTGCAAGAGGTTGTCACCCTGAGGACTGAGAGGATCCATCATGACCAAGTGAACCACCAATCAGCTGATGTCTGGTGTGGACAGAGGACTTTCTGGAAAGGAAACTGGACCAGTGAGACAAGGACTGGGCATGGTGGCAGCCTGGAAGGTTCATTAGTGATGTCAGGCGCAGTATAGAACCCTAGATGTATTTTGGAGGGATTTCACTAGGAGCTGGAGTTCTGGCTTGAGCAAATAGGTTAATTTAGCTATCCAGATTCAGGTATTAGTGTTACTATCAACTGATTTTTAGCCTCAAGCTGGTGAAGCTTTAGGACATTAAGATTACCCATGACATTGTTTCTTTTTTTGAAATTTATTTGGGTGTGTTGCTTTCTTTCTTTAACAAATACCAGTACAGGTCTGATGGTTATAAAACTTTTATTCATTCATTCAACAACTGTTCATTGAACAACCTCTATGCACTTGGGAAAACAAACACTTTTAAAAGAGTCTGTGCCTTCACGGGAATTCCCTAGCGGTCCAGTGGTTAGGGACCCTGTGCCTTCACTGCCTTTACAAGTGGAAATTTACGTCACCTTCACAAAGTAAAACTGATGCCCCTCTATTAGGTAGAAAGGGGAGGGCAGAGAGTTCTTCAGTATCTGCCGTTTCTCAGTTGCCTCCAAAAATTATCTTAATGCTAAAGTGGCATATTTCGATCCCCTTCAATGTTGACTGTGGATTCCTTTTATTTCTTTTAGAGTATTACCTATTGCAATTTACTCATGTTTCTTTCTCTGCTATTAGGTGACCGGCTCCTTAAGGAAAAGACTTGTCTGATTCACCTGCACACCCTCAGGACGGAGTAGATTTTAGAGGAATCTGTTGTCCCTCTCCAATCAGCCCATAATTGCTATGGGTGTGCAAACCAGATACCCAACTTGCTAGAATTATTTTAGGGTAACAAGCTTTATGACTTCTTGTGTATGGTTTTGACGTCAACTATTGTGGCTGAGTGAGGTCCTTGCTTCCATCTCCATTCTAGGATGTATTTAAGATAAGTGTTATCATTTGCAAAATAGGGTACATTAATTTGTTGAGCGATGTACCTCGTTTTCTTACTGCATGGTTTCTTTGCACTTAAAAGAAAACTACAGTACAATTCTGATCCAAACTCAAAAGTTTTTTTTTTGTTAATTAACTAAATTGTTTTTTCTCCCATTTTACTCATATTAGTGCTTTACCCTACAAACACCAGTAGCTGCTTTCCATTTAATTTCTAGGCGTGAAACCATTGTTAAAACTTTGAGATATCGCCACAATTTGGGTTATTTTTTTCTTTAAAGCAAAGTAAATTATCGAATTATACAGATGGACAAGGTCTCCTTCCTATACATCTCACTCTTCCCAAATATTTTTTAATCACAACTCTGTGTTTTGAAAGCCCTTTTTAAAACTAAACACATGAATCCTCAAGAGACCCCGGATCGGGGAACGCTTTCAGCCCGGGTCCAACCTCACTCCTCCAAACTTGGTGGATGGTGAAGGCCGCGCCACTGGAGATAGCTGAGAGCCGCCAAAGGCTGCAGGGGGCCTCGGCCGGGAGCGGGGGCGGGGGAGGGGGCGGAGCGTCGCAGCGCAGAGAGGAGCCACCCGCCCTCCCCGCGCCGGGCCCGCGTCGCTCGCCGGAATCCGGTACCGCGGCCGCATCGGGTCGGCCCCTTCCGCTCGTTCCGGACTCCCGGCATGGGCATGCATCTTCTGCGGGAACTGCGGCTCTGGGGGCTCGGCGCCTCCGCAGGCCTGGTCGCCGCGGCCCGAGCCCCCGCCGCCCGTCCCGGCCCCCGCCGCCCGCCCCGCCTCCGCGCCCCGCCCGCCGATCCCCGGCCCTGCCCCGGCCTCCGCCTCCGCACCCCCCTCCCGGCTAGCCCCAGGTCGCAGCGCCAAGCCGCCGCCTGCAGAGACCCGCCGCCGGCCCACGCCAGCACTATGGAGCGCACCGGAGCCGGTGAGCCCGGGCAGCCGAGCGGGCCGGGTGGGGTGACCGGAGCCCGGGGGCGTGGGCGCCGCTCGGCGCTCGGCCTCGGGGAGGGCCCAACCTCGCCGCCCCACTGCGCCCCCAGCGCTTGGAGCGCGACCCCACGCCTGCTCAGCTCGGGGGCTCCTCTCCCCGCTCAGCGAGGGACTCTAGCCGCGAAGAGCCCAGTGCAACCGGGGTGTGATCAGTGCTGCTTGTAAGCAAGCGTTTTCGTTAGTGCACGCACTGTTGGTGCGACCGGAGGCCGGGGGTGTGAACCCACGCTAAGTTTCACTTTTCTTTCCCGAAGATCTTATGACCTTTTAGAAAGTTCATGCCTTCACACACCCTCCGACGGTATTATTGTGTGGTCGGCAAACCTAGAAAAAGCTCAGTTTTTATACTTTATCACAGTCAAAGACCTGAACCACTACACTTGGGGTTTCCTTCCAGGATTTTATTCTAGGTGTGGAAATGACCTCTTTAAACTGGCGCCAGATCTGCAATAGGGCCCAGAATTGATTTCCAGTTTAGGTCGGCATTTGCTGTGGACTGAACTTTGTGGGTAGAGCGAGTTAGGGGTTGGACTTTTGGTGAAAGGGACCAACAAGCCAATTAGAGTGAGATTTTTGTAGTATAAACGCATAAAAAGATACAAAAAGCATGAAAATGTTAAAATGTTATGCAATAGCCGTTAACTAGTGTAAATATGTTTACAGTTGTTGAGGGAATGAAATGATGAAGACCTTGTAGGTGGATGCTGAGGGCGGGAGTTTTTGAGATGCATTTATAAAGGGGGACCTGTAGGGGATTGTCAGTGTCAAAGAGAAAGGATTCACACCCCAGCTCCTTTAGTGTCTGGCCTTGCAACTGAGGATGCTGATGGCGTACTTTTAAGATGTTTGTGGAGTTTACTGTCTTCTTATATTCCTTTTCAGATATTATTAACTTATTTTGTCCATTACTCTCTAGTAATTTGGGTTATACTTTAGTTTCTTTATTAATGTTGTGGAAACCAAAGCATGGAGGTCAGGTGAGTTGTTGACAGCTCTCAACATTTCTCCAGCTGTAAGATGTTTCTGATTTTAGTAGCCAGGCCAGGACTGACATGGATGATGGGATTGACCCTTTCTACTGGTTCTTGGGGAATATACCTACTATATACCTAGTAGAGTGAATAAAAGAGAATTTTGCTCAGTAAAGTTGTACTTGGTTATCCACATAGGAAACTTACATTTTGTGTGACAAAGGGCAGACTATCCTTTTTTTCTTCTATTGGTCTGTCTTTGATGAAGGCATTTGCTGAAGTGCACATATATTTGAATATTAGTGTATACTTCATGTATGGTTTTATATTTTAAATGTGTGCATTGTTTTCTTATAAAAGTAATATTAATTCTGTTTAAAACATTTGAATAGCAGAAATATATTGAGTGCAGCTATGTCAGCCTTTTCCTGTATAATTGTAAACATAACACAAGTGCATAAGTAGTCTTTTTTTTTTTTAATAATTCTTTATTTTATTTATTTATTTTTGGCTGTGTTGGGTCTTCGTTTCTGTGCATGGGCTTTCTCTGGTTGCCGCAAGCGGGGGCCACTCTTCATCGCGGTGCGCGGGCCTCTCACTATCGCGGCCTCTCTTGTTGCGGAGCACAGGCTCCAGACGCGCAGGCTCAGTAGTTGTGGCTCACGGGCCTAGTTGCTCCGCGGCATGTGGGATCTTCCCAGACCAGGGCTCGATCCCGTGTCCCATGCATTGGCAGGCAGATTCTCAACCACTGCGCCACCAGGGAAGCCCACGTAAGTAGTCTTATATCTACTTTTCAAAAGGTCAGTACAGGTATACCCTGCTTTTCAAAAGTTCACATTATGTCACTTTGCTTTTACATTTACGAAAGACCTGCATTAGCACCTGTTTTCACTAATCAAAAGAAATCCTAAAAGGATTTTTCAACCAAAGAGAACTGCTTCTTCACTTGACATCATTTCGTCTTACAAAAGTTTTCATAGGAAGCCTCTGCTTTCAGATAGCAGGGAATCCTGTATTTGTTACGAACTTTTTTCAGCTGTTGTAGTCTTCCTAGCCATTATTCTTAGTTGTCATTATAGTGAGTATCCTTTGTTTAACCATTTCCCTATTATTAGGCATTTAAGTTGTTAAACTTTTTCTTTTTTGTTTAAACAGAGCTGAGGTGAATCTATTTTAGCAAGTATGATAGACTCGCAGATATCTATCTGGTATCTGTTGGGGTAAGAAGAAAATTTTCATGGCTCCTGATTGCTTTCTAAAAGGATTGCCTCAGTTTACAGTGCTATAAACTGCATATGTGAACTTCCCAGCAGTGCCTGTTGCTGGATAGGGTGGGTTTTGGCCGTTGAGTAACTGGATTCAAATTCTAGCCCCAAGACCTACTAGCTGTAACCTGAGGCAGGTTACTTAATCAGCTAGGGTGTAAAATGAGTATAATAAGAGTACTCCCTGATAGCATGGTTAAATGAGTTACTGTCTGTAAAGTGCTTCCAGCTGTGCCTGGCATAGAAACGTGCTCAAATGTTAGCTGTTGTTGTTACTACTAGTAGTAGTAAACCAGTTTCACCTGTCTTTATAGTATTAATGCACTTAGCAGTGTTACTTATATTTGGATTTGTACAAAACATAGAATTTTATTTTAACTGTAGTTAGACCAGATTTTAAGTACTTAAAATGGTGAATTTATAGTTTAAATGCTTTATTTAAATGTTGGTTATTTTAAGGCAGTTTTCCCAAAGCAAAATACTTGCACTTCTGTAAAAGAAAGTGTAGTTATGATGGCTGTGTTTAATTCAGGTCTGCCAGCCTTTGCCCAAACACTAGAGCTTAGAGAACTGGAGGAAGGCTTCCAGATATGAGCCCTGCTCAGAAACATTGTTCTATAGAATGGCCAGCAGTTCTTTCAAGAGTTACTTGAAAGTGGTATTCTCTTTTTTCTGAGTTAATAATTCATATCTACAAAAAGGTTTTCAACTATTCTGTAATTTAATAGAACAAAGTTTGTATTTCAAATTCTAGACGCTTGTTAATTTTGACATATCATTGCACTCAAGAGTTAATTTATTTATTTAAAAAATTAAAAAAAAATCTTTTAAAAAAGATTTTATTGGCATATAGTTGATTTACAATGTTGTGTTAGTTTCAGGTGTGCAGCAAAATGATTCAGTTATACATATACATATATTCATTCTTTTTCAGATTCTTCACCCTTATAGGTTATTACAGAATATTGAGTAGAGTTCCTTGTGCTATACAGTAGGTCCTTGTTGGTTATCTATTTTATATATAGTAGTGTGTGTATGTTAATCCCAAGTTTCAAGAGTTTACATGTACTTTATTTAACAAGATGGGGAATGATGTTGAGCAAGTCATATTATACTTCAATTTTTATTTTTATGTCAGAATATCATTTACCCTGTGAAAATGAATCTGTGCTGTGCTAAGGATGCCATTAAACACCAGGAATTATTTTTAGGAGCACTGAGATAGCTGTGTGGCCATGGAGCTTGAGTAATTTATTAACCACTCCCAAATGGGTACTTACCTTTGTTGTTCAGTACAAGTGTATTGAGCACCTCCTGTGAGTTGGACACTGTGCTAGGCATTGAGGAATCAAAGGAGGAAAAGACATAGCACTTAAGGAACTTAGAGTAGGGCAACCATACAGACAGATAGGAGTGTAATTTGAAAAGTTCCCCCTTTCACTTTTCAAAGGAGCCCTGGTTTGGGCCGTAAATTATCTGGTCACTTGAGCTTAGAGTCTAATGGAGAAGACATGTAAGTGGACACCTATAACATGATGTATTCATGCTGTGATTGTACGTGGAAGGAGACTGGATTACCTCACTCAGCCCTGAGCTGGTCCTTAGGAAAGTTTTCCCTGCCAGTAGACGATCAGTCAGAGTTTTTACTTTTATGTTGATTGTTCTCAACTGTTAACATAATCTCTTAGTCTGACATAGAATCAACGTATGGAATAAGGGAAAGGGGAGCAGTGGTTTTCAAACTTCATTGCACGTTAGAGTCACCCTGCGAGGCTTTAAAAAAGTACAAGAGGCTGCCTCGTTTCCAGAGATTCTGATTTAGGTGGCCTGGGGTGAGACCCAGATGTTGATCATTTAAAAAAAGCTCTTCAGGTGATTCTAATGTACGACCAAGCTTTAGAATTTTTCAACTAGGACAACATTGTCATCTAACAGATGAGATAACTACTAGGACCTAGAGAATTCACACGACTTGCCCAGGATCACAAGTGAGTGGCAGGTCCGATACTAGAATATCTGTCTCCTGATTTTTTTAAAAAATATTTATTTATTTATTTGGTTGTGCTGGGTCTTAGTTGCGGCACGGGAGATCTTCGTTGCCGCGTGCGGGATCTTTAGTTGAGGCATCCGGGATCTTTAGTTGCAGCACACGGGATCTATAGTTGTGGCATACGGGATTGAACCTGGGCCCCCTGCATTGGGGGCAAGGAGTCTTAACCAGTAGACCACCAGGGAAGTCCCTGTCTCCTGATTTCTAGTCCCAAACCCTTTCTTTTATAGTAGCCAGCTTGCCTTGCATGTTACCCAAACACCACTATTATCACCATTGTCACTGCTCGATTGTCCTTTTGGTATAGCCAGAGTGATCAACATAGCACTTGTTCTCTAATTGTTGTTGATTAATTGGTTAAGATAAAGTATACATTAAATTGTTTCAAGAACATTTTTCATTTAAAAAATGACTAAATTTAATTCATCATGTTATTTAATTCTTCATCTTGCCTTCAAAATGTGAGCATAGAATTCAGCCTTCCTTCCCCATTCCACATATTGCCAAGAATCCAGTATATTTCCAAGTGGCACTTTGGAGCTAGTATTGAGATGTCACTGTTAAATGGGCCAATTTAATATCACTAATTTCTCCCCTCCCCAGCTTTATTGAGGTACAATTGGCAAATAAGACTGTATATATTTAAAGTGTACAGCGTGATGATTTGATATAAGTACACATTGTGAGATGATTGCCACAATCAAGTTAATTAACACATCCACCCTTCACTTTTTTTTTTGGTGAAAATGCTTAAGATCTACTCTCTTAGCAAATTTCAAGTATACAATGCAGTATTATTAACTCTAGTCACCATGCTGTACATTAGATCCTTAGAATCTATTACTAAGTTCTTAGATTAAGAGTAAAATAGAAAAAAAGGAAAGTTGGGTTTATTTCATTTTGTTCAGATTTTCATTCAGCTTTGTGCACTTGTAACTGCACAAATACTCTTTGTTGCTAGCTTTTAAGTGTAAGCTACATGGTCAGTGATGATATTTTCTGCATAGCTGCATGTGCCCCAAAATATAAAGATATATGTTGATCTATTGAAACTTTTGTTTAAATATAAGCTGCATTTGTATTTTTCAATGCAAGTGTAAACATAGAAAGGAAACATTTACTTGTTCTCACATGTTTTAAATAGCTGTGAGTTTGATTAGATTCAGAGTAAACTAACATTTGTTGAACACCTGCGTTCCAGGCACTCATACTCAATAAGGTTTGAACTGTAATATAAATAAATAGCATTATTAAGAGTATACTATTAATTTTTTTGGTTTTGGTATTGAACATGATTAGCTGATATACAAAAACCAAGAACAAAAAGGTTTTATTGTCATTTTTTGCTTTTATCTAGAAAATAGGTGTGTGTGTAAGTAATATTAGAGATTACCCAAATTGCAATAAAAATTCAGTTGTTTTTGGTTTATGTTAACTATGACCTATCAGAATATTTATTATCTTGTATATTGAAGCCATATTCAATGGAGTGTGTTTTTTTAAGGTCTGATATATGAAAATAGAGGATTACAGCAGAATGAAATAAATGACTTCTTTAGTACTGTTAGTGGTAAATTAATCTTTACTCAATATATAGAGCAGAAATTATATATGTATTCCAGGATTTTGTTCAATTCTAGTTCAAAGAACATTTGTGTCTGTCAATAAAAGCATGGAGAATAATAGTACTGGGGAGACCACCTACTGATAAATTTAGCAATTGACTCTATCAATTTGAACAGACACCCTCTTTCCCTTAACCTCCTCCCAACGCATATGATTGTTCCACCCATAAAAACAAAACAAAGCAAAACAAAACAAGGACCAAATGTGAATTGTGGCTGTAATATTAATATGTATACATGGGAGAGCTGTCGGGAAACTGTAAGATCTTTTTGCTTTTTAAACATTAAATTTCTAGAAAAGCGTTTTTAGAGCTATGTATTTTTAATGTTTGAATTTCCAATGTTAATATAATAATGGAGAGAAAAAAATTTAAAAGTCTTTATGAAGAAAAAAGTAAAAGTCAGAGCTTGTACAGATGAGAACAGATAAGTGATATTGTTAAAAAATAAACATGAAAAAGACTGCCAAAACCTTGTTGGCTTGTTTTCAAAAGGTATGTGAAAAACTGTAGTTTTAGAATTAAGAAAATGCAGCTATAAAGGATCTTGCGGCTTGTTGATTAATTCAACTTCATTTAACCCTGAGTTGAGTACTGTGCTTCAGAAAATTATTAAAGCTGTTTAACATAAAAATGCATTTATAAAAATGTAGAATATGGTATAAATATTTATATAAATAGCTGTACAATATATTTGAATACCAGTTTTAGCATTTCTTAACAGATGTTAATTTATATTGAGTTCAGTTAGTTGAGTTATTTTAGCTTAGGATATGAGTTAAAATAAATAAAATAATATACTTTTCTTTTTGTGATGTTAAAGGAGGAACAAATTCCAATGAGTGTGAAAATGTGTCAAGAAAAAGGGAAATGTCAGAAGAATTTGAAGCCAACACAGTGGATTCTCTGGTAGATTTGCCATTTGCTACTATCGATATTATAGATGATTGTGGAAGTAAGTACTTTATTAAATAAATATGTGTTTAGAAGCAGTGAATAGTAAATTTAGTGATACATATATTTTTTTCTTAATAATTACTTCACCTTAAGTACTTGTCATGTTTTTGAGTTTGGGTTGCTCATTAATAATTGTCTGTTGGTAGTCTATTGATAAAACTATCACAGATAAGATTAAGGCATGTCTCACAGAATTTGCGGCCAGATCATTCTGTAGTTTATAAGCTACTTCAGAAAATAATGGGCCACAACATTCCATGGTTTATAACCACCTCAGTTATTCTGGACCTACTGCTAATTCAGCAGTACCCATTCATCTAACAGATGTTTACTGGCCAAAATGATATGTATTGGAATATAAATAAATACATAAAAATATAAATAAAGGTAAGTAAAATAAATAAATATATATATGAAATAAAATATATAAATGTATGTAAAAAGAAAATCTTTCAGAAATGTTGAGGAAGCAGTACAACCTGAGCCACACCTTTGGCCCTATAGGTTGAATGTTTTCTGGGAGAGAATCCAGCATTAGTGAGTTGTTGACCTGGACCTGGATGGGTCTGTTCTCTTTACAAGGGGAAGGGTCATTGGTCAATTGGTTAGAAACCCAGTAAACCATCCAGAGGTTTGAGGTTGCTGTGAATCCTGCCTCTGAAAGTTGAGTGGGAGCGTGCAATGGAGAGTCTTTCATTCTACTGCTGATAGGAATAACTTAGTGTGCTTCCCACAGAGTGTAAAAATTTGTGGAGAGCTTTAGTTTAATTGAGTCTACTCTCTTAAGATAATCACAGCCCTTAACTATGAAGCCACACTTAAATCAAGGTTCAAAACAGAGTAGTTCAGTGATTTTTTTTTTTTTTTTAGTTGCATGTCTTTCCTAAATGTGGCATTCCGTTCTCCTCATTGAAATTACTGTAATCCTTATTTTATCTCACAGAATTCTAGGTCTAACCTTATAATTATTGAAGATTTTAGAGATACGGGAAATTATCATTTTATTACTTATTCATTAGCTAATACTATTAAGTAGTATATTAAAAAATACTTTGAATCTTAAGTATTTTAAAGTATCAATTGAAACCTCCCTTTACCTGGAAAAAAATTTTGTAACAGAAAAATGTGTATCAAATAAAGATTGAATCTCAGTACTTGATACAGTAAGTGATTGTCCTGAGTCAATTTTTAAAAATGGGTAAATTATATCCTGTACCTTTCTGTAATTTATTGGGGAAGCCTGTAATGCATATATCAAATTTTATTGTGAAAGGACTTAAGGCAAATATTTGTCCCAAATAATAAAAAATAATTGGTATCTGGCAAAGGGTGTAAAAGGTAAAACTCAGTAAACAAATATATGGAAAATTATTCAACTTCATAAGAATCAAAGGATGCATGTCAAAATACAATTGTAACTTATCAGATTGGCAATATCTCTTAAAAATAATACTCAGTGATTTTAATGTTTTATCTACATGGCTTCTGACAATGTACTGTTATAGTCCTTTTAGAATGGAGTTTGTTGGGATCTTGAGCAATGTTCATACATGGGGTAGAGTCACTCATGGAATTCCTACTATAAGGACATAGTCTTGTGGGAAGAAGTTTTATTTATAAATATGTGTGTCACAGTGTTTTTAAGTAGTAAAAATATTGGGGAAAACCCAAATGTCCATTAGAGCGTGGTTGAATAAGCTATACTAGTGCCTTTAGACTACATAGTATGGAATTATATATCATGAAAATATTTCTGAAAACTGTGTAATAGTGAACATTTCCTATATAAAATGCAAAGTGAAAAAGTAGGGGGAAAATGTATGTGCTGTTTGTTTACAATTGTGTAAATACTTTAGGTGATTTGTCACCAAAATTCACAGTGGTTCTGTTAAGACGGGAGGTTTCTGAGCAATTTCATTTTTCCTTTTTCTAATCTTCAAATTTTATAAATGCTCTTGATTCTTTTTTTTTTTTTTTTTAGTAAATTTATTTTTATTTATTCATTTTTGGCTGCATTGGGTCTTCGTTGCTGCGCACGGGCTTTCTCTAGTTGCGGCGAGCGGGAGCTACTCTTGGTTGTGGTGCACGGGCTTCTCATTGCAGTGGCTTCTCTTGTTGCGGAGCACGGGTTCTAGGCGTGTGGGCTTCAGTAGTTGTGGCACTCGGACTCAGTAGTTGTGGCTCGTGGGCTCTAGAGCACGGGCTCAGTAGTTGTGGCACACAGGCTTAGTTGCTCTGCGGCATGTGGGATCTTCCCGGACGAGGGCTCGAACCCATGTCCCCTGCATTGGCAGGCGGTTCTTAACCACTGTGTCACCAGGGAAGTCCCTGAATGCTTTTGATTCTTTTCATGAAAAAATATGATTAAAATTTTTAGTTGTGGTTAGAAACTTGCTTTTAGAGATGTAAGCTTCATCGATTCAGTAAGCAGAGAACTGGAGAAACTCATTTTTTTTGATACTATCCACTAAGATATCACTAATAGTGTTAAAGTTAGGTGGTTAAAAGTGAGGGCTGTGGAGTCAGACTGTCAAGGGACAAAATTTGCTCCTACACTTTCCTATTGTGCACTTTGAACAAGTGTCTGGGCTTACTTTCATTATCTCTAAAACTGGTTTAATAATGGTAGTTATCTCATAAGGTTGTTGGGAAGATTCAATTTGTTAATGTTGTCCTTACAGCAGTGTGTGGCACGAACTTGCCTCCATAAATTTTTATTAATTTAATCTTACCAAAATTTTTTGCCCAAATATATTTGTTGAATTAAATATTAAAAAATTTTCCCTTTGAGAGCAGTATTTTATAATAATATCATTGAGTGCTTCTAGCACATCAGTAAATGCTTTATTATTTCTTTACTTAATCCTCACAATGAATGAGAGGGGTAAATTATTTTTTTAGAAAGTTTTAGTAACTTGCCAAAGATTATTCAGAGTAAATCTGTGAAATATAGAAGGTAATATTCTAAGTTGTATACTTAAGAAGTTTTAAGAATGGTTACTTCAAGGATTTTGACTGCTTAAGTAACAAGAAAAAAGGAAAAGAATATAAAAGCAAAATCGAATTCATTCTCAGCCCTTTGGCTAACAGCAAGTATGAAAACAATCAACCAACAATAACAGATGGGCTACCTCATTACATTAATTTCTCCCATAATTCATTCATTGTAGTTTTTCGAGGGAATTGAAAAGGCTTTAGGAAAATTAGTTAATTTACATAATTTACATAAAATGACATATGTAGTGCTTTAGGTAAAAAAAGCCAACTCATGGATGAGAGAGTTACAGCCTTTGTCAACAAGACCAGATTCATTGGAGCACATTAAAATGGCTACTGAAATCATTATGAAAATTAACAAGTGTAATAAATTTATGGGCTGCATTTACAGGCTCTACTACAACTGATACTTTTTTTTTTGCTAAACAATAAAGTTACTCTAAATAATCCAGTGAAAGATCCAGGGCATATGGCCAAAAGCTTTCTACATTTTGCTTCTATGGTCATTGATCTTTAATGTTTTTATTGTAAACTTGATAGTACTTGAATACTTTGCTCATTGTATTTTCATATGAACTAAATAAAAAGTATAATAGTAAATTGTATTTTAGAACTTAGATTATGATTTAAAAGCTAGAAATAAAATGAAGTTCAGTAAGGAAAAGAGGGATTTTATACTCTGGCCATACAAATAAACCTACAAATGAAAACCATACAAATAAACCTGCAAATAAACCATACAAATAAACCTGCAAATGAAAGGCAAAGAAGATATGCAAACAAGTATCTAGCAAGTTGACCATAAATCATCAGGACTCACTGAAATAGAAAGGCAGACAAACTTACTACTTATAATGGTAAATTAAACTGTACTATAACAGTAAATACTCACAGAATTCTTTCCCCCTTTTTTGCCCAGCTCACATCAGATAATTTTAAACTTTACCCTGTCTGTGATGCCTAACAAAAGAAAAATGTAGATAATCCAGTTCAGAGGGAAGTTTAATAGTTATTGATAAGAGAAAGCTAAGGGAATTTAGAAAAACCCTGTACTTCTTTATTTTTACCAAAAGGTTGCCTTCTGAATTGGGGGCTTTACTCGGTGTCATTCTCACGATACCAGAATTATTAGAGCTATTTCACATTATAACTATTACCTTCAGAGATTATGATTTTCCTTCTCTGGATATCTGCAAAATGGACTTATGAAACATTTGAAATGGCAAAAATGAGTAGCTACAGACAGGAGGACACTAGTTTTAAACAGGTAAGGTATAAAACAACTTAAAATACTGAACACTCCAGTGGTCTTTTTGTTTTGTTTTTTTTTAAATTCCTTTTCTTCTTTTTTTTTTAAAAATTATTTGTATTTATTTATTTTTGCCTGTGTTGGGTCTTCGTTTCTGTGCGAGGGCTTTCTCTAGTTGCGGCGAGCAGGGGCCACTCTTCATCGCGGTGCGCGGGCCTCTCACTATCGCGGCCTCTCTTGTTGCGGAGCACAGGCTCCAGACGCGCAGGCTCAGTAGTTGTGGCTCACGGGCCTAGTTGCTCCGCGGCATGTGGGATCTTCCCAGACCAGGGCTCGAACCCGTGTCCCCTGCATTAGCAGGCAGATTCTCAACCACTGCGCCACCAGGGAAGCCCTCCAGTGGTCTTTTAAATACTGTTTTATTAAGTCTGTTCCTTTTAGTACTGTTATATTGAGTAAAATACAGCAAAAGTATGTCTTATGTTCAAAGTAAGAAATAGATTTTACATTGCCACCTAATATACATATATATGTAAAAAACTGAAATTACATGAAGTAATACATGTATCATAAGCAGTGTACTGTTTACCATTCTATCCTTTTGCTTTGCTTTCCTTTTCTTTCCATTCCAATCCATTCCATTCTAGTTATTAAAAAGTGCTTTTTTTTTAATCTTCTAAGGTGATTTCATAACCCACTAGTGGATTGATACTTGCAGTTTGAAAAAAGAAAAACTAGACTATAGGCTTAGGATTCTATTTTTACTATGTTAATTTTGAGATAAACTAAAGGTTATAAAATCAGCTGGATTATTAGTTTGGACACCATTCTTTATTTAATTTCACCATAAAATGTCCTAGTTAGTACAGGTAATAACAGTTGGTTCCTTTATTCCAAATCACAGAAAACTAGAACCAGAAGAGACCCCTAGTTACTAGATTATGCAGCTGTTGTTCCTCCCATGCCCCTGGGTTTTTAAAAAAAATTTTGATTATAGAAACTTTTAAGCATATTCAAAAGTAGAATAGTATAATGAGCCTCATGTATTCATTACCTCTTCTTCACTGGATTATTTTGAAGTAAATCGCAGAGAGGTCATTTTTTCTGTAAATAATGCATATCCTTAAAAGATGAGGAATCTTATTAAGCATATAATAGTAAGCATACTTGAAATATCCTTACTACATGAGAAAAATAACGGTAATTCCTAATGTCATCAAATACCCTGTCATATTCACATTTCTCTGATTGTATTGTAATTATTTATTTATTTATTTTTGGCTGTGTTAGGTCTTCGTTGCTGCGAGCGGGGGCTACTCTTCATTTTGGTGTTCAGGCTCCTCATTGCAGTGGCTTCTCTTGTTGTGGAGCACGGGCTCTAGGTGTGCGGGCTTCAGTAGTTGTGGCACGCAGGCTCAGTAGTTGTGGCGCCCGGATGTAGTTGCTCCACGGTATGTGGGATCTTCCCAGACCAGGGCTTGAACCCATGTCCCCTGCATTGGCAGGTGGATTCTTAACCCCTGCACCACCAGGGAAGTCCCTGTATTGTAATTTTTTAAAAGCTCGTTTGATTTAGGAACCAAAGTCTATGCGTTATATTTGATACATCTCTTCAGTCTCTTTTCGTCTCTAGATCTCCTCCTCCTGTTGTTTTCATTTGTGTGTGTGTGCGGGTGGGTGGGTGTGCATGCACGCGTGCATGTTTATCATTGAAGAAATCAAGTTATGTAGAAGTTTACTGTTATGGTCATTTGATGTTCAAATTGTCCCATCTTTGGCCTGTGGGGGAACTTTCAAACTGGCTCTAGAGACCTTCTGACATGATCCCAGGAGTCTTTGAATTTCTAGCTTTCTCTTGTACATTTTATCCCCCAAACCTAGAATTAGCTGTTTCTCCATGGATTGGCCAGATTTTTAAGTTCTCAGATAAAGAAATGAAGTGAATTGATGGAAAGATGCTTGTTGGAAGACTAGTCTTTGGGTCAGTGCCCTTTCACTATCTAGTGCTGCCTCTGCTGCATTGCTGGTTGTCTTCCCAGCAGCCATTCCCACTCCCCCTTTTCCTTTTGTAGATTACTTTTACGCAAAGGCATAGGCTGATAACTGTCAGATACCCCTGCAGTGGAAGGACAGAGTCTTAACCACTGGACCACCAGGGAAAGTCCCTAACTCAGTGTTTAAATGTTCCTATGAGGTAGCTATTATTATTATCCTCACATTATAGAGGAGGAAACTTAGGTCAAGAGAATTTATGTGACTTATCTAAGGTCACACAGCTAGTGTGTGGAGCCAGGATTCTAGCCCAGATTATGTTAAAAATGGCTTCCTTTTCCAGAGTGCCAGTTTACTAACAACAGATGGAGGTGGGCTAGGAATGTATTTTAGAAGTGGATTTAAAATATGTGGTACTTCATTAGCATATTTTGTGGGTTTTGTTTAAAATTAGTACATTTAATTCATGTTATTACAATCAATGGTAGGACTGTTTCTTATATATCTGAAATTACAAGCAGCTCAGTGTATTGATTTGATTTTCCATATGAAAAAAGCTTCACGGGAAATAAAACCCAGTGGCATCTTATGAAGCAATTCAGATAATGCTCGTAATACAGAGAATGCTACGAACTTTTTAAAAGTTCTGACAGGCTCACGTGTACAAAAGAAGCTAATAATTTATATTTCAAATATGTGTTCTCTGTGAAGATATATCATTTTAACCATGTTAATCATTATGCATATTGTTGAGAAATGTAGTAGAGAAATGGTTGCACAAACAGACTGGGTAATTTTGCCTTAACTCATAATGATACAGTCAGACTTATTACCCAGATCACCTTGCTCTTAATTTACCCCTGTCTTCTAAGTCTTTTTCTAGGGCTCACAGATATGTTAATCCTAGAAAGAAAGCATGTCTATTCCCACAAACTCTTAATTTTTAAATTTTAAACATTTTCTACTATTTTTCTTAGAAGTTAGCATTAAAGTATTATTTGCAGCATTCATTTAAAAATTATTTACTATTAATATTTCAAAGAACAACAGAATAAGGACAATTCCTTCCGCTCTTTGGTTTTGTGTGTAGTAGTAACTACTTATCTAGAACTGCGAGAGGGAAGCAGTTTGCTCCAGTAGAAAGTACACTAGAAGGAGACCTTTAAAAGGTCTAGATACCAGGCTTGACTCTGTGACATTGAGCTGCTTTAAAAAGTTTTTCTTCTCTTCTCTTTCATCGTATGTAAAATAAGGAGTTTAGTTAGATGCACATGGGCCTTGTGCTCTTGGTCACTATGGTCTGTTAGAGTTGATCCCAAAGATGAAACCAACTTCATAGGACTGAATGTAAGGGAAGGTGCTTCCTCCCTCTCTCCCCCTTTCCAAAATCATACCTCAGAATATATAATTATATTTGAATTTTTCAAAGTCTCTATGAGGTACTCTATTTTGAACAGTAAGCTACTGTTCAAGAAGGCACACCTGAAAAATAAATTAATGGTAGTTTTGCACGGGTAGGGAAGCCCCTGATAGAATTGGTAAAAGTGACAATGGCATTTCACGCTGATTTGGAAATTACTTCTGGGGGTATAGCTTCATAATAAGAGTTGTTGGATGTTGGAAATGTCTTTTGAAGATGACCTTAAAAAGCATGCTAGGGCTTCCCTGGTGGCGCAGTGGTTGAGAGTCTGCCTGCCAATGCAGGGGACACGGGCTCGAGCCCTGGTCTGGGAAGATCCCACATGCTGCGGAGCAACTAGGCCCGTGAGCCACAATTACTGAGCCTGCGCATCTGGAGCCTGTGCTCCGCAACAAGAGAGGCCGCGATAGTGAGAGGCCCGCGCACCGCGATGAAGAGTGGCCCCCACTTGCCACAACTGGAGAAACCCCTCGCACAGAAACGAAGACCCAACACAGCCATAAATAAATAAATAAAAAAAAAAAAAAAAAAAAAAAGCATGCTAAGTGTTTCTCAAGTTATCTATGGTCAAGGACCATTTTTTTTCCTTTAATTTCTTACATGTTGCTGACTGATACTTTTGTAAAATATAATAAAACATGAATTATTAGCAAAAAGGTGTTAAAGAAAAAGATCTATAAAATAGAAGCCAAAATTTGACAAACAAAATTACTTTGCCTAATTGCTCTGAAAGTTTATAAAGCATTCTCTCAGTTTCTGGAACAAATGGTTTGTAGTGTGACACTGGCCATGAACCAAACTTTGAATGGCACTGCTGCAAGTGGTTCTGTTGTAAAAGTTACAAATATACATATACAGGATGGATGAAAAAGTGATTTTTCCTAGCATCATGAAAATTGTGGCAAGGGGAAGAGAATGGTTGTTAGTTATGCTTTAGATCAGAGGTTAGTGAACCATGGCCCATGGGCCAAATCTATCTGCTTTGTAAATAAATTTTTATTAGAAAACAGTTGTACCCATTCATCTGTGTTTTGTCAGTAGCAGACTTGGGTAGTTTTGACCAAGACCGTATGATCTGCAAAGCCTAAAATATTTATTATGAGGTCTTTTGCAGAAGAGTTTGCCAATTCCTATTTTAGATTTGAAAATGACAGTTAAGAATGATTGCTACTTGTATAGTGCTTGTTTTTTTTCTGATTATATTATCTTTGTTTAAATGCATTAGACATGTTGTTTGACTTTTTTTCTCTAGTCACTGATGTACCTCACATAAATTTGGAGAGAAGTAAAGAAAATGAATGGAACAATAAAGATAAAATAAAGAAGAGGAAAAAAAAGCAAAAAGATGATCAACCCAACTATTTCCTATCCATTCCGATCACCAACAAAGAGGTGCTATTTTTTAAAAAAATTATTTTCACTAAGTTTATTCTAAATTATACTTAAGGTACACTAAATGCTCATAAGCCCATTTTCTCTCAGCTTTTAGGAGTCTTTGGTGGCATTTTTAGCTGGGCCACACAGGGAATATAGAATATGTGTAAACAATAATTTTAAAAAACACTATTTAAACAATCATATTTAAACGATAATTTTGCAAAAACCACTTGAAAAAGTGTTGCCAGGTAGCATGTCAAGGTCCTTTCTAGGTGTTTATTCATCATAGTGGAGGAATCTTTCAGAAGCAGAGAGCTGGTAAAAAAAGATTCTGAAATCTCTGTGGGGAAGGTAAACTGGGATTTCCTGCTGCTTAGTCCAGTTCATGGTAATGATTATTTCAACGTAGTTTCTTTAAAAATTACTCATTGTTGTACCAACTTAATAGTGCATGACAAACTTGGTAGAAATCTATTAAAAGTCTGAAAAATTAATGTGGCATCAGTAATAGGAAATGGGACCAGCCAAATGGCCCACACTAAGAAACCCTTATATCTGACTGAGAGAGAAAACTGCAGTATCTAAGACTTCTAGAGCAGTGAGTTAGGAATTAAAATGCCTTAGGAAAGAACACCTCATTTGGATGACTGACTGTTTTTATATCTTGGCCCAATTTTACATATCTTAAGAGCTAGATCTGAATTTCTGTTTGATTGTGGGCTCTGATCTCTTAACTGGGCATATTTTCAGGTTGCTTTTCCCTTTATTTAACTAGAATGTTTCTACACAATGCTAATGAATTTTTAAAGATCAAAGCAAATGATATTGAAATCAAAGAAATAAATCTCAAAGAAAAAAATAAATTCTTTTAGGACACTCTAGGAAATATCTAGTCTGTGAGATACAGTTTAGTTGGGGAGAAAAACACATAAAAAGAGAAATGGTATTACCTAGCAATATAGGATTTTAGAATTTGATACAGGAAAGAATCAGACTTTGATTTTACTGGTACATAGTGGCGGGTTAACAATAAAATAGCCCTTAAAAGTGTTTAGCTGGGGCTTCCCTGGTGGCGCAGTGGTTGAGAATCTGCCTGCCAATGCAGGGGACACGGGTTCGAGCCCTGGTCTGGGAAGATCCCACATGCCGCGGAGCAACTGGGCCCGTGAGCCACAACTACTGAGCCTGCGCGTCTGGAGCCTGTGCTCCGCAACAAGAGAGGCCGCGATAGTGAGAGGCCCGCGCACCGCGATGAAGAGTGGCCCCCGCTCGCCGCAACTACAGAAAGCCCTCGCACAGAAACGAAGACCCAACACAGCCAAAAATAACTAAATAAGTAAATAAAAAATTAAAAATAGGCTGATTAGCAAACTTAATTATATCTGTTATCTTAAAAAAAAAAGTGTTTAGCTGATGCAAAGTTTAATGCAATCAGAAATTATATATTAAAATACTTGCGAGTTATTTGGACAGGTTTTCTCTGAGATTTAGGATCGCGTGTACCTATGTGAATGAGAAGAGAGCAGGGAGCCACAGGTGGTGCTATTTAAGCCAGCAGACAGAGGCCAGGCCCTGGGGAAACTGCCTGTGAAACAGGCCCAGGGACGTCCCCAAGGGTACATGATTTCTGATCGGAAGAGACGCCAGGTTCCTTATTTTGATTTTTTGTGTTTCACTCCAGCGTCTGTGAGTGTAGAAGTTGGGTGAGCCCTTCTCTAAGTTGCTTTGCTTAGGTCCTTCCTTCTCTCTTGCTCCTTGTCTACCTCTGTTCTTGGCCCTGCTGGTCGGAGCAGCAGCTCTGCAGCCCCTCTGAGCCTGCCCCAGCCCCTTCCAGCCCTGTGCAGGCTTCCCGCCTCCTCCAGTGATGACTGGTGGGGTGATGTGCTGGGATAGGGCTGGCAGGGAAGGGGACCAAGGGGAAAGAGGGTGGAGAGATTCTTTTCTTCTGCTACTTAGTTCAGGATTCAGGCTGCAAAGATGAGAGGAGGGGATGAGAGAACTGTTTGCAACCCTTAGTTTTCACCCCGCAAGCTGCTTTGTTTCACCCTGTAGCCTTTGTTTCTGCTTCTCAACTTCTTGGAGGTTCCGTAGAAAGTGAGGAGAGTACAGGCTTTGGAACCTGACAAACCTTGTTTGGATACCAGCTGGATTACAAACTCCACTGTGGATGTAGGTCAGGTTACTTAATTGCTGTAGTTTCAGTGTCTTCAGTTGTAAAATGGAGGTGATAATGATTATTTTCTAAATCCAAATCTGGACACATCACCTACATGCTTGTACACTTCAGTATTTTCCCATTGATATTAGGATGAAGACAAAGGCTTTACCATATTCTAGAAGGTTCTACATGGCTTGGCCTTTTCCACCTCAGCCCTCATTCCTTCTGCTTGAGCCCCTCTGGCCTTGCTTGAGCTTGCCAGTTTCCCTATGCCCTCTGGAAAGCCTTCCCTGGCTGGGAGTTTTCTTTCCTCTCCTTTTGATTTTGTTAATGCCAAAATTTCAGCTCAAACCTCTCCCACCCGTGACCACCCTGAGTAGGTCAACCCCCCCACCCCCGCCGCCCCCCCCCCCAAAAAAAAACCCACAACACTTTCATGGCTTTCCTTTTGTCATTTGTCATCCTTGAAATTTGACACTTGTTAATCTTCCTCACGAAGTTTTTCAGGTCGTTCCCAGTACCTAGGAGGGAGTTTGGCCAGAGTAGGCGCACACACACAAAATACTGTCATTTCAGGGTGGAAGATGTGTTTCTGGCATACCAAATTCCAACCAGAATGTTTAATAAATACAGTGTTACAAATGCTGGTTTTATAATACAGGTTCAATGGCAGTTTGTTTTCCAGGGGGTAGGGTGACTTGTAATAGTGGGGCACACAAGCTTCAAGTAACGTGGAAACCAAAGAATTTAATATTTCCCTCTCAAGAGACTTATTTGTGGGTAACAGAAAGCTTAATGCAAATATGGGGAGGAGGGCTAGGAATAGGACAAGACTAGGAGATACTTTTTATATCTTTCATATGAGCACCTTTTTTGTTTGTTTGTTTGAAAGTATCTAATGTTAATTTTCTGTTGAAACTACTTATGGGCTTTTGTTGGAAGGCCTGGGAAAAGGAGCAGCATTTATAACATTGTTTCAATGGGAGACTGTATTCCAAGTTCCAATTAAGTGACCTGCAAACAAGCTTTTGGAAGCTAGCACATTGACAATGAGCTGCTCTACTTTTGGCCTCTACTTGTTGGCATCTAGTTTTAAAGAAAAAAGTATTCAGACTTATATGGGTCTTTGATTTTTAAACACGTTATCAGACATTTGGAATGCTTTAGTTTTGGAAAATCATGATTTTCATATTTTTAAGAAATAGAATTGGAAAGTGAATTAGAATGACTGCATAAAAATATCCTAATTGCATGTATGTGAAAGTATGTGTTTCTCCACTACCTGCAATTACACATTAGTTTAAAAATAAAATAAGGATGAGAAATTTAATGGCATTATAATAAATCCTAAATATTTCTTAACTGGCTAGAATTGCTTAATTATTAGTTCTAGGTGGATTTGCCCATATGTTGGTTTTATATGCTTTCTTATGAGAGGTAATAATTTAAGGTGAGTCAACACTGAAAAATGCAAGGGAACAATCAGAAGCTGATTGAAATTAGGAGTGTATTAATTTTTTTGGTAAGATAATTGTTTTATACTAATGGAAAAATATGATGCTCTTTAGGGGTTTTAAAAGGCATTTGCTACATTTAATACTGTATGTCATCATTTTGTAATGTGAAAATTATTGGTCTTAGGAAAAGATGAAAAATGATTTGTGTGTTCTGTTCCTTTCTGGGAAATGTAGTCGTGAAAATACTTGATATCATCATGTATGTTAAACACTTGGTAGATATAGAAAATTCTCCTATTTTAGGATGTTTTAAAAATTTTTACTCATTGCTGTATCATCAAATTTTCAAGTTTTTTCCTTTGTGTAAACAAGCAAGAAAAATGACTATATTCAGCTTTGAAGAAAAGTTAGGTAGCAAATTGATGGGATAATTCTGTTAAATCTTAATGAGGCAGCAAATTTAGGAATAATTTATGTTAACAGCTTAGAAAAAATCCAAAAATAATGTCAAAAGATGAGGTCAAGGACATTCTCCTTCTGTGTGCTAGACTATAACTACTCTCCCTCATGAACTAACTTGAAGGCTTTTCCTTTGAGCTCATGTGTGCTTTGAATCAACTAGAAAGCTTAAAAGATAGAAAAATGAAATTTCTTATTGTGTCATTTTTAGGCATGTGGAACACGGCTTAGTGGTGAGGTTTAGCAGATTCGTGTCTGTTTTTATTCTCTAAATACAAAGAAACTACTCAATGAGTGAAAGAAATCTTTAAGATTTTAATAAGCTTTTATTTTTTAAAGTTTCTTTTAATATTCTACTTAAATATGGGTCTACAATATTAGGTTTAAAAAATGTGCATTGTGCAATACTGCCAGTGGCTGGGGATTATGATGACAGATACGCTTTAAAGGCTTTGTAGAATTTTAAACAGGGACTGTAAAAATTAGTTTCCTTTGGCCTTTAATGACATTGGTACTTTTTTAAAAAAAATTTATTTATTTGTATTTATTTTTGGCTGCGTTGGGTCTTTGTTGCTGTGCAGGGGCTTTTCTCTAGTTGCGGCGAGTGAGGGCTACTCTTCGTTGTGGTGAGCGGGCTTCTCATTGGGTGGCTTCTCTTGTTGCAGAGCACAGGCTCTAGGCACGCGGGCTTCAGTAGTTGTGGCACTCGGGCTCAGTAGTTGTGGCACATGGGCTTAGTTGCTCCGCGGCATGTGGGATCTTCCCAGACCAGGGCTTGAACCCGTGTCCCCTGCATTGGCAGGCAGATTCTTAACCACTGTGCCACCAGGGAAGCCTGACATTGGTACTTTTTAAAATGGCATACAGAGAAGACTCTGAAGTAGTTTCGTTTTTTCTTTTTCTCTTGTAAGAATATAATTAGTAATAAAATGCATTAAAATTTTTTTAAAGATGATATCAAGGAATATGTAAATTAATCTGGAGCATCAAAGCATAGTTAGAAATACATTACTTGATTAGATTATCTTTAGAATTTTCATAGGTTAAGGTTAATTTTGCATTATAAGTACTGTGTGACTTCAGAGAAATAGTCTTCAAAGTGTTTTACAAATTTTAATTTGCAATTTTACAAGCTACTGGATAATTCAAAGATATGAATGGTCTAAAACTATTTTTCACTAAATAGTAGGACATTGCACTAAAATGCTGAACATACAAATGGATGGAAGTTTTTGAGCATTGTCTTGAATTTACATATAATTAGTATTTGAGCTTAGAATGAAGACTCAGTTTTTATGAAAATGCAGATACTCTACCACTAAGTGCATGTGGCAAACCCCAGGTGTGACAATGAAAATGTCTCCAGGCATTGACAAATGTACCCTGGGGTAGAGAACCACTGATTTTAATAATATTGGCAGTGTTTCAGACCTTATATTAGGCAAATGGCGCAGAGCTTGCAAAGTGCTTTCCTGTAGCTTGTCTGCGTGACCTTTAACACATCCCTGTAAGTTTGGCAGTGCTTTACAATTGAAGAAACCAAGACTCACTGAGACTAGGTGACCTCTATGGGGTTCCACCTGCGGCAGACCTGGGGTTAAAATCCAGGATTTCTGATACAAGTCCAGTACCCTTAATTTGCATCACTCTGTATTAAAAAGTTCTCATCCTAAACCACTTTTTCACAATCAGTTAAGCCAGAATTACCATTTGTACCAGCTAAGATTTGAAGATGTAATTATACTGTTTTGAGGTCTGATATTCTTGAGCTCACATGATTTACTCGGCACTGGCTAGGCCCTTCCCACGTGAACCTGGACCCTCTTGAGCTGCTTCATCATTCCTGATAGCTGATCTCAGCACTTCATTGCACCTGGAAAAATCTCTCAAAAATTCATGTGTAAAATCCTCGCAGAGTAGTGTAGACTTATACTAAAGGCTTTTATGAGAGGGCCTGTGTGCTCTCTTACACAGGATCCAGTAAGACTTCCTCAGAATCTCCTTTAAATGCCCTTTTTTCCCTTGATGTTTCATGTCTTGAGTCACTGCCCACATGTCTGCCCCTCTCCTTGTCTCCTCTTGAAAACACATTACTTGTACCTCTTCCTGCACGGCTCTCTGGCCGCTTCCCCTTCTCCTCCTCACTCCTGGATCTTTTCCTCCAGGTATTTCCCTCATCTTTTCTCATGTATTGTAATTTATCCTTTTCTCAAATTCCTTTGCTATTTTGGGTATATGATCTTGAAAAGATCTTTTTAATCTTCTGTGTTTCAATTTATTTTAAGGGAGACAGTACCAATATCTTACCTCACAGGATCGGCGGGAGGCTTCAGTGAACTAATATATGTAAAATGCTCGCTCTAGTGCCTAGAACCTAGTGACCACACGAGAAAGGGTAGTTACTCTTGTGGTCTCAATGTTGTGTTTATTTTTATTACCAGGCACTGTGGTGAGATGGCGGGGTGGAAGAAATAGATGTTGTCCTCGGGGAGTTTACAATTTAGTTTTATCAATATAGAGGTAGAGGAAACGCTGACTCTGTAAGATCTTTGTGTACTATTGCTTTAGGAGCATTTTAATGATCAGGCTGTCAGTATTCTTTTGTTGGGTGTCGTGGAAGTGACATCTTCCCTTGGGAAATCTTGTGTTAGGTGTTACTGCATAACTTCCTACCAGGAAAACTCTGTTTCTCATGTTACTGTCCTCCAGGTTGCAAGGAATAGAGAAATGCTGAGGTTATTTTGGGTGATGTGGATTTATTGTAAAGATACGTGAGAAGTCAGATCCCAGGATAGCATCTCATGATTTGCCCAATCACATTCTGCAGATAATGGGAACATTGTTCAGGATGAAACAGCTTCTTCAGTATCAGAACAGCCTGCTGTGCTCATGATTCATTTGTTTCTTATCTCTGCTGTCTTTTTAGGGCTCTGCTTCTATTGCCAGCCCCCTCTCTCTTCCTTTTCTCTCTAATTCTGCTGCCTCTGGGCTTCTACGTGCGCTCTTTTCTCTGGGGATTGCTTGGTTTGCTAGTCCGAATTCAAACTATTTTCCAGTGCACTCACATTTAGAAGTTGACTAGAATTGTCTCCAACTGGAAATGGAGGAGGGAAAAGCCACCATTCCTCTTCTTTGTTCTTATTAGGCTGAGAGGGGAAGGCTGATGAGGGACCGGGGATTTTGCTTAGGTGCGGACTGTACAGTTTTTCTAACGTATGCGTTTAGACTTGTTTGCAGCTCTCTCTCCATGGTGATGCCCCTCCTCACATGTCTGGGGAAATGACAGTAGTCATTCCTGTTGAGATTATTGCTGTCCTAAAAAATCTTAAAGGCCATGAAGAATGGGTTCTCAGACACATTCACTTGGGGACAAATAAATATTACTGCCAACAGAAATGGAATGTTGTCTGCCAGTTTGACCTTTCTGTGGCAAGAATAAAACTTTTATTTTTAGGAAAGATCATAATTATAGTGAGTCATACTGTATATTCCAAGGATAAATTTCTGAAAAGATACATGGCCATTGAGAATTTTTCCACTCAACCAGTGGCCCAGTCTGTAAAAGAAGGGTGTTGGGCTTGAGGCTCTTAAAATGGACAAGCATCGTGTGATTTTTTTTAACTTATACATCCTATTAAACTTTCCAAGTCATTTCTCCAGGATATTTGAGAATAGTTAGACAATTAAGCATTGTTTGGTTGAAGGATCTTGACATCATTCTCATTTCATATGTTGCTTATTTTTCTTCTCGATTTCAGTGTTACCATAAGGAAATTTTGCTTATCTAATCTCTGTTTTGTCTGTGTGTGATTAGATTACAAAAGGAATTAAGATCCTGCAAAATGCAATAATACAACAAGATCAGCGACTGGCCAAAGCAATGAGCAGTGATGGTTCCTTTCATATTACCCTGCTAGTGATGCAGTTATTAAATGAAGATGAAATAAACATGTGAGTAATACATCTTTCTGGAATATTGTTTTCCAAGTTATTACTGTAATTTGAGTAATCATAGCAGAACCAAAAGAGGCATTGAAATTCTAAAGAAGTATTCTTTTTTTTTTGAGAAGTATTCTTTATTATAATTTGTTCCAGTTAATAAGCCAATGTACAGAATTAGCCATATAAATATTCTTCCTGATCTACACTTTTTTTTTGGGCTATGCTGCTGCGTGGCGTGCAAGATCCTAGTTCCCTGACCAGGGATCGAACCCGTGCCCCCTGCAGTGGAAGAGCAGAGCCCTAACCACTGAACCACCAGGGAATTCCCCTTAATCTATACTTTTAAACTGTTATTGTTATCAGATGCATTGGTTATGCAGTTATTTTATCTATGTTAATTATGTAAGCACTCTGGAGTCTGACCATTTAGGTTAGGATTCCAGGTAAAGATTCTGGAACCATTGCCCAACCATGTCTTAACAGCTGCCCAATTTTGGGCAAATCATTTACTTTTTAAATAAATGGAGAAAATAATAGTACTAATACATGTAAGAACTCTTAGTATAGGGCCTGGCACATAGCAGGCACTTGATATTGTTAGCTATTAGAGCTGTCATTTACTAGATTAACGGACAATTTCAGTTTTACTTCCTTCATTCCTAGAGTACCTGTACACCCTGAACCTCCAAACCCAGAGCTGTACCATAAAAGTTGAGTATTAGTCATTGACTGCTGCTTTCCAGCCCGGAGTGGAGAAACCTTGCTCTTCCTCAAATTCTCTGGGATATTCTGTCTGTCGGTATGAGCGCCCCTTGCCCTGTTAGCCCCTGTATAGCCCTCTGGATTAAGCTCAAGCATAAGCTCTTTGGAAGGCCAAAACCAGAATTACAGGTTACAGGTTACTTCTGTTTTCTACCCTGACATATAGTCTCCTGAGGGAATGAAGAACAAGGCTTGGATTGGGAAGGGGGTGAGGAAAAGGAAAAATAAAAGGGAGAAAACAATAAATTAGTAACTCAAAATATACAGTCAAATTATGATTCGGGTAGTGATGTCTTTTTAAATAGTAGAACCGCATGTTTTTAGGGATTAGTCTTCTGATCTATCTCAACATGATCCACCCAAGGGCAGGTCTTGAGCACCCTGCAGTGACAGAGAGGACCAGAAGATTTTACTTAATTCATTTTCACTGTTCACTTTGCCAATCAGAAGAAAAAAGAAATACTCTGATGCTCTTAAAAGAAGCCAGAGAAGATGTGACACAAGATGAAAGCCTGAGAGAAAATGAGTGGTCCCCTGTGTGTTAGGATGGTAGACTAGTCAGGGTTCCCCAGAGACACAGAACCAATAGGATGGATGTCCATTTGGATATCTAGATATATTGATATATCTGTATCTACAGCTGTAGCTCTATAGAGAGAGATTTATTTTAAGGAATTAGCTCACATGACCGTGGGGGGCTGGCAAGTCCACACTCTGCAAGGCAGCCTGGCAAGCGTCAGACCCAGGCGAGGGTTGACAATATAGGCTCAAGCCCAAAGGCGGCCTGGAGGAATAATTCCTTCTTCCTTGGGGGACCTCAGTCTTTTCTCTTAAGGCCTGCAACTGATTGGATGAAGCCCATCCACATTCTGGGGGATGATCTGCTTTCCTCAGGGTCTACTGATTGAAATGTTCATCACATCTAAAAGAATTCCTTCACAACAACATCTAGACTGGTGTTTGACCAAACACTAGGTATCATGGCCTCAGTTGACGCATAAAATTAACCAACACAAATGGCAAGAGCAGGAGCAAAGACTGAGCTGGTTTCAGGGGTGGCAAGTAGGAGACGCTGAACCAGTGATTAATTCAGAGGGACCGCACGTGGTCAGTGAAACCACAGCCAGCTTGGCGGAGGGTTGTCGTCCAGGATGGGAAGGAGTCTAGAGGCCCTCTGGTGCTGGGCGGAGTGAGCAAGTCAGAGGAAGAGGCACGAAGCCGGACACATCCTGGCTCCCCTTTTGGGGCTGACTGTTCCAACCAGTGTTGGAGCAGAGAATGGGGAGTGACAGAGACACTCACCTTGGTTTGGGGTTCTCAGGGTGTAGCTGGGAAAAGCTCAAGCTCTTTAGAGAAGTTCCTGTTCAATAATGCTGGAAGAATGTGCTACCACACAGCTGGTAGATCAGAATCGAGGGAGATTTCTAACACCTGGACCTGAGGTAGTTCCTTCAATTCCCCATTGCCCATCAAGGTATACAGACGGATCCAGAAATTTCTTTGTGCCCTGGTGGGTAGACTTGGAAGTTGAGAGAGAATCGGTGGTTCGGAAGGAGCAGGATGAGGGACAGCAACACTGCTGCATGTCCGTGTGTCTTGATCAGAGACCCCAGCGGGGATCCTGTGCTTCAGCAGCACATGCCAGTGCAATGCCCAGAAAGAACAGGTGGGCTTTCACAGACACCAGTGTAGGGCACCCAGGGATATGACCAGACCAGTCGCCCTGAAATAGGACTCTCTTAGGACCCAAACAGCAAGCAGATCAAAGAGCTTCTTCAGTCCTCTTAGAAGAGTATGCTGGATTCCCTGGGAAGGGGGAGGGGAGAGGGAAGGGAAAAGCAATCCTGAAAGGAGGTTTGAATTAACTGAATAACTGTACCCCAAAGAGACCTTTTTAAACCAGAGAAGACTGAGTTACCATTGATTGATAAGTTTAGGGTTTATCTCTCTTATCGGAAATGGGTCTTGGCTATGGCATGTATATATATTTCAGTCTCTGCACCTCAACCACGATTCCCCAAACAAATGTTATTTTAGGAGCTTCCCTGGTGGCACAGTGGTTGAGAATCTGCCTGCTAATGCAGGGGGCATGGGTTCGAGCCCTGGTCTGGGAGGATCCCACATGCCGCGGAGCAACTAGGCCATGAGCCACAATTACTGAGCCTGCGCGTCTGGAGCCTGTGCTCCGCAACAAGAGAGGCCGCGATAGTGAGAGGCCCGCGCACCGCGATGAAGAGTGGCCCCTGCTCGCCACAACTAGAGAAAGCCCTCGCGCAGAAACGAAGACCCAACACAACCAAAAATAAATAAATAAATAAAAAGCTGAGCTCTCTGAATTAAAAAAAAAAAAATGTTATTTTATTTTATTTCCTTAACAAGTGTTCTGAGTCAGGCAGCACAGAAATGTCACCTTTTTTATACATTGGAGGAAACTGGCAGTCCTAGGAATTAAGCGAATGCGGGTCAGTAGACAAGCCAGAACTAATCAGTTTTCTATTATTATTCCATGGAGTGTGATTGTGAAGGATGGAGAGGTAGAGGGAGAGGAGTGGGATGGGGACAGGAGGGAGAAGATGAGCACGAGTGCATGAAGGGCGGGAGAGATGAGTCTGCTGGAAGTACAAACGGCCTCCTGTGTCTCAGTGGCCTCTACTGATGGGCACGTAACTGACTAGAAATACTGTTAAGTGGTGTGCAGTCGGGTTGGGGTGAGGGGGTGGGTATGTTCTCAATGTATTATAATGTTTACATTTCTCAGTGGAGGTGAGACTGCCTTCTCTAGGAGACTTTTTTTTTTAAACATCTTTATTGTAGTATAATTGCTTTACAATGCTGTTAGTTTCTGCTGTATAACAAAGTGAATCAGCTATATGTATACATATATCCCCATATCCCCTCCCTCATGCACCTCCCTCCCACCCTCCCTACCCCACCCCTCTAGGTGGTCAGAAAGCACCGAGCTGATCTCCCTGTGCTATGTGGCTGCTTCCCACTAGCTATCTATTTTACATTTGGTAGTGTATATATGTCAGTGCTACTCTCTCACTTCGTCCCAGCTTCCCCTTCCTCGTGTCCTCAAGTTCATTCTGTACATCTGCATCTTTATTCCTGTCCTGCCCCTAGGTTCATCAGAACCATTTTTTTTTTTAGGTTCCATATATATGTGATAGCATGCGGTATTTGTTTTGCTCTTTCTGACTTCACTCTGTATGACAGACTCTAGGTCTATCCACCTCACTACAAATACCTCCATTTCATTTCTTTTTGTGGCTGAGCAATATTCCATTGTATATATGTGCCACATCTTCTTTATCCATTCATCTGTTGATGAACATGTAGATTGCTTCCATGTCCTGGCTATTGTAAATAGTGCTGCAATGAACACTGTGGTACATGCTTCTTTTTGAATTATGGTTTTCTCAGGGTATATGCCCAGTAGTGGGATTGCTGGGTCATACAGTAGTCCTATTTTTAGTTTTTTGAGGAACCTCCACACTGTTCTCCATGGTGGCTGTATCAATTTACATTCCCACCAACAGTGCAAGAGGGTTCCCTTTTCTCCACACCGTCTCCAGCATTTATTGTTTGTATATTTTTGATGATGGCCATTCTGACTAGTGTGAGGTGATACCTCATTGTACTTTTGATTTGCATTTCTCTAATGATTAATGATGTTGAACATCCTTTCATGTGTTTGTTGGCCATCTATATGTCTTCTTTGGAGAAATGTCTATGTAGGTCTTCTGCCCATTTTTGGATTGGGTTGTTTGTTTTTTTGATATTGAGCTGCATGAGCTGCTTGTATATTTTGGAGATTAATCCTTTGTCCGTTGCTTCGTTTGCAAATATTTTCTCCCATTGTGAGGATTGTCTTTTCGTCTTGTTTATGGTTTCCTTTGCTGTGCAAAAGCTTTTGTTTCATTAGGTCCCATTTGTTTATTTTTGTTTTTATTTCCATTTCTCTAGGAGGTGGGTCCAAAAGGATCTTGCTGTGGTTTATGTCAGAGAGTGTTCTGCCTATGTTTTCCTCTAAGAGTTTGATAGTGTCTGGCCTTACATTTAGGTCTTTAATCCATTTTGAGTTTATTTTTGTGTATTGTGTTAGGAAGTGTTCTAATTTCATTCTTTGACCTGTAGCTGTCCAGTTTTCCCAGCACCACTTATTGAAGAGGCTGTCTTTTCTCCATTGTATATTCTTGCCTCCTTTATCAAAGATAAGGTGACCATATGTGCATGGGTTTATCTCTGGGCTTTCTTTCCTGTTCCATTGATCTATATTTCTGTGTTTGTGCCAGTACCATACTGTCTTGATTAGTGTAGCTTTGTAGTGTGGTCTGAAGTCATGGAGCCTAATTCCTCCAGCTCCATTTTTCTTTCTCAAGATTGCTTTGGCTATTTGGGGTCTTTTGTGTTTTCATACAAATTGTGCAATTTTTTGTTCTAGTTCTGTGAAAAATGCCATTGGTAGTTTGATAAGGATTGCATTGAATCTGTAGATTGCTTTGGGTAGTATAGTCATTTTCACAATGTTGATTCTTCCAATCCAGGAACATGGTATATCTCTCCATCTGTTTGTACCATCTTTAATTTCTTTCATCAGTGTCTTATAGTTTTATGTGTCTTATAGACCTGCATACAGGTCTTTTGTCTCCTTAGGTAGGTTTATTCCTAGGTATTTTATTCTTTTTGTTGCAATGGTAAATGGGAGTGTTTCCTTAATTTCTGTTTCAGATTTTTCATCAGTAGTGTTTAGGAATGCAAGAGATTTCTGTGCATTAATTTTGTATCCTGCTACTCTATGAGATTCATTGATTAGCTCTAGTAGTTTTCTGGTAACATCTTTAGGATTCTCTATGTATAACATCATGTCATCTGCAAACAGTGACAGTTTTACTTCTTCTTTTCCAATTTGGATTCCTTTTATTTCTTTTTCTTCTCTGATTGCTGTGACTAAAATTTCCAAAACTATGTTGAATAATAGTGGTGAGAGTGGGCAACCTTGTCTTGTTTCTGATCTTAGAGGAAATGGTTTCAGTTTTTCACCATTGAGAACGATGTTGACTATGGCTTTGTCATATATGGCCTTTATTATGTTGAGGTAGGTTTCCTCTATGCCGATTTTCTGGAGAGTTTTTATCATAAATGTGTGTTGATTTTGTTGAAAGCTTTTTCTGCATCTATTGAGATTATCATATGGTTTTTATCCTTCATTTCATTAACGTGGTGTACCACCTTGATTGATTTGATATATTGAAGAATCCTTGCATTCCTGGGATAAACCCCATTTGATCATGGTGTATGATCCTTTTAATGAGCTGTTGGATTCTGTTTGCTAGTATTTTTTTGAGGATTTTTACATCTGTGTTCATCAGTGATATTGGCCTGTAGTTTTCTTTTTTTGTGACATCTTTGTCAGGTTTTGGTATTAGGGTGATGGTGGCCTCGTAGAATGAGTTTGGGAGTGTTCCTCCCTCTGCTATATTTTGGAAGAGTTTGAGAAGGATAGGTGTTAGCTCTTCTCTAAATGTATGATAGAATTTGCCTGTGAATCTATCTGGTCCTGGGCTTTTGTTTGTTGGAAGATTTTTAATCACAGTTTCAATTTCAGTTCTTGTGATCGGTCTGTTTATATTTTCTGTTTCTTCTTGGTTCATTCTCGGAAGGTTGTGCTTTTCTAAGAATTTGTCCATTTCTTCCAGGTTGTCCATTTTATTGGCATATAGTTGCTTGTAGTAATCTCTCATGATCCTTTGTATTTTTGCAGTGTCAGTTGTTACTTCTTTTTCATTTCCTATTCTGTGATTTGAATCTTCTCCCTTTTTTCCTTGATGAGTCTGGCTAATGGTTTATCAATTTTGTTTATCTTCTCAAAGAACCAGCATTTAGTTTTATTTATCTTTGCTATTGTTTCCTTCATTTCTTTTTCGTTTATATTTGATCTGATCTTTGTGATTTCTTTCCTTCTGCTAACTTTGGTTTTTTTTTTTTTTTTTTTTGTTCTTCTTTCTGTAATTGTTTTAGGTGTAAGGTTAGGTTGTTTATTTGAGATTTTTCTTGTTCTTGAGGTAGGGTTGTATTGCTTTAAACTTCCCTCTTAGAACTGCTTTTGCTGCATCCTGTAGGTTTTGGATCGTTGTGTTTTCATTGTCATTTGTTTCTAGGAATTTTTTATTTCTTCAGTGATCTCTTGGTTATTTAGTAGTGTATTGTTTAGCCTCCATGTGTTTGTATTTTTTACAGATTTTTTCCTGTAATTGATATCTAGTCTCATAGCCTCTTAGTCAGAAAAGATACTTGATACAATTTCAGTTTTCTTAAATTTACCAAGGCTTGATTTGTGACCCAAGATATGATCTATCCTGGAGGAGGTTCCATGAGCACTTGAGAATAAAGTGTATTCTGTTGTTTTGGGATGGAATGTCCTATAAATATCAATTAAGTCCATCTTGTTTAATGTGCCATTTAAAGCTTTTGTTTCCTTATTCATTTTTCATTTTGGATGATCTGTCCATTGGTGAAAGTGGGGTGTTAAAGTCCCCTACTGTGATTGTGTTACTGTCAGTTTCCCCTTTTATGGCTGTTAGCATTTGCCTTAAGTATTGAGGTGCTCCTATTTTGGGTGCATAAATATTTACAATTGTTGTATCTTCTTCTTGGATTGATTCCTTGATCATTATATAGTGTCCTTCTTTGTCTCTTGTAATAGTGTTTATTTTAAAGTCTATTTTGTCTGATATGAGAATTGCTACTCCAGCTTTCTTTTGATTTCCATTTGCATGGAGTATCTTTTTCCATCCTCCCATTTTCACTCTGTATGTGTCCCTAGGTCTGAAGTGGGTCTCTTGTGGACAGCATATATACGGGTCTTATTTTTGTATCCATTCAGCCAATCTGTGTATTTTGGTTGGAACATTTAATCCATTTACATTTAAGGTAATTATCGGTATGTATGTTCCTGTTACCATTTTCTAATTGTTTTGGGTTTGTTTTTGTAGGACTTTCCGTCTCTTGTGTTTCCTGCCTAGAGAAGTTCCTTTAGCATTTGTTGTAGAGCTGGTTTGGTGGTGCTGAATTCTCTTAGTTTTGGCTTGTCTGTAAAGCTTTTGATTTCTCCATCGAATCTGAATGAGATCCTTGCTGAGTAGAGTAATCTTGGTTGTAAGTTTTTCCCTTTCATCACTTTAAATATGTCCTGCCACTCCCTTCTGGCTTGCAGTGTTTCTGCTGAAAGATCAGCTGTTAACCTTATGGGGATTCCCTTGTATGTTATTTGTTGCTTTTCCCTTGCTGCTTTTAATATTTTTTCTTTGTATTTAATTTTTGATAGTTTGATTATTATGTGTCTTGGCATGTTTCTCCTTGGATTTATCCTGTATGGGACTCTCTATGCTTGCTGGACTTTATTGACTATTTCCTTTCCCATGTTAGGGAAGTTTGCAAATGTAATCTCTCCATATATTTTCTCAGACCCTCTCTTTTTCTCTTCTTCTTCTGGGACCCCTGTAATTCAAATGTTGGTGCATTTAATATTGTCCCCGAGGTGTCTGAGATTGTCCTCAATTCTTTTCATTCTTTTTTCTTTATTCTGCTCTGCAGTAGTTATTTCCACTATTTTATCTTCTAGGTCACTTATCTGTTCTTCTGCCTCAGTTATTCTGCTATTGATTCCTTTTAGAGAATTTTTAATTTCATTTATTGTGTTGTTCATCATTGTTTGTTTGCTCTTTAGTTCTTCTAGGTCCTTGTTAAACATTTCTTGTATTTATTCTATTTCCACGATTTTGGATCATCTTTACTATCATTACTCTGAAATCTTTTTCAGGTAGACTGCGTATTTGCTCTTCATTTGTTTGGTCTGGTGGGATTTACCTTGCTCCTTCATCTGCTGCATATTTCTCTGTCTTCTTATTTTGTTTAACTTACTGTGTTTGGGGTCTCCTTTACACAGGCTGCAGGTTCGTAGTTCCTGTTGTTTTTGGTGTCTGCCCCCAGTGGGTGAGGTTGGTTCAGTGGCTTGTGTAGGCTTCCTGGTGGAGGGGACTGGTGCCTGTGTTATGGTAGGTGGGGCTGGATCTTGTCTTTCTCGTGGGCAGGGCCACGTCTGGTGGTGTGTTTGGGGGTGTCTGTGAAGTTAGTATGATTTTAGGCAGCCTCTCTCCTGATGGGTGGGGTTGTGTTCCTGTCTTGCTAGTTGTTTGGCCTGGGGCGTCCAGTGCTGTAGTTTGCTAGCTGTTGGGTGGAGCTGGGTCTTAGTGTTGAGATGGAGATCTCTGGGAGAGCTCTCGCCGATTGATATTACGTGGGGCCGGGTGGTCTCTGGGGGTCCAGAACTTGGCTCTTCCACCTCAGAGGCTCAGGCCTGACACCAGCCCGGAGTACCAAGACCCTGTCAACCACATGGCTCAGAAGAAAAGGGAGAAAGAAAGAAAGAAAGGGAGGGAGGGAGGGAGGGAGGGAGATTATTTTAAAAAATAATAATAAAAAGAGAAAGAGAGCAACCAATCCAATAAAGAAATCCACCAATGATAACAAGCACTAAACACTAAACTAAGATAAATATAAAAATCAGAAACAAGACAGTCGCAGACAGCAAACGCCATGTCTACAGTTGCTCCCAATGTCCACCGCCTCAATTTTGGGATGATTCGTTGTCTATTCAGGTGTTCCACAGATGCAGGGTACATCAAGTTGATTGATTTGTTGGGGGTGGGGATTTAGTCTGCTGCTTCTGAGGCTGCTGGGAGAGATTTCCCTTTCTCTTCTTTGTTTGCTCAGCTCCTGGGGTTCAGCTTCGGTTTTGGCCCTGCCTCTGCGTGTAGGTTGCCCTCAGGCTTCTGTTCCCACCCAGACAGGAAGGGGTTAAAGCAGTGGCTGATCGGGGGGCTCTTGCTCATTCAGGCCAGGGGGAGGGAGGGGTGCAATATTTATGATTGGAATGCGGGGCGAGCCTGGGGCAGTAGAGGCCATCGTGACGTTGCAGCAGCCTGAGGCGTGCCATGCGTTCTCCCAGGGAAGTTGTCCCTGGATCACGGGACCCTGGCAGTGGCGGGCTGCACAGGCTCCCAGGGGGGTGTGGATAGTGACCTGTGCTTGCACACAGGATTCTTGGTGGCTGTAGCAGCAGCGTTAACGTTTCATGCCCGTCTCTGGTGTCCGAGCTGATAGGCCAGCTCGTGCCCATCTCTGGAGCTTGTTTAGGTGGTGCTCTGAGTCACCTCTCCTCGCGCACCCTGAAACAGTGGTCTCTTGCCTCTTAGGCAGTTCCAGACGTTTTCCCCAGACTCCGTCCTGGCTAGCCCCCTTCAGGCTGTGTTCATGCAGCCAACCCCAGTCCTCTCCCTGGGATCTGACCTCCGAAGCCTGAGCCTCAGCTCCCAGCCCCCGCCCGCCCCGGCGGGTGAGCAGACAAGCCTCTCGGGCTGGTGAGTGTTGCTCGGCGCCGAGCCTCTGTGCGGGAATCTCTCTGCTTTGCCCTCTGCACCCTGTTGCTGCACTCTCCTCCGTGGCTCCGAAGCTTCTCCCCCACCATTCCCCGTCTCCACCAGTGAAGGGGCTTCCTAGTGTGTGGAAACTTTTCCTCCTTCACAGCTCCCTCCCAGAGGTGCAGGTCCCATCCCTATTCTTTTGTCTCTGTTTTTTCTTTTTTCTTTTGCCCTACCCATGTACCTGAGGAGTTTCTTGCCTTTTGGGAGGTCTGAGTTCTTCTGCCAGTGTTCAGTGGGTGTTCTGTAGGAGTTGTTCCACATGTAGATGTATTTCTGATGTATTTGTGGGGAAGAAGGTGATCTCCATGTCTTACTCCTCCGCCATCTTGAAGGTCCCTCTAGGAGACTTTGAGAAATATTTTGGGGGGTATTTTTGGTTGTCACAATTACTGAGGAGTGCCGTGGGCATTTATGGGCAGGTCCCAGCGTTACTAAATCACCTGCAGTACATGGGATAGTCCTGAACTAGGAAGCATTGTGTTGCCCTAAATCGTGGCATCACTTGTTGAAGAGTTACAGTATAGAGCACAGTGACAGTCTGAGTCATTCAGCCCCGTGTTTTACAATGTCTGTTTGCAAATTTCAGTTTTGTGTAAAAAATTAAATATTTAGCAAGTCTACTTTGTGTTTGAAGGATTAAAGTGACATTCTTATGCTACTTTATGATACTGGGAGTCAGAGCTCTACTGGAAAATGATGACCAGATATTTGCAATTTAGCAATTATTCTTGACTAAGTTGTAATGAAAGATCTAAGTAATAATTGAAGTTTGCTGTACAGACAAGATAGTATTTTACAGTTCGACCAACATTAATTTCCAACCATCTGTTAGATACTGAGCTAAGTGCTTTGGGGAAAATAAAGATGAACCATGAATGGATCTTGTACTCATGGATTATACCAGGTAGTTGACTAGGTCATACGGACCCAAATAACTATAATAGATAAATGTAAAAAATGGTATGTTTCAATTGGTATAAAGTATTAATGGAATTGCAGAGGAGAGAAGATTTGCTTCTAGTTTGGGGAACCATGCAAGTGTTTGTGGCAGAAGTATCAACTTTTAGGTGATGATGAGATTCAAGGTGTGGCTTCATTTTGGGTAGCTGTATAGTCAGAGTGAAATGATTGGCTTTCCTGGTAAGACATTGTTTATATGAAGGATTTCCTAAGTCCCTAATTTTTAAATTTTATCTTTCATCCTATACAGTATAATATGCTAGAGACACATATTGTTGGTTTCTTGTTCTATATTCTTACTTTTCGAAGTCTAGTATCATATTTTAGGTGTTTGATAAAGTATTGATCAATGGATTGTATATGGAGTGTGCAGAAACTTTTTTGTAAAATAATGAATTTCTTCAGGTAGTTATCACCCTTTGTGTCCTCACAGTGCAGAAGAAAGGAATAGAAATATGTTAGCCCAGATGCTGACTTGAAAAGACGGCTGTCCTATCGTAGTTTTAAGTACAACCTTTGGGTCTGAACTCTAGTTTCAGAATTCTGTTTCGTACGTGCCTGTACTCTATTCATTTTCCCATAAAGAAGTCTTTCCATAAACTGTTCTTGAAAAGATACTCTGTTTAAAAGAATTTGAAAGTTAGTGATATTTATCAATAGGCACTATGACTCCTTTTCACTCTGTGACCAGTGACCTCTCATTAGGACAAATTTATTGATTTATGATACTGAAGAACTGAAAAACTGGACTGAATTTAGATCGTCTATATTTCTTTAAAGAAAAATGGGGTATAGAATTCACTGTCTCTGAAAAATCCTGACCTTTAGCATGGCCTACTTTCATATAGAGTTACATTTAAAACGAGTATATTGAATTCCCCTCATTTACGGTAGATGAGCCAGAAGTGGCTGATCTGTTTTCACATGCTTTAACTCAGTGTGTGGTGAAGGACAGTATTATAGCAGAAGTGTGTCTTTTTGGATGAACATAAATACAGGTAGGCAAGATTGGATTTTGGATGTGGATTTGGAGGTACAACGAGAAATGCTGACATTTCTAAAGCTATTTTGAAGTATTATGTATTGTTTTGACAGAGAAACAAGACTCAGTATGGGAGCTGTGGATGAAAATCAGTTAAAAATTTTATATGAATACTAATTTAGAAATATGAAAGATCTAGAAAAATACTTAAATTTCTTTTCACACATTTGACATAATTACTACTGGCAAACAAATTGCTGATCAAGATAATTTAAATTAATGGTGGTTCACCAGAAGGGTGTTTCAAACCCCTCTCCGTAATGTAATAATGTCCTTATTTCTTTTTTGAGTAATTGCTGCCCTCTAGTGAGATTTTATTTTTTTTCTCATAATAAAGTACCTATACCAAACTCCTCTTACTATGGAAATAATTGATCTTAATTTTCAAAATATTCCAAACTTTATAATGTCTAATTCACTAATATAGTAAACATTTATTTTTAGAAAGAAAAGTAATGCATTTGAAACGCAGAATAGCCCTTTAATCATAGAGGCTAAACAGACACAACAAACTTACGTAGCTGTAGTTGGTAAATATAAACTTGCACTTTAGTTGAACCCAAGTGTAATAAATTATCTTACTGTGGAGACTATTATATTTTAAAGAGATAATGTATTTTAAGTTTTAGTAGACTGCCTCACAAATAGTAAATATTATATAAGTATTACTACTTTTAACAAGAATATAGAACTTTCACATAATCTAATATAATGTTTTGTAGGTATTAGGTTTTTCTGCAATATACTGTCAGTAATTTTTTTTTTTAGTTGTCCATGCAGTATTTCCTTGGTTAAAAACCTTTTGGTGAACTATAACATAGCATCTTCTTTTGTGTCTTTAATATAAAATAAATTATAAGTAGGTAAAGATTAATTCACTTCTACAGATTTTGTTAAAAATTAATATTAGTTTTATTTTGATCATATGGATTAGATTTTGAAGGTATTTTGAGCATTAAAATAATTAGTACAAGTATAAAAATTAATTTATCTTTCTAAAACTGTTTCTCATTTGGTTTTGTATATTTTATTACTTAATATGTTACTGAAAAATATATTATTTCTTACCAGTGGTATTGATGCTCTTTTGGAATTAAAACCATTTGTGGAAGAAATCCTCCAAGGAAAAACTTTGACTTTGCCCTTTGAAGGGGTTGACACTTTTGGAAATCAGGTTGGATTTGTGAAGCTGGCAGAAGGAGATCACATAAACCCACTTTTGGAGATAGCAGGTAAGACAAACAGTGATATACTTCCATGAAATCTCATCTGTTGAAGAAGCAATTTTTTTCTCCCAATTCTTATAATAGAGATTTGACATCTTTTAATTTTGGGGAGCCAGTGTAACCTCACTTTATAAGTGAGCTGCTTCAGCATTTGCTTGTATAGGGAAGTAGCCAAATAAAAGGCAGGAAAAGTTATCTTGATTCTTTGACCTGAGGAATATGTTGATTCTGGAAGATGATGGGCTGGACTCAAGTATTTGTTAGGACTGTCCTAATCATAAGTCTGAAGGATCCAACGCTTATCATGACATTTGACATGTAGTTGGCATTTAGTAAGTATTGAGTGAATTAATAAGAATCACCAATTGCCTATTTGGAGGCTTGTGGGCATTGTCCGCCCCATTCCGGAGAATCAGTAGATGAATCAGCAGCATTTTTCTCTGCGCTACCTTTTCACCTTCCTGTTTAGGTACTGCTCTATGAGCAGAAAGTCCATTGGTGATGGTAGAAGGTCTCACATCCATTGGAGAACACATTGCTTTGTGCAGCACAATTGAAAATGTTAGGGAAATCGAAGCAGAAAATTATAAAACCTGGATGAGTGCTTTTTAAAGATGATCCAGAGATCATAGTTTGGGTGTTAGTAAATAAAGCAATTTTTATTTTCATTTCCTCTCATATCATGCCAGGTTGTTTCATGTCATCTCATTTCAGGTTCAATAATCCTTGATTCATAACACACTCTCATCATTGCTCCATGCTGGGTTTAATTTTATCTATCTATTTATCTATCTTAAAATAATATCATAATCATCTGGGAATCCACCACCCAAAACAAAAGCTAGGACCTTGGTAGTAAATTTAACCATATTGTCCTTTTCATTAATCCATCCTTTGGCCTTCCTTCATTTAAGCTAACCATCATCCTGAGGTCAGGGTTTATTATTTCCTTGTATTCTCCCCAAGTATATGTATTTTTAATTGGTTTTAATCTTATAAAAAGAATATCATATTGTATGAGATCTTTTGAGACGTACTTTTGAAAAAACTTAATATATTGTCTTTATGCAGTTTTTAGCTGCCCATTCAAAAGTGCACCTCTTTTAGGGGTGAGGGAGGCATGAGGACCAGATTTCATTTCATCGTTGGCTAAGTTTTTCTTTTGTGGAGCAAAGTATGTATGAACAACAAACAAGCAAGCAATTAAACAATAGTTATGAGTCAAGTAGGATTTAAAATCATTAGCTGGCCAAGGAGAAGGCAACTCTTAACAGTTTTGATGGCAAAGCATTTGGGAACCCATGCCTTCATTTAACAGACTTAATCTGTTCATCCTGAACTGCTCTGGAGAGAATGCTAGATTCAGGTCTTTCCTTTTGTAATATAAATATGTCTGAGCTCAAGAAACATTTCTAATTGGTCATTCATTCATTGTTCTTTTAAATAATTCAATGGGTGCTTGCAACATTGAGAATTCCATCCATTCTTAGCAATATTCTCACAAAGGCAGTTTCCAGTATTGATGAAAGATCCATTGTGTGGTGAGGAATGTGAAATCTCACCAGCTTTAGTGTGACTCTGAGCTCAAGGGTGTTGGTTTGTCATTTTAGAAAAGGCCACTGCCCCTGTAATTCCTTTCTAGATGCCATAGACTGTTTCTTAAAAATATATATACTTTTCTAAACGTTTAAACAAAGCATTACAAAAAATGGAAAATAGAATGGCACTCTGTCTACTCATATAATCACTTGCTTTTAATCTTTTGTGTGTATACTGTACTGTTGTTTTGGATTATGTTTTTTATTTAAAAAATTTTTTTAGCTGCGTCCTGCAGCATGCGGGATCTTAGTTCCCCACCAGCGATCGAACCCGTGCCCCCTGCGGTGGAAGAACGGAGTCCTAACCACTGGACCGCCAAGGAATTCCCTAGATGATAGTTTTTATGCAATTTTGTAAGAAATCTAAATATTTGAATATGTATATGGAAAATTTCAGTGAAGTTTAGTTGAGCCTCAATTTGTGTAGTGTTCAGATAGTCCAGATGTTCAATACATGGAATTTTTGTTAATATTTTACTTCATTAGATTTATTTTTAAAAGAATGCCTCAGGATTAGTATTGCTTTAGTCCAACAGGATCAGTTAAATAATGTCATATTTGTTTTTGTGTCATATTTTATAAACTATTTTTCAAATATATTACAACTTTCAGAAGAATATATTCCATTGACCAGGGTAATACATTTCTTAGAACATTGTTATAAACTATGTATATGTGTATGCTTATACAGAAATATTAAACTCGTATTCATTCAACATAAAGGAGGCAGAGCTAGTTGACTTAATGGAAAGAAGGAAAATTTTTTTTTTTTTTAAGAAAAGGAATTTATTATTTACATCACTGAAATAGTCCCCCGTAAGAACAATACATACCATGTTTATTTGAAAGAATCAGATTCCTTTCAAATAGAAGAACTGCATAAAGCAATACTGTCAACACAAAACAGTGGTCATATTACATATCTGCAGGCATAAGCATTGCAAATAAATTATTTTTTTAATCTTATGGCTAGATATTTTCACTGCAACACAGTGTTTGTACTTAGAGAAGACAGAGCTGGAACAGGACAAAAACTTTTTGTTATGCTCTTTAGGGCTGAACCAGTGATACGTCCCATTTCAAAATGTACTGCCTTTAATTGCTTTTAGGACAGTGGTTTTGGGCAGGAGTGCTTCTACTTGGCTAGCACAAAGAAACACACTTGTTCCTTAGTTTCATTCCTCAGTCTCATGTTTTCTGTTTGTCACACTATGACATATCTGTATCAGAGCAGACACTTTCCAATTTTACTTAAAGAACACTGACACACATACATACCAAACTGAGACAGCTCATAATTTAGAGATGTTAAGTAGTGGAGTAATAAGGGAAATTGTGTTATGACAAAGGAATAAGAAAAACTCTCAGTGGTTTTAAGCATACCAAACTAGGTTTCTTACTAAAAACTTTTCTGTTTTTGGTTTTAAAAACAGTATTTTCAAAACGGGTTTGGGCTTAGATAAAAACACAGTGAGACAAAAACACAAGACATACTTGTTTCCAAAGTCGCAAAATGACATTGTTAAGTATACATTTTTGTCCACTTTGTGTGTGTGTGTGTGTGTGTGTGTGTGTGTGGAAAAACACTCAGTACTCTATGCTGGAGAAAATATTTTTCAGGAGTTACAGTATATTCATACAGGGGGAAAAAGTTTTTTGTTTTTTTTTTTTTGCTTATCGCTATGATCTTCAAAAAATATAAAATTAAATTTACAAAAAACTGGAAGACCAAGTATAAGCAGTCTGGTATTTGCTGCAATGTCCAGCACTATCATAATGATCTTTAGCATAAAAGCGAAAAGAAATTCATGGATCTCAAGCATCTTCAATAACTGCCAGTATAGCTTGTAACTACTGTCCTTGCTTCTTTGAGAGATACCGTTCCCAATATATGTGATTTAGGTCCAAAAAGTCATCTAACTTTGGTATTTCCTTGAGGTACCAGGTTAATTGTAAAAGTTCTTTGTCTTTATCTAGATTTAGGTGTGCTTTCATAAAAGGTCTTATCTTTAGTCCATTCTGTGGGTTCATTAGAAAATTTCTTCCTATATCATCAAACGTGATGGTGTTTTTTTTGCTGTAAAACTCTGAAAACTTTCCCCATATAACACCAAGAGGCTTTACATCTGTTAATCCTCTCCTTGGAGTATGCACTATTATCATAGCAGCACTGTCCAACGTGAAGATAACCTTGTAATTTGCATTTGTACTCACTCCCAGCTCTTTCATTTTAGCTTCAATCCATTTCATATTTGTTGCATATCAAATAACAATGTCAGAATCCTCATATGCAGATGTTAGGAATTCATGAAGATATGACCATATTAATTCTGCCCCAGTCCCTGCACAAGAGACTATGGTCAAATACTGTATAATCAACACCCAGTACCAAAGGTTTTTTCCCTTCCCTGGGAGGATTCAAAATTTCCACTTTGTACTCTTTTACTCTGTGGGAAATTTTCAGTAGGTTTTCCTCCCTATTTTCTACTTCAACTACTTCATCTTCAATATCAGAGTCGTTAACAACATCATCATTGTCAAGAGGTGGACCTAAGGCATCTTCCAAGCTCTCCTCATGAGTTCCCATCATCATGATTTTAGTATTTGGTTTCAGTTTGAGAGCTCCAAGCTTAACATCATTTTCTGCAAGTTTGCCTTTAACTTTGAGTCCAAGTAACTTCTGGCATTCTGGTAGCACTCCCGTAAGGGTCTTGAGAAATTGTTTGAGATCTAGCACAGTATCATCTTCTGAAAGTGTGGTCACTGAATAGTCCTGTCTACCCCATTATACGATGATAGGAAGAGCCATCCTTGAAACATGATGAGGCAGCTTGCGTTCAGAAAAAGATACCTGGAGTGCGGCGGAACCGGCAGCAGCCCAGGAAAAATTTTCAGAGAACATAAATTTAATTATTAAAGTGTTGATAAAGAAGTTAAGTTTAAGTACATGTTATGAAGTGAAACTAACTTGAAAAATAGTTGAAAATTATAGTTCACGAATAGTCTGATCTACCTAATTTTCATAGAGTTTTTCAATTTTCAAGTTAAAAGAAACAAATTCTTAAAATATTACACAGTTGTTATGAAAAAAGGACTGAATTTTAGATACTAATATTTGAACTCATTATTGAAAATTTACAGGGTAAAGAGTAATTTAGAATTAATGTATAATATTGAAGAAAATTATTATGCATTTTGAACTAATAAATTCTGAATTGATGAGCTACTAACTTATTTTCGGTAGATGCCTGTGGGCTGAAGAGACCACGCCCATCTTTTTTTTTCTTTAATAATTTTTATTGGGGTATAGTTGATTTACAGTGTTGTGTTAGTTTTAGGTGTACAGCAAAATGAATCTGATATACATATACAGATATCCACTCTTTTTTAGGTTCGTTTCCCATATAGGCCATTACAGAGGACTGAGTAGAGTTCCCTGTGCTATACAGTAGGTATTAGTTATCTGTTTTATATATAGTAGTGTGTATGTGTTAATCCCAGTCTTCCAGTTTATCCCTCCCCCACCCCGTAACTGTAAGTTTATTTTCTACATCTGTAACTCTATTTCTGTTTTGTAGATAAGTTCATTTGCAGCCTTTGTAAAGATTAGTTATCGTATTTTAGTTATCTATTTTATATATAGTAGTGTGTATATGTCAATCCCAATCTCCCCATTTATCCCTCCCCACCCCTTTCCCACTTGGTAACAATAAGTTTGTTTTCTAAATCTGTGACTCCATTTCTGTTTTGTAAGTAAGTTCATTTGTACCATTTTTTTAGATTCCACATATAAGTGATATCATATGATATTTGTCTTTCTCTGTCTGACTTCACTCAGTATGACAATCTCTAGGTCCATGCATGTTGCTGCAAATGGCATTATTTCATCCTTTTTTATGGCTGAATCATATTCCATTGTATATATGTACCACATCTTCTTTATTCATTCCTCCATCAATGGACATTTAGATTGCTTCTGTGTCCTGGCTATTGTACGGAAACACAAAAGACCACGAATAGCCAAAGCAATCTTAAGAAGGAAAAACGGAGCTGGAGGAATCAGGCTCCCTGACTTCAGACTATACTACAAAGCTACAGTAATCAAGACAGTATGGTACTGGCACAAAAACAGAAATATAGATCAATGGAACAGGATTGAAAGCCCAGAGATAAACCCACACACATATGGTCACCTTATCTTTGATAAAGGAGGCAAGAATATACAATGGAAAAAAGACGGTCTCTTCAATAAGTGGTGCTGGGAAAACTGTACAGCTACATGTAAAAGAATGAAATTAGAATACTCCCTAACACCATACACAAAAATAAACTCAAAATGGATTAGAGACCTAAATGTAAGACTGTACACTATGAAACTCTTAGAGGAAAACATAGGAAGAACACTCTCTGACATAAATCACAGCAAGATCTTTATCGATCCACCTCCTAGAGTAATGAAAATAGAAACAAAAAGAGACCACGCCCATTTTTGCACACTGTGTACATGTAAGTTTATGGTGGTAGCCGCTTGAGGGAGCTGGTATATAGCAGCCAAGACTGTGTCTCAGCTTACTACCTTGACCTTGAGTGAGCCTGTTTTTCCAGAATAAAAAGTACCTTCTGCTTTCCTAGCAGTACACAATAGCTCATAGAGCTAAGAAGGTATTGAAAATTAGGCATTTACATGTCATTTCTCCACATTTTACAGTGATGAAATTGCACTGGAAGGTTTTTGCATAGAACTGAATGTGATTTCATTCATTTTTTTTTTGTGAAATGTAATTTTGTTAAAAAGTGTATTAGATTGAGAGATTGCTAAAAATTTAGCCTGCTGGGATTATAATCGTCCTTGCAAATATTTTTTTTTTAAATGAGAAAAATGTGCTTGTTTAGCATGATAAAAGATTCCAAGTGCATTTATCTCACAAAAGGAAAAATGAAAGGTTTTCAGGGTGTTCATTTGAACATTGCTCTTTCTCTTATTATGACTGTCATGTCCCCCAAAAGATGGAGAGTATATGCCTTGTGTTTCTGCTCCTTGTGGGGATTCTGTTCAGTTGCTGCTATCTTTGGGCCTTTTTCTAAGCTGTCTGCTCTTGCACTTCTAACCACCACAGGCAGGTGGGTATCCCAGCAGCCTGCTGACCCTTCCCCTTAATGGCCTGGACTAAGCTGTCTTCAGAGACATCAGCACACCTTAGCCACACATCATTTAGAACTAACCAAAGACAAGCTTTTCTCCCCAGCCAGAATGTCTGGATCACAGCCCCGCTCCCTAGAGGGCCCCCAGAGCCTCTGTCGCACGCCCTGCCTCTGTGCAGGGCCCCCAGGCACAAATTCTCATAGTTCTTCTCCCCTCTCACCTCTCTTTTTACCCTTTCCATTGTCCCGTATAGGGACAAATTCTTTTTCCTTCTACCCTCCTAGATTCTCCCCCAGGGACCCTGTAGACTTAGACTGACAACAGATTAACAAGGGAAAAGCAAAGAGTTTATTAATGTGTCCAATACACATCACATGGGAGAAACCTCAATGAACGGTAACTCATGGGGGTGGCTAGAATGTGGGCTCATATAGCATCTTAACAGAAGAATAATAAATTTGTAGAGAAGTGACAAGACAAAGGAAAAGGGTTTTAAGCTTTCGGGGGACAGACTGTGGGGGGGCCTCTAATGGAGTAAGGTTTATGTGTATAGGTCCACCTCGGCGATACAAATTCCCCAGGAGAGTGGACTTTTGGCAGTCCTCAGTTTTCACAGTGTCTGCTTTTGGTCAGACAAGGGAAGCTCCGGGAAAGTTTCTTTTTGCATCTATTGATTCTCTTTGTCTCTAGCTCAAAATATGCCTTATGCCCAAGTGGCATATTTTGGGGTGGCATATTCCCTATATCTTTTATTTTACTTGATTTTCAATCAAACACTTAAATGGATTTACTTTATGCTGGATATTATTCTAATCATCTTACAAATGTTAACCCTTTCAATCTTAACAACTACGTGAGACAGGGATGATTGTCATCACCCCTGTTTTACAGTTGGGAATCTGAGGCACAAAGAGGCTAAATAATTTGTTAGTAAGTGGTAGAGCCAGGACACAAATCCAGGCAGTCTGGCTCCATATTCTGTGTTCTTTTTTTTTTTTTAACATCTTTGTTGGAGTATAATTGCTTTACAATGGTGTGCTAGTTTCTGCTGTATAAAAAAGTGAATCAGCTATATATAAACATATATCCCCATATCTCCTCCCTCTTGTGTCTCCCTCCCACCCTCCCTATCCCACCCCTCTAGGTGGTCACAAAGCACCGAGCTGATCTCCCTGTGCTATGAGGCTGCTTCCCACTAGCTATCTATTTTACATTTGGTAGTGTATATATGTCCATGCCACTCTCTCATTTCGTCCCAGCTTACCCTTCCCCCTCCCCGTGTCCTCAAGTCCATTCTCTACGTCTGCGTCTTTATTCCTGTCCTGCCCCTAGGTTCTTCAGAACCATTTTTTTTTTTTAGATTCCATATATATGTGTTAGCATACGGTATTTGTTTTTCTCTTTCTGACTTAATTCACTCTGTATGACAGACTCTAGGTCCATCCACCTCACTACAGATAACTCAATTTCGTTTCTCATTATGGCTGAGTGATATTCCATTGTATATATGTGCCACATCTTCTTTATCCATTCATCTGTCAATGGACACTTAGGTTGCTTCCATGTTCTGGCTATTGTAAATAGAGCTGCAATGAACATTGTGGTAAAAGACTCTTTGAATTATGGTTTTCTCAGGGTATATGCCCAGTAGTGGGATTGCTGGGTCTTATGGTAGTTCTATTTTTAGTTTCTTGAGGAACCTCCATACTGTTCTCCATAGTGGTTGTATCAATTTACATTCCCACTAACAGCGCAACAGGGTTCCCTTTTCTCCATACCCTCTCCAGCATTTATTGTTTGTAAATTTTTTGATGATGGCCATTCTGACCGGTGTGAGGTGATACCTCATTGTGGTTTTAATTTGCATTTCTCTAATGATTAATGATGTTGAGCATCCTTTCATGTGTTTGTTGGCAATCTGTATATCTTCTTTGGAGAAATGTCTACTTAGATCTTCTGCCCATTTTTGGATTGGGTTCTTTGTTTTGTTGATATTGAGCTGTATGAGCTGCCTGTATATTTTGGAGATTAATCCTTTGTCAGTTGCTTCATTTGCAAATATTTTCTCCCATTCTGAGGGTTGTCTTTTCGTCTTGTTTATGGTTTCCTTTGCTGTGCAAAAGCTTTTAAGTTTCATTAGGTCCCATTTGTTTATTTTTGTTTTTATTTCCATTTCTCTAGATGGTGGGTCCAAAAGGATCTTGCTGTGATTTATGTCATAGAGTGTTCTGCCTATGTTTTCCATTAAGAGTTTTATAGTGTCTGGGCTTACTTTTAGGTCTTTAATCCATTTTGAGTTCATTTTTGTGTATGGTGTTAGGGAGTGTTCTAATTTCATTCTTTTACATGTAGCTGTCCAGTTTTCCCAGCACCACTTATTGAAGAGTCTGTCTTTCCTCCATTGTATATTCTTGCCTCCTTTATCAACGATAAGGTGACCATATGTGTGTTGGTTTATCTCTGGTCTTTCTATCCTGTTCCATTTATCTATATTTCTGTTTTTGTGCCAGTACCGTACTGTCTTGATTACTGTAGCTTTGTAGTATAGTCTGAAGTCAGGGAGCCTGATTCCTCCAGCTCTGTTTTTCTTTCTCAAGATTGCTTTGGCTATTCGTGGTCCTTTGTGTTTCCATACAAATTGTGAATTGTTTTTTTCTAGTTCTGTGAAAAATGCCATTGGTAGTTTGATAGGAATTGCATTGAATCTGTAGATTGCTTTGGGTAGTATAGTCATTTTCACAATGTTGATTCTTCCAGTCCAAGAACATGGTATATCTCTCCATCTGTTTGTATCATCTTTAATTTCTTTCATCAGTGTCTTATAGTTTTCTGCATACAGGTCTTTTGTCTCCTTAGGTAGGTTTATTCCTAGGTATTTTATTCTTTTTGTTGCAGTGGTAAATGGGAGTGTTTCCTTAATTTCTCTTTCAGATTTTTCATCATTAGTGTATGCAAGAGATTTCTGTGCATTAATTTTATATCCTGCTACTTTACCAAATTCATTGATTAGCTCTAGTAGTTTTCTGGTAGTATCTTTGGGATTCTCTATGTATAGTATCATGTCATCTGCAAACAGTGACAGTTTTACTTCTTCTTTGCTGATTTGGATTCCTTTTATTTCTTTTTCTTCTCTGATTGCTGTGGCTAAAACTTCCAAAACTATGTTGAATAATAGTGGTGAGAGTGGGCAACCTTGTCTTGTTCCTGATCTTAGTGGAAGTGGTTTCAGTTTTTCACCATTGAGAACGATGTTGGCTGTGGGTTTGTCATATATGGCCTTTATTATGTTGAGGTAAGTTCCCTCTATGCCTACTTTCTGGAGAGTTTTTATCATAAATAGGTGTTGCATTTTGTCAAAAGCTTTTCTGCATCTATTGAGATTATCATATGGTTTTTCTCCTTCAATTTGTTAATATGGTTTATCACATTGATTGATTTACGTATATTGAAGAATCCTTGCATTCCTGGGATAAACCCCACTTGATCATGGTGTATTATCCTTTTAATGAGCTCTTGGATTCTGTTTGCTAGTATTTTGTTGAGGATTTTTGCATCTATGTTCATCAGTGATACTGGTCTGTAGTTTTCTTTTTTTGAGACATCTTTGTCTGGTTTTGGTATCAGGGTGATGGTGACCTTGTAGAGTGAGTTAGGGAGTGTTCCTCCCTCTGCTGTATTTTGGAAGAGTTTGAGAAGGATAGGTGTTAGCTCTTCTCTAAATGTTTGATAGAATTAGCCTGTGAAGCCATCTGGTCCTGGGCTTTTGTTTTTTGGAAGATTTTTAATCACAGTTTCAATTTCAGTGCTTGTGATTGGTCTGTTTATATTTTCTGTTTCTTCCAAGTTCAGTCTCAGGAGGTTGTGCTTTTCTAAGAATTTGTCCATTTCTTCCAAGTTGTGCATTTTATTGGCATAGAGTTGCTTGTTGTAATCTCTCATGATCCTTTGTATTTCTACAGTGTCATTTGTTACTTCTCCTTTTTCATTTCTAGTTCTATTGATTTGAGTCTTCTCCCTTTTTTTCTTGATGAGTCTGGCTAAAGGTTTATCAATTTTGTTTATCTTCTCTAAGAACCAGCTTTTAGTTTTATTGATCTTTGCTATTGTTTCCTTCATTTCTTTTTTTTATTTAACTTATTTATTTTTGGCTGCATGGGATCTTCGTTGCTGTGCGCGGGCTTTCTCTAGCTGTGGTGAGCGGGGTCTACTCCTTGTTGCGGTGCATGGGCTTCTCCTGGCAGTGGCTTCTCTTGTTGTGGAGCACGGAGTGTAGGCACGTGGGCTCCAGTAGTTGTGGCGCCCGGGCTCAGTAGTCGTGGCTCACAGGCTCTAGAGCACAGGCTCAGTAGTTATGGCGCATGGGCTTAGTTGCTCCGCGGCATGTGGGATCTTCCTGACCAGGGCTCAAACCCATGTCCTCTGCATTGTCAGGCGGATTCTTAAACACTGTGCCACCAGGGAAGTCCCTCCTTCATTTCTTTTTCATTTGTTTCTGATCTGATCTTTATGATTTCTTTCCTCCTGCTAACTTTGGGTTTTTTTTGTTCTTCTTTCTCTAATTGCTTTAGATGTAAGATTAGGTTGTTTACTTGAGATGTTTCTTGTTTCTTGAGGTAGGATTGTATTGCTGTAAACTTCCCTCTTAGAACTGCTTTTGCTGTATCCCATAGGTTTTGGGTCGTCGTGTTTTCATTGTCATTTGTTTCTAGGTATTTTTTGATTTCCTCTTTGATTTCTTCAGTGATCTCTTGGTTGTTTAGTACTGTATTTTTTAGCTTCCATGTGTTTGTATTTTTTACAGATTTTTCCTGTAATTGATATCTAGTCTCATAGCCTCGTGGTTGGAAAAGGTACTTGATATGATTTCAGTTTTCTTAAATTAACCAAGGCTTGATTTGTGACCCAAGATATGATCTATCCTGGAGAAGGTTCCATGAGCACTTGAGAAGAAAGTATATTCTGTTGCTTTTGGATGGGATATCCTATAAATATCAGTTAAGTCCATCTTGTTTCATGTGTCATTTAAAGCTTGTGTTTCCTTATTTATTTTTCATTTTGGATGATCTGTCCATTGGTGAAAGTGGGGTGTTAAAGTCCCCTACTATGATTGTGTTACTGTCGATTTCCCCTTTTATGGCTGTCAGCATTTTCCTTATGTATTGAGGTGCTCCTATGTTGGGTGCCTAAATATTTACAATTGTTATACCTTCTTCTTGGATGGATCCCTTGATCATTATATAGTGTCCTTCTTTGTCTCTTGTAATAGTCTTTATTTTAAAGTCTATTTTGTCTGATATGAGAATTGCTACTCCAGCTTTCTTTTGATTTCCATTTGCATGGAGTATCTTTTTCCATCCCCTCACTTTCAGTCTGTATGTGTGCCTAGGTCTGAAGTGGGTCTCTTGTAGACAGCATATATATGGGTCTTGTTTTAGTATCCATTCAACCAGTCTATGTCTTTTGGTTGGAGCATTTAATCCGTTTACATTTAAGGTAGTTATTGATATGTGTGTTCCTATTACCATTTTTTAATTGGTTTGGGTTTGTTATTGTAGGTCTTTTCCTTCTCTTGTGTTTCCTGCCTAGATAAGTTCCTTTAGGATTTGTTGTAAAGTTGGTTTGCTGGTGCTGGATTCTCTTAGCTTTTGCTTATCTGTAAAGATTTTAATTTCTCCATCGAATCTGAATGAGATCCTTGCTGAGTAGAGTAATCTTGGTTGTAGGTTTTTCCCTTTCATCACTTTAAATTTGTCCTGCCAGTCCCTTCTGGCTTGCAGAGTTTCTGCTGAAAGATCAACTGTTAACCTTATGGGGATTCCCTTGTATGTTAGTTGTTGCTTTTCCTTTGCTGCTTTTAATATTGTTTCTTTGTATTTAATTTTTGATAGTTTGATTAATATGTGTCTTGGCATGTTTCTCCTTGAATTTATCCTGTATGGGACTCTCTGTGCTTCCTGGACTTGATTGACTATTTCCTTTCCCATGTTAGGGAAGTTTTCAACTATAATCTCTTCAAATATTTTCTCAGTCCCTTTTTGTTCTCTTCTTCTGGGACCCCTATTACTCGAATGTTGGTGCATTTAATGTTGTCCCCGAGGTCTCTGAGACTGTCCTCAATTCTTTTCATTTTTTTTTCTTTATTCTGCTCTGCAGTGGTTATTTCCACTATTTTATCCTCCAGGTCACTTATCCGTTCTTCTGCCTCCGTTATTCTGCTATTCATTCCTTCTAGAGAGTTTTTAATTTCATTTATTGTGTTGTTCCTCATTGTTTGTTTGCTCTTCTTCTAGGTCCTTGTTAAACGTTTCTTGTATTTCCTCCATTCTATTTTTAAGATTTTGGATCATCTTTACTATCATTACTCTGAATTCTTTTTCAGGTAGACTATTTCCTATTCATTTGTTTGGTCTGGTGGGATTTACCTTGCTCCTTCATCTGCTGTGTATTTCTCTCTCTTCTCATTTTGCTTATCTTACTGTGTTTGGGGTCTCCTTTTCGCAAGCTGCAGGTTCGTAGTTCCCTTTGTTTTAGGTGTCTACCCCCAGTGGGTAAGTTTGGTTCAGTGGCTTGTGTAGGCTTCCTGGTGGAGGGGACTAGTGCCTGTGTTCTAGTGGATGAGTCTGGATCTTGTCTTTCTGGTGGGCAGGACCATGTCCGGTGTTGTGTTTTGGGGTGTCTGTGAACTTATTATGATTTTAGGCAGCCTCTCTGCTAATGGGTGGGGTTGTGTTCCTGTCTTGCTAGTTGTTTGGCATAGGGTGTCCAGCAGTGTAGCTTGCTGGTTGTTGAGTGGAGATGGGTCTTAGCATTGAGATGGAGAACCCTGAGAGGGCTTTTGCCATTTGATATTACGTGGGGCCAGGAGGTCTCTCGTGGACCAGTGTCCTGAACTCTCCTCTCCCGCCTCGGAGGCTCAGGCCTGACACTCTGCTGGAGCACCAAGACTCTGTCAGCCACCCAGAAAAGCTAGAAGCTGCTGAGGTTGTATAGAATATTCCTTGCAGCTCCTTTCTTTCGGAAGCCTTTTGATCTGCACTCTACTTCTCCCTCCTTCTCTGCTGTCTTCTTACAAATAACCTGGACTTTCCATCAGGGATGTTGAAGAGAAGACACATGGATCTACGTAGATCTCAGCAACCTCAGCATATGATTTTCTTTCTTTCCTTGGCAGAGAATTTTCATCTTTTCACTTCAGGGAAGCACTTTACGGCTTCTCTTTGGCATATCTGAATTGCCAGTGTCACTACTCTGGCACTTTGAGGCCATTCTTAAGTAAAATCAGGGTCACTTGAACATAAGCACTGCAATGTCGTGAGGCGTGAAGTGACAAACCTGTGTTCTTTTTTTAAACAGTTAGTATTATTTATCATAATGTATGTGTGATATACAGTCTACATAAAGAAGAATATTAAGTACAGAATAAATGCCCAATTAAGAAATGTTAGCTACCATTATCGTTGTCATGAAATAGTCTCCAAAAGCATTACTTTTACTGGTTGTATAATATTCTATTGCATTATAATTTATTTTACTATTCCCCTCTTGTTAGATTTTTTTTAAAATTGAGCTATAATTGATTTATAACATTATATTTGTTTCTGGTGTTCAACATAATGATTTGATATTTGTATATACTGCAAAGTGATCACCACAATAAGTCTAGTTAACATCCATCAGCACATATAGTTACAAAATTTTTTTTCTTGTGATGAGAATGTTTAAGATTTACTCTTTTAACAGCCTTCAAATATGCAAGACAGTATTATTAAGTATGGGCACCATGCTGTACATTACATCCCCAGGACTTATTTTTTTAATAAGTGGCAGTTTGCACCTTTTGACCTCCTTCACCCATCTTGCAACTCCCACTAGATCCTGTGTTCGTAAGCACTATGCTGGTCTGTTACAGTGTAAATGAACAACGGGACTCCTAACCGGTTTCCGGGAGCACCCCCTCTACCTTCCTGCCTAAGCTGAAGCCCAGCTCCAGTCTGAGATCATAGCTTCCTCGCTGCACCAAATGCCTCGCACCACGGGACCCAGAAATGTCACCCACTTTCTCTTAGTTCTTTCTTGCTTTGTCCCTGTTTTGTCCTCACACAAAAACCTTTTTTTTATTGGTGGCTTATGGTGTCAGGTTTTGTTACCCTCTACCTCTCCTTTCTGCTGTTGTCTGAATATTTCCTCTTGGGCATTGAGGGCTTTGTTTGCTGTCTTGCTGCAGCACTGTGAGCACAGCCATCCAACCATCCTGGCTCACAGTGAGCTGTGGGGTCAGTCAGAGCTGATTGCCGGCCTGCTCCCTGACCCACAGCACAGCCTGTGACCAGCTGAGTGACTTTAAGCAGTCTATCTAATTCCTTACTTAATTTCCTTATTTGTAAAAGGAACATAATAGAAACTATTCTCAAAACAAAATGAGATAATATACATGAAATGCTTTGGTATAGTGTTTGGCACATGTACAGTGTTAAATAGATGGTAGCTATTATCATTAGTAATAATAATAATAGTAATAATAATAATAATTACACCCCCCCCCGACTACTACCATTACAACTGTTACTTTTCTTGAAATCCCTTGACTTCTTTGACAGTAGCCTCCTATAGTCCGCTCCAGCAGTTTGTAAGCGTAGTGAAATCTGCCAGAACGACTCTGAGACCTTAAGTTGGCTATAGCTGTCTATCACAACTTTCCAGACTCCTTGCTATGGCCCATGGTATCCTTGTGTTCTGGTCTCCTGTCTTACCCTGCTTCTCTCTTCTCCCTCAGTATGCTCCAGTTACACTGCTTCTTTTCAGGTATGGGAAAGAATTGAATAAATACAAAAAATAAAAAGTTAAAAATAGATAAAATTGTATTACTTAGGATTACAAAAGTATTGTCTCTTTATTATTCATTTTGATGTTCTTTTATACAGCAAAGTCTCCTTGTGTTTAAAATATACATTAAGAAATTGTTCTTCAGACAATTTGCTTCTTTAAATATGAGGTGAATTATATTATTTAGGGAGCATTCTTAGATGACTTTTGAAGGATATCTGATGTATTTGCTATGTGCTTTTCTATTTAGTGCTTGAAAGAATGTCTTTGGTACTAGGAGGAATTGAACAATTTCTTAAAATATTCATAAGCTTCTCTTCCAGAACATGAGTTAACATAGATGAAAAATGACATGTGGTTTTCACACTAGCAAGAATTTTTCTGATCTCAAGAATGATATTTCTATAACCATTACCCAGTATTCTGGCTAAGCAATAGATTATACTTATAGAGTATATTAGGAATATAGAGTCAATCCTAAGAAATACTTTCCCAAATGAAGGTGACATTTGTTCCCCATATTTCTATGTACCCAGAGAATATACTCTGCTAGAAAAACACAGTAATAAAAATGAAATGTGCTTTGTGACAAATATTATTTAAACCGGTATTGTGGATAGATATCCATCATCAAAGAGTTCAGGCCCAGTGAATAATGAGAACTGTTGGATCAAAATTTGATGTAACTGAAGTCAGTAAATCAGAAAATGTTGTTTCTTTAGAATCAATTTATAATAATATTGATATAGCAAATAAAATAATATGTAAAAACAAATGTAGAGAGTAATGAACAATACAAATGCCTACTATTTTGATTTATGTTAACAAAGCTCCTTTCCTTATATCTCTTGTATTTTCTGATAATTGTAAACATTGTCTTTCTCCTTCTTGGGCTAAAATCTGTCCCATGAGACTATAAACTCCATAAAAGCAGGGACATGTTTGCTGTCTTCAGGACATATTGTGCCTGGCACATAGGAGAACTGCTCAGTAAATAACTTAACAAATGAATTTTACCTTTGACACTTTCTAGCCATTTCTATTTTGAGGGTTGGTGTGAACACGTTGCTAAGTTGCCATCCGAAGCTCTTCTACGTGATAATTCTTCAAATACTTGAACACTTAGAAAGTATGCCCTAATCTCTTTAGTCAAATTTTAGGAATTTAGTAAGTTAGTCCATTATGGTATATGTTAAACCATCAGACATTACCAATATTTGACTGTTTTTGAGCAATAAAAATGACAGTTTTATAATATTCAGCTTAATGTTTTGATATTAGGTGTGTTTAAAACAGTTGAGAATATGCCGAAATAAAGAAGTTTAAAGCTGGGTCATGACAGGGTAGTTAAGAAAAGATATACCTGTTTGTGATTATGTGAACTAAAAGGTGATAAGTTAATTGTAACAGTACAGGCAGACTTCGTTTTATTGCTCTTTGCTTTACTGTGTTTGACAGATACTGCTTTTTTTTTTTTTTTTTAAACAAATTGAAGGTAACCCTACATAGAGCAAGTCTATCAGTGACATTTTTCTAAGAACATTTGCTCACTTAGTGTCTCTGTGTCACATTTTGGTAATTCTTGCAATATTTCAAACTTTTCCGTGATTATTATATTTGTCACGGTGATCTGTGGTCAGTGATCTTCGGGGCGCCATGAACCGCGCACATATAAGACAGCCAACTTAATAAATGTGTGTCTTCTGACTGCTCCACTGACTGTCCGTTTCCCCATCTCTCGCCCACTCTTTGGGCCTCTCTGTTCCTTGAGACACAGTGTTACTGAAATTAGGCCAATTAATAACCCTACAATGGCCTCTAAGCGTTCAAGTGAAAGGAAGAATTCATCAATGCGGCAAACTTCACTGGTGTCTTATTTTAAGAAACTGCCGCAGCCATCCCAGCCCTCAGCACCCACCACCCTGATCTGTCAGCCGCCATTGACATTGAGGCAAGACTGCCTACCAGCAAAAAATTAGTATTCACTGAAGACTCAGATGATGGTTAGAATTTTTTAGCAATAAAGTACATTGTTTTTTAGTTGTAGTGCTATTGCACATTGAATAGACTACAGTATAGTGTAAATATAACTTTTTTATGTCCCCCCTAAATTTGTGTGACTTGCTTTATCGTGATATTCTGCTTTATTGTGGTGGTCTGGAACTGAACCCTCAGAATCTCTGAGGCGTGACCGTAATTGTTACGAATACAGTCTTCTTTAAACATGCACATGCTAAATTGTTGTCTTTTTGTTTAGGTTGCCTAGTATCTAAACTCTTCCCCACTATCTCTCATGTCAGAAATGTGCTTTCACAGATTTTTCTTGTTGGTGTTACATGATCTTGCTTTGGCCCAGACTTTGAGTCAGAAGCTAGCAACCTGAGCTAAAAAGGACTGTGCAGAATCCATCGGGGGGATAGGTTGTGTCGTCAGTGTCTAAGGCAGGTGACAGAGTTCTTGCCCTTCGTGTGTGCACATGGCTTCAGTAGTGCCGGCTGGGAGAGGTGGCGGCATCCCTGGACCTGTTATCCACTGTAATGTTGGACATCTTGGCTTCCTAGCCTTCCAGCCTGCAACTCTAGTCCTCTCAGTGTTATTATATAAATTCCTTTCCTGCTTAACTCAGCCAAAGTTGTCATCTGTTGCTTACAACTAAGAACTAGTGTTTTCTTGGTATTTTAATGGTCTATTGCTTAACCTTTTTTATTACCGTAGAAGAGAGAGGAAAAATCATATGGTGGCAGTGACTCACAGTGAAGGGTTTTAGGACATGCCCCAAATTTACAAACCGATCAAAACATCACATTTAGCACATACTAGCACTTGGTAGATATTACAGAAGTAAAATAACAAAGGAAGATTTTTGAAAATGTGGTGGGATACTATTTTGAGATACCGGGTTTTTATCTGTGTGTTTCTTGTATCCCTTCTTTAATGCCTAGCCCCCTCCAAGCAGTGGCACCTCAGTGCTCAGAAGAGAGAGAATACAGCAGAAAAAATAGAGAAAGGGTTTTGGGGTTTCAACAGCAAAGGATAATGGTGTTTTTCCTGCCCTGATGCTAGAGAAGATTCCCTAGTTTGGGTGAAGGAGAGAGTCAGAGGCTAAGCTGGAGTGTGAATTCTTCCCCCTCCATCATCCCATGAACGAAGCAACAGAAACACCCTAAGTCTGAGAGCAGAAGTGACCTGTGCTCTGTTTCTGAGACGTGTCCATAGAGGTAGCAAAGCCAGAGTGGCAGTGGAGGTGAAGAGAGGATGGTCTTGTGTGATGGATGGCTGTATAGTATTCTCACCAGTTCCACCTTTGCACTGGGGAACTCTGCTTTTTCTGTGTGCTCAAGAGTAGTGGAAGGGTGGTAAGGGGCCTCAGCTCCATTGAGTTTATGAGTTTGTGAGCAATAGAATGAAATCCTGTGTACCTGCGAGGGCACAGAAATTACAGAGAGTCATTGTATAGGGGAACAAGGGAGGATACAGCTTCAAAAGCCAAGTCTGGTACATGTCTCAGGAGATGCCAGATGGTGACCCAAGACCCCAGTGCTCCCCTCCCCCCCCCCGTCTTAAACACTGTGACACTCCATTTAGCTGTCTTTCCTTCAACTAATACATTTCCAGGGAAAGAGAGGAGCACTTTCGGTCTCCTGAGACTCAATTGCTCCCACCAGGAAGACATGTATATTTCAGTTGAAATATAGATGAGTAAAGAAAGTTACTATCATACATAAATTTCCCTTGCTTAAAACCCTCAGAATTTCCCACCATACTTAGAATACAATCCAAAGGTTTTGCCATGCCTCGTAAGGCCCCTGCCCACTTCTCTAAACCCCTTTCCTACCTCTTCCCCGATCCCCCACACATCCTGTTCCAGTTGTCCTACCCTTTTTACTGCTTTTGGACCTACTAACCACTTTTCACCATGGAAGCTGTTCCTTCTGCCATGAGCACCCTCGCTGCAGATACACACGTGATTCTCTTCTAGACCTCATCCAGGTGGCTTCTCAAATGTCTCATCTTCAGAGCAGGATTCCCAGACCACCTTCTCTGAAATAACAACCGCTTTTCTTCCACATCACTTTGTATACCCCTGCTGCTTTATTTTTCTTTGTATCACTTGTGGATACCCGGCATTGTGTATTTATTTGTTTGTGGCACCCAATATATTTGGATGCTCCCTGAGGGCTGGGGATTTATTTTGTCCATTGTATCCCCGGCACCCAGAACAGTACCTGGTGTATCTTTTATTTTTAAGGACAAATTTCCTTGAAACATTAGATAATCTTTCAGTAGGCTCATGGTTTTAATTGTTAGAAAAATTAGGACATATTTAGCATTGATGAGAATTAGCTGAACTTAAAAGGGACAGTTTCTCACTGAATATTTATTTATTTATTTATTTATCTTTATTGGAGGATAATTGCTTCACAATGTTGTGTTAGTTTCTGTTGTACAACAAAGTGAATCAGCTATAAGTATACATTTATACATATATCCCCACATTGCCTCCCTCTTGAGCCTCCCTCCCACCCTCCCTATCCCACCTCTCTAGGTCATCACAGAGCACCGAGCCGATCTCCCTGTGCTATGCAGCTGCTTCCCACTAGCTATCGATTTTACGTTTGGTAGTGTACATAGGTCCATGTCACTCTCTCACTTTGTCCCAGCTTACCCTTCCCCGTTTGTGTTCTCAAGTCCCTTCTCCACGTCTGTGTCTTTATTCCTGCCCTGCCACTAGGTTCATCAGTGCCGTTTTTTTAGATTCTGTATATGTGCATTAGCATACGGTATTTGTTTTTCTCTTTCTGACTTACTTCACTCTGTATGACAGACTCTAGGTCCATCCACCTCATTACAAATAACTCAGTTTCATTCCTTTTTATGGCCGAATAATATTCCATTGTATATATGTGCCACCTCTTCTTTATCCATTCATCTTTCGATGGACATTTAAGTTGCTTCCATGTCCTGGCAATTGTAAACAGTGCTGCAGTGAACATTGTGGTACATGTCTCTTTTTGAATTATGGTTTTCTCAGGGTATATGCCCAGTAGTGGGATTGCTGGGTCATATGGTAGTTCTATTTTTAGTTTTTTAAGGAACCTCCATACTGTTCTCCATAGTGGCTGTATCAATTTACATTCCCACCAACAGTGCAGGAGGGTTCCCTTTTCTCTACACCCTCTCCAGCATTTATTGTTCGTAGATTTTTTGATGATGGCCATTCTGACCAGTGTGAGGTGATACCTCATGGTAGTTTTGATTTGTATTTCTCTAATGATTCATCACTGAATATTTAGATTGAATGTGGGGACTGCCCTGGTGGTCCAGCTGTTAGAACTCTGTGCTCCCAATGCAGGGGGCCCGGGTTTGATCCCACATGCTGCAACTAAGAGCCTGCATGCTGCAACTAAAAGATACCGCGTGCTGCAACTAAAGATCCTGAATGCCACAACTAAGACCCAGCACAGCCAAATAAATAAATAAATAAAAATAGATTGAATATAGTCTTATTTGAGATTCAAAGGTATATTCTGTGTACTATATTTTACCAGTTTCTAGGTTTTTTTGGGGACATTATTGGTGGAATTATTGCTACTGAAGGGACCCTATATAAGTTTTTTGATCATTGCTTTTCAAACTTTCTTTTTGGTAAGTATTGGAATCCTTTAAAAAAATGAAATGGTACTCAGAAGCTCAATGTGTAAAACAGGGGAACTTCTCTGACTGAAACCGATGTGTGTGAGCATGGTGGAAGGTGGCAGAATCCCCTGCCTTCCCCTTCCTCATTGAGTTGTTGAGGCAGCTTCTGTGCCCTTCCTTACTCCCAGGCTTCAAGCTGGGGTTTCAGCCAGCTTGAAGATGACAAGCGTAGAAGTTAGGGCACGTGGATCACAATTCCTACTTAACTGCTAACAAGGAGTGTGACCTTGAACATCTTATGTTTCAGTTTTCTTATCTTTAAAATTGACTTATGTATTAGCCCTGATTTTAAGATAAAAAGACCAAACAAAAAGTTGTTTACCAAAGGTCTTTGAAAGGGATGGATTTTTCACATGTGTGGCAAAGGAATCTCTCCTATTTGTGCATTCTACTATGATGCTTGTGCACTCATAGCAATGTTATATTGCTAATGTATTGTCAGTTTGTTATTGTGCTTCTTATTTTTAAATCTTTTATTCAAAAGTAATACATGCTCATTGTAATCATTCATACAACATAAATATGTATAAAGAAAACATTACTATTCTCTTTTGCCTCTATTCAATCTCAACCTCCATTCTAAGGTATTCTATACTATTTTTCTATGCTAATAAAAACATAAATATTTAGCATTTATTTTCTTTCTTTCTCTCTCTTTTAAACCATGAAATCATGTTATGGATATAGTAACCATGCAACTTGCCTGTTTTTGCTTAATAGATATCATGGATGTCTTTTCAGGTCAATATATGTAGCTCTAATTCATTCTTTTCATTATGATAGTTCTTAGTATGGCCCTATGGTAATTTAACAACCATTTCTTTATTGATGAAGGTTATTTCCAGTTTGTGATAATTCAAACAATGCTAAGTATCTTCTATATAGAATCTTATGTATTGGTACTTTTATTTATTTTTGTGTATTTTCCTAATATTGGAATTGCTGGTTCAAAATGCTTGTGCAGCTTAAATTTCAATAGTTACCTGCCCATATTATTTTCCATTGTGGTTGTGGTAGCTCTCATTCCCTAACAGCCATTAGTTCTTCAAGTATCTTCTCTATCTCTTTCTCTCTTGCCTCTTTTTCATGGACTCCACTTACACATATATTTGGCAACCTAAGTTGCCTCACAGCTTACTGATGTTCTGTTCCTTTTTTTTTTCTTATTTCCTTTTCTTCTCTGTTTTATTTTGGGTGTTTTTTTAAAAAAATTTATTTATTTATTTATTTATTTATTTATTTTTCGCTGTGTTGGGTCTTTGTTTCTGTGCGAGGGCTTTCTCTAGCTGCGGCAAGTGTGGGCCACTCTTCATCGCGGTGCGCGGGCCTTTCACTGTCGCGGCCTCTCTTGTTGCGGGGCGCAGGCTCAGTAATTGTGGCTCACAGGCCCAGTTGCTCCACGGCATGTGGGATTTTCCCAGACCAGGGCTCGAACCCGTGTCCTCTGCATTGGCAGGCAGATTCTCAACCATTGCACCACCAGGGAAGCCCCTTGGGTGGTTTTTATTGTTATGTCTTCAAGTTCACTAATTTTTTGTTCTGCAGTGTCTAATCTGTTCTTAATTCTGTCCAATTTATTTTTCTCAGACCTTGCAGTTTTAATCTCTATAAATTTAATTTGGGTCTTTTTTTTTTATAGTTTGCATGTCTGAACTTAACTTTCTGAACAGAAAGAATACAGTTATAATAACTACTTTGAAGCCCTTATTTGCTAATTCTAACATCTTTGTTAGTTCTGGGTCACTTTTGATGAATTAAGTTATCTTCTCATTGTGGCTCATATTTTCCTGTTTATTTATATGCCTGGTCATTTTTGATTAGATATCAGGCATTATAAAATTTACCTTGTTGGGTGTTGGATAATTTGTTTTACTATAATTATTCTTGGGCTTGGTTCTGGGACATAATTAAATTACTTGGAAACAGGTTTTTCCTTTGGCATCTTGCTTCTAAGATTTGTTAGGTGGGACTAGAGCAGTACCAGGCCAGAGCTAATTTTTCCTCTCCACTGAGGCAAGACCCTTAGATTACTCTGCCCAGTGTCCCATGAATCTTGAGGTTTTCCAGTCTGGCTGATGGGAACAGACAGAATTCCTAACCCTGGGTGACAGCTGGGCATGTTCTCCCTAATCCTTTGGAGTGTTTTCCAGCCTCTGGTAGTTTGCTCACACACACGTGCTGGTCAGTGGCTTAGCTGAATCCACTAGGGGGACCCTTTGCAGATCTCTGCAGTTTCCTCTCTGCAGGACTCACTTCTCTGGCACTCTGTCCCATGAGCTCCAGGTGCCTTGGTCTTCCTACTCTCTTCTCTTTTTTCTGAACCTAGTGTGATGACTGGGCTCCGTCTGGGTTTCTCTTCCTTGAGCAGAGACCTAGACACCCAAGGACGTAAGCTGGACAATTGTAGGGCTTACCTTGTCTGTTTCTCATCTCTGAGGGATCACCAACCTTCATTGCCTGGTGTACAGTGTCTCGCAAACCATTGTTTCGTATACTTTGTCCTTTTTTTTGGTTGTTTTAGATGGGAGGGTAAATCCGATTCCTGTTATTCTATCTTGGTTAGAAGCAGAAGTTTTAGATATGAGGGTTTACAGATAAGCTAGTCCTTTTTTATACATATGGACACCACTGGGATATTGTGTGAAATCTGCATCATATCAGCCAAGAGTTATTTTATTTATTAAATGTTTCCTTGTCAAATTGTGGCTATTGTGTGCTTTACCGAAAGTTTGACATCACTGCAGATTTAACTGTTGTAATGTGTTTGTTATCATACATATTGTGTTTTTTTCCTCTCTTAAAAAAAATCTCAAACCGGTTTATAATCTTCCTTATAAGATAATTTGTTATCCTTTGAAATGCCATTTTTATGATTAAAGACAGCTATGTGTTACAGTAACATTTTTAAAAAATTTTAATTTTATTGGAGAATAGTTGATTTACAATGTTGTGTTAGTTTCAGGTGTACAGCAAAGTGATTCAGTTATACATATATCCACTCTTTTTTAGATTCTTGTCTCATATGGTTATCATACGGTAGCATTTTTGTGCTTCTTTTTATTTTCTTCAGATGCTGCAAAAAGGACATTTCAAGAAAAAGGTATCTTGGCAGGAGAAAGCAGAACTTTTAAGCCTCATTTGACCTTCATGAAATTGTCCAAAGCACCATGGCTCCGGAAGAAGGTCAGTGGACATTTTTCCTATAAGCCCTGTTTTGCCAGCCACACCAGCCCTGAGCATGGTTGGGGCATGAGGGGCATTTGTAGTGCTTTTCGGCACCCCTGCCACTATTGCTCCTGGAATTCCAAGTCAGTCTGGTTCCGATTCCCAAGGATGCTGAGTTGGCTCAGGAGCCTCCATGGAGGCCATGGCAGCTGTCCCCTCCTTTGCCACCGTGGCTGTTAGCCTCACACTCTGACCATCACTTACTGTTGCTTCCTCTGTTGCCACATCTGCTTCATCCCTTGAAAAGCCTTGGGGGCGGTGCCAGAGTTGTATTTCTCTGCGTTCTTTGCTTCTGGTTGTTTGCAGCCTGCTGCGCTCAAAGCTTTCTGCACTGGCCTGCATACACTGGTGCTGCTTCCTGAAGCTGTGTTCTTCAAGGTGGGACAAGCTCCGCCCCCCCCCGCCCCCCTCCCCTTTACATAGCTCTTTCATGGTTTCCAAAAAGCCACCTTGCTCTTTCAGCAGTTGTCTCCATTGAGGGTGTGGAACCAAGTGTTCCAGGGACTGGGTAAGAGGGTAACAGAAGGGCTCCCCACTCCCCAGCTCAGTACTTAAAAGTACTTCTCCCTGAGAATGGTCAGCAGTACCACAGCCAGGGGACATGTCTTTTGACTTCCCCTATCTCAGGGTGACTTTCTGCCTTCCTAGGCCACTGCCTCCTCTCTCAGAGGTTGGAGTGACTTTGGACTTTTCTCTGGAGTCACGAGCAGTTCGCTTGGAATCCTAAGGGCACCCTTCCTTTTTTTTCCCATTTCAGCCTAGGGAGGTTCTCATGCAAATTAAGACATCTGCTGACCTGCCCTGATGTACCAGAGTTTTGGAGATGGGCATGCAGATTAGTATTCGTTCCTGCTCTCCATGACCCTTTGCTGCAGTTAAGACTGATTTGCAGCTCTATAAATGAAGGTCATGTTTATTAGTAAGTAGATCTTTTTTCTAAATTCAACAGTTTGTATTTAATGTCTCTGTGCTCAGAAAGTCTTTTTGGTCCTGTAAAAACATGTGTTTGGGTGGTCGACCATCCTGTGGTTGAGTTTTCTACAAACAATTGTAAAAAATGCCCCCGCCAATATCTTGCATGTTTTTTTTTATAGCTATGCTCAAATTAAATAATAACTATATTAGGTACCATTCCAGAATATTTAGGTAAAATTGTTTGTGTAAATCATAGATTTTGGAATTAGGAATGATAACAACTGGCAAAACCTGTAGACTGACAGTTTACTTTTTTTTACTCATTATCTTTCTTGTTTTGCTTTCAAATGGATTGTCCTCTTCCCAGTGGTATCAAACTTAATCACAGAATGACAAATCAGTGGTGAAGGTAATACCCACATTTCAAAATGTTTCTGTCTTTATAATATTAACTTTGAAATGAGAGCACCCAAGGACGTTTATCAAAGGGACGTTTAAATTAACTCTAGAATTTGTATTTCAACATTTCAGACTGCATGCATTTTAAATGATTTCTTGGCAGTTGATTTCACAGAATCTGCTCCTTTACTTTATAGAAAAGAGATCTGAGACTTAGAAGTTAAGTGACTGAAATGAGATCACATTGTCCTCAGTTGCAGAGCCCCGTCCAGAATCGCTCTTACCTCATTCTCAGTCTCATCTTCTTCCCTCCCACTTGCCAAGTCCTGTCCATCCAGTTTCATTTCTCTATGTGGGGAGCTCCTTGGTCCGAATCCTACTAATTCAACAACTGTTTATCAAGTGCCTACTATGCGTCAGACACTGAGTGCTGGGCATAGAGTGATGATCAAAATAGAAACAGTCCCTGCTTGAAGACTGTATAAAATCTAAATCAGGTTGCGTTTTGTTTTGATTAGAATGTTAATCTTTGGAAAATAAACTAAGATCTTACTGTCTTTCAGAAAGCCAAATAAGAATATTTGCCTTTAATTTGTGGAATCACTCTGTTCCTATTTACTGTTATGATGGTTAGTGGTTCTGAATGCTTAAGAAAATATGTCTTAAACTTTGGAATTCATGAGTCCCCTGGTGTACTCATTGAAGCTGCAGATTTCCGTTCTCTAAGTTCAGATCTGGAATTGGACCTAAGACCTTGGCTTTCATTCAGTAAGTGTGACGGGTTCTGATCCAGATGGTCTGAAGAGTAGTATACTTTGAGATGTACAGGCTTAAATAAATAGCCAGTATTTTCTTTTTTTTGTTTTTCATCTTTTTTGGAGTATAATTGCTTTACAGTGTTGTGTTAGTTTCTGCTGTACAGCAAAGTGAATCAGCTATATGTATACATATATCCCTATATCCCTCCCTCTTGAGCCTCCCTCCCACCCTCTCTATCCCACCCCTCTAGGTTGTCACAAAGCATCGAGCTGATCTCCCTGTGCTATGCAGAGCCAGTATTTTCTTTATGCAGCAAATCAGTGGGTCCACTGTAAAAGTTAAAACCAATATGAAAAGGTGGCATACACATCAGTAGATTTTTATTATGCTTTGTGGTTTGGAATGCAGATTATTTTAAAATATGTGACTCTTTAGTTTCTTAACTTTTTTTTACATTTCCAGCTGTCTGTTTTCCTCTTAGCACTAATTCTCTTCTGGGGTTTCATTCTGGGTCCACTCATTTACAAGGGTGAGACAGACCATTGATAAAGTCAATAGTGGAATGTATTACCAGCATTCAGTTTACTTAAGATTGATAATGAAATAAAAAGGGAGAGAGAGAGAGAGGGGTGTGGAATACTTTTTTTCACTCATATTAAGAAGTTTGTCTCATTTCAAGTACTTGTTATTTTAAAAGTTATTTTAATTACAGAAGTGCTAGATGAATATATGCTCACTGTAAAATAAATCCAAATATTGATACATACAAACCTACAGAGAGAAAGATACATTTTTTCCCCTCATCACCAATCTCCCACTCCCTTCCTCCCTATATAATTTCTCTCTCTTAGGTACCACTACTAGTATATCCTCCTGACCTTTTCCTATACACTACCAACATATATCGAAACTCTCCTTCAAATTTCTCGATATGGAACTTCCTCTGCTACAGCATGGTATTCTGGTTCCCAAGCTAGAGAACTAAGTTCTCTAACTGAGATTCTGGGAAACATAAGAGTTTTTTGGATAATTATATATTTTTCTAACACCAGGAGGCAATTAGTCAATGTGTTAATTTTACATCTTCTTAGTTTCATAAAATTCTAGTGTAATATATCACGTAAGAGAGTATTAACAATAGTTTGTTTATTTTTTTGACTGCACCGTGCGGCTTACGGGATCTTAGTTCCCTGACCAGGGATTCAACCCACGCCCTCAGCTGTGAAAGCATGGAGTCCTAACCACTGGACCACCAGGGAATTCCCTTGAAAGTAGTTTTGTGTATCGTAAAGCTATTTTGATTATCACTGTGTTTTCAAAGTTGTAGTTTTTTAAATCAAATGAATGAAGCCTCAGAGAATCTTATTAAATTGCTTTGTCTCTGAAAGAATAGCTAAAATTTATTTATTTGTATAACTTCTTTAGAGTATATTTGTTTCACATGGTTAGACTACTACTTGTTTAGGTCAGTGCTTTTTTACAGTGCATTCTTTTGGATTTATTTTTCACATTGAGTGACGTTGTATTTCTGTGATTTGAACATTGCAGAAACTGGTTGGTTAGAAGTGTGTGCTAACACTTGGTGGCAGAAGAAGACCAGTTTCAAATCAAACATGCATCTTAATGCAGATCCAGATTCGTCAAGAAATAAATGCAGTCTTTTCATGGATAGATCAGTTGTTTTTAAGCAAGAATTATTTTCTGGGCTTCTTAGATATCTTTCCTGAGTTATGACTCTTTCAAATTACTAACGTAGCACTTAAAATAAACGCTATAGGTTATTAAATTGGTTCTGGTGTTGGCTGCACAAGTCTGTGAATATGCTAAAAACCATTGAATTGTGTACTTTAAATGGGAGAATTGTATGATATATTATCTCAATAAAGTGGTTTATAAAAAAAAAGTATAGGTTATTAATCGGCACTTCCTTATAGAAGCTTTTCACAGAGTCAGACAGTGAGAGAACTTTAGAATGAAAGAAATGATCCTTGAAATTGTTCGCTCCCATTGTCACTTAGACTGGTTTGTTTTGAGTGCAGAATTCGATATGCACCTAGCAAGGGCAGAGGGGTGGTTATTGGACCATATGATGATGAGGTTGGGAGAATTAGGGATGAAGATATGTGGCAGGCATCAGTGGGAGTGGAAATGGGTAGTGGAAAAGAAGAGTGTGTGGATGAAAATTCTGTTCTGATGGTACAACTGAAAGGAAAACCCAGTCCCTGAGTTATTTGGTGATTGGATATACAGGACCAAGATTGTAATTAAAAATTGGCCAAATTCCAACTTTCTTCTACATCCTTCCCCAGCTAGGACTCTCTGCTGTCATCTTTCCTTACCTACAACCAATTATTATTTATTAATTTATCTCTCAGGTCGCACGTTTTCTCGGGATTTTGGTAACTGGCCTGGTGTAATTTGGCTGCCATGCCTGTTCCTGGGTCTGCATGGTAATGGGCCTTTATAAACCATTTGAAAACTCAGGAGTACTGACTATTCCTTCTCAAAGGAGTCTCTGTGATACATTGGAAGGAGCTTGAGTTTTCTTGTTTTATCTCTGTTGGTTAGCCCTGGACAAAACCTCATTACCTTTCTTTTTTTTTTCATAAATTTATTTATTTTTGGGTGCGTTGGGTCTTCGTTTCTGTGCGAGGGCTTTCTCTAGTTGCGGCAAGTGGGGGCCACTCTTCATCGCGGTGCGCGGGCCTCTCACTGTCGCGGCCTCTCCCGTTGCGGAGCACAGGCTCCAGACGCGCAGGCTCAGTAGTTGTGGCTCACGGGCCCAGTTGCTCTGCGGCATGTGGGATCTTCCCAGACCAGGGCTCAAACCTGTGTCACCTGTATTGGCAGGCAGATTCTCAACCACTGCGCCACCAGGGAAGCCCTCATTACCTTTCTGGACCTCTGTGCTCATAGTGAAAGCAGGAGCTTGGTCTTAATGACTTGACTCCTGGGCTCTTCTGACATGCCCTATGAGGCAAGCATTATGACCAAATAGGCCAATTTGGCTTGACATGGAGAATTCTTTTTAGAATGTAGATTAGCTTTCTTGTATGCATGGAAGGAAAATGACAGACAGGGGAAAGGTCTTCAAGTACTGGTAGGAGTATGGTGGCAATCTTGCTACCTCTCCTCCTGGAAAACCTACAGAACAGTAAAGACAATTGGGAACATATCACAGACTACATTTTTAGTGAAACTGGGAGACAGAGAAATCTGTAAATGCCAAATCATGTGCAGGTGTGGCCAGGAA